>NC_081409.1:474434435-474745344 GCF_030272615.1 Cryptomeria japonica | reverse complement strand
CTGCTAGATCGTGGGTTCAGAAGTTGGACAGTTATTTGTCCTTAAGACCAATGTTGGAAGAAGATGAAAAAACAGTAATTGAGGTTGTGCATGATGAATCTCTTAATGTTTCTTATGGAGCTAGTGACAGTGTTGAATGCACTCATGTGCTTCTAGAGGAAGAGTAGATGAAAATTGAAGATGTTCAACAAGAGGAAAAAGATAGAAATTCAGATTGCTTTTGGGATGTCTCCAATGAAGTTCATGTAACTTCATCTGATGAGGAAATGGATACATCTAAGGATGCCTACATGGTAAATTTAGAAATGGAAAAGGTTAACAAGTTGTTGAAGGAAGATTCATGTTATGAAGCTGAAAATATTGCAGCTAATGATGAAGTTCCTTATGACCAAGAGGCTGTCCTATTTTGTGAGTTTAAAATATACCAGGATGATGACATTCAAGGGGCAAATTTAGAAGACCAATCAGAAATTGCATTTCAGAATAATGGTGTTGAGACTCATAGTTTGAAGAATGAACTTGACCAAATTCTGAAAGTCTTTGACTTGGAGCAGTGTCCTAAATTGGAATTTTCAGATTTAGGACAGCAGGATAGTTGGTCTAAGTTGGAAAAAGGAAATACTTTTCAAATTGTTGATAACCCTCTTTTTGTGATGTGTTGATGTGACCTTAGATAATCCACTCTTTCAGTTGGATGATGAGATGGCTCTTAACCCTGATGACATGAATGAGATATGGGATCCAGGTGTGGTATGTAATTGTGAAGTAGAGCAAGTCGAGTTGTCTATTGGACCATCCAAGTTTGTTGGTGACTTACTCTCTACAGAGGACCATGATGGTGTGGATTACCATGATTTGATGGTTGACCTTGGAAGCCTACAGTTTGACGAGGAGTATTGCATTGGTGATGAATCTACAAGCATCATTGAATGCATTTTCAATGGGGGCCAAATGGGAATCTTAGGAGTGCAGCAACAACATGGCAGAGCCACTCTTGGGGTTGGTATCTATGCACCAGTCCCTTTTCAAGATTGTTGGTGACGAAAGATGATGGAAGAAGTATACCATGGAGTGTTGTGAATCCGAAAGATGATTTTAGTGCTACTGTTACCTCATATTTCTGTTACCAAATGAGCCCATTTGAGTTCTTGCAAATGGAATGGAAAGAGATTATGAGTAAAACTTGGTTTCCCACCAAGTTGGTGATTATTGGGAAGTCACTTCTAGTACATGGTTTGAAAAGAAAATTGATTTTGGCTGAAGTTACTCGGTATTGCAGTGATGGTTCTTTAGTGCAAAAGTTATATATTGAAAAATCAGATTTTCTCAGCTATAGATTTGAACAATTTCAGTCCAATCAGCTTATTGTCAAGATTAATTTTGGGCTTCAGATAGATTGGATGTCTGTTGGGGCTAACCAGTTTGGGTTTTGGTTGAACATTCGGGCACCAGATTATTGTTATTGCTTACACTCAGCTTGTATTTGCATTTTGGACAACAGATTTGATCTTAGAGACAATTTCTATGACAGAGTGCAAGAGTGGGGAAAAACATCATTGTGATTGATGCTTTGTCAAGATGGCCGCATTTGAGTTCGTTGGTTGAGATTACTGCTGATTGGAAACAACAGATTATTGTAGAGTATGCCAAAAATCAGTTTGCTACTAGCCTAGTGGAAGGCACTTTGCATGATGGAAGGTATCAAATGGATGATGATTTGATACACTATAAAGGTAGAATCTTCCTAGTACCTGATTCCAAGTTCAAGAAGAAGATTCTTCAATCATTTCATGACATCCCCTTGGCTGGTCATCAAGGGTATTTCAAGACATATCGGCAAATCCAAGGAAGATTTTTTTGGAAGGTACTCGAGGATGAGGTCCTTTGCTACATTATAGAGTGTTTGGTCTACCAACAGAACAAAGATGCACACACTTTCCCAGCTGGTTTGTTGCAGCCCTTACCTATTCCTGATCAAAAAGTGCCAAGCATTTTGATAGCTTTTATCGCTAGGCTACCAAGGGTGCAAGAGAAAGATTGCATATATGTTGTTGTGAACATATTGGCTAAGTTTGCACACTTGTTTGCCATTACCAGCTCATTTGCAGCGGCTCAGGTTGTATCTCTTCTTCAAAGAAGTGTCTAGATTGCATGGTTTGCCAAAAAACATTGTAAGTGATAGAGACAGCAAGTTCCTAAGCATCTTTTGGCAGGAGATCTTCGGATTGAGTGGCGCAGTACTCGCTCCTAGCACCTGTCATCACCCTCAGACTGATGGACAAACTGAGGTTGTGAATAAGTGGTTAGAAGGTTATCTCAGAAAGTATGTGTCAGGACAGCAGAAGGCTTGGGTGAGATGGCTTCATTTGAGAGAATATTGTTACAACTCTTCCTATCGCATGTTGATTAGGATGTCTCCTTTCACAACCCTGTATGGATATGAGGCACCTAGCTTTGCTGATTTGACTTTTGGAGATAGTAGAGCCCCTCAAGCGAGGGATATGTTGTAGCAAAGTCAAGACATTCTGAGATATTTTAAGGAGAACCTTCAGCATGCACACAATCAGCAGAAGATGTATGTTGATTGGCAGCGAGTAGAGCACTCTTTTGAGGTTGGAGATATGGTCTACTTGAGGTTTCAGCCTTACCAGCAGTCCGCTCTCAAGAAGAGTGGAACAAAGAAGCTCAAGCACCATTTTTATGGACCATTCAGAGTCACCACGAAGGTTAGAGAAGTGGCTTATCAATTGGAGTTACCTGAAAACAAGAAGATACATAATGTTTTCCATGTGTCACGCCTCAAGAGGGCACTTGGAAATAATGTGGTAGCTTCATCAGATCTACCTCCCTTGGATGAGGAGGGGCAATTGGTGTTGATTTCAGAGGCCACTATTGATTCCGGGGAAAGTTCGTTGAGAAGGACTCTCAAGATGTATTTCATTAAATGGAAAAACCTACCAATTGAGGATGCAACTTGGGAGAATGAGCAGATTTTGCAGCATCTAGCCTTGCTATTGCTTGAGGACAAGCAATTCTGGGGAGGGTGGACTGTAATGTCCCCTTCTCAGTTCTAGGCTGATGGATGGAGTCTTAGCCTATTTTGGAAACCTGTAGGCTAACCAGAGACTAAATTAGGGTTTTTGTCTTCAGAAAGATTTTTGGAAAGGTGTTTGCAGGAGTTCTACAGTTTGCTCTCTAGATTCTTTCTGGGTTTTTCGTGAGCTTCTGGATGGTATAACATGCATTCCAATCAGAGAAGATTTCTAAATTTACTATTTTTAGTAAATTGTGACAAGCTGACGATTGTTTGCTTTATAGGGTTTTCTGGGTTTTTTGAGAGCTCCAGCATGGTTTGACATGCAAATTCTTCGAAATGATGATTTCCGGCTTTACTATTTTTAGTAAGTCATGACTACTGCTCAAAATGTGGTGAAAATGACTTTTGAGACACTATTTTTAGCAATATGCTATTTATAGTAAGTATTATTTTTAGCAGTGCTATTTTTGGCAGGGGTTCTACAGCTCAACTCAGTGGCTATGTCTGGCAGTGTTATTTTTGGCAGGATCTTGTGTTCGAACTCAGATGACTATTTTCTACAATGCAGTTCAGTACCTTGGCCTCAGCTCATTTTGGCAGTATTCAGTTTTTGGAAGAAAAAGTATTTTTTTATACTTTATTATTCCCCATGGCATAGGCATAATTTGTGTTGTGACTTCAAGGGGTCGCCATGGTGTTTTTAATTAAATTATAACTTAAGGCAAGTTGGACAATTTTCTAAGTAAGATTGCCTAACTTATATTATTATTTATAAGTCATTGTTGAACACTCACTTTGCACATTATTGGCAATTTTAATAAGGTGACTCTGCTATGATCTTGGACGACTTAAAGAAGGGAAATATTATTTTTATCCTAAGTCTATTTGGCGAAATATTCCACCTTCATATTGAGACACCAAAGTACAATTTCATCAATATTATTTTATGAGTCTTATATTTATCAAAAGGGGCAATTTTGGGTGAAAGAGAGATGGGCGAACTTGTGCAAAGAAATGAAATGACATGCAACACCAAATGTGGATGAAATGGAATGGCATTTGGTTTGGGCGCATTTGGAGAGCATTTGAATTTGAATTTGGCTAGCAAAAAGTTATAAATAAAGGCCTTGGGCTCTCATTTTGGTATCCATGAAAATTTGTATAACAAAGTGCTGCCGGAATGGTGCCAGATTTGTGCTTCGAAGTTGCGAGCTTCCTAGCCTATGTCAGTTTCGTGCTTGAGATATAGCACCTAGTTGTGGAGAGACTATTTCTCACTCAGAGGAATAGATAGAGCTTATTGAGAATGGTTTGCATCAGTTGATTTTCTGTTTTGTGTGAGTTTTTGTGTGTTTCCTGGTTACTGGAGGGCGTCATGGCTGAAGCATATTTTCACTCCTAAGTCTCTGTGTGGGCTCCTGTTGTTTCTAGGTATTGGCTCTAAATGTTTCTATGCTTTTGGCGATGAGATTTGTAAGTTTTCAGCCCCTAGTTTTGAGTCTTCTATTTTATAATGCAAATCGTACCTTTCAGCTTAGACGTACTTCTTTGGGGTGTGCATTGGGAAGTGTGTTGTTGGTTTGTTGTCTTCCAGTTTGTATTTGGTCGCTTAATGTATATTGTCAGTTTGGGTGTGTTGCGGGGTGATTTGAGTGAGTTTTGAGCGAGTTAGGAGCATTTTGGTGTGGATTGGTGTTGCTGGTTATGCATTTCCAGCCTGCTGTCTTATATATCAGATTTTCGAAAGTTGGATTTTGGGTGTGTTTTTGAGAGTGAGAGTTGATTGGGTTGTTAAAGGATGTTTGGAGGTCTTGTTGCAGCTGTCAATTCTTAATCAGCACTTGGTTGTCAAATTCTATATTCATTGTAATGCTGGTTAGTAGTACTAACAGCAACATTTTGGCTTTCTGCTGTCCCACTGCATAAGTGGAAGAGGCTGGCTTAGCCGCCTACCTTAGATTAGCAATATTTCTTAAATTCTGAAATCTCTGTAATGAATTGTAAAGCTGGTTAGTAGTACTGACAGCTATCCTCTCAGATTTCTTATTTGTCCCCACTCCGTAAGTGGAAGAGGCTGGCTTAGCCGCTTATCTTGAAATTGTAATACAGTCCTCCCACTACATAAGCGGTTGAGTTGATTGTAATGTTGTCCTCCCGCTGAATAAGCAGTGGAGTTGATATTAATTTTCATTTCTAGTCCTCCCGCTGCACAAGCGGTTGAGTGATTGCATTCTTCAGCTCTTTGGCTTGCCCTTGGTTGGTTTACCGCCAAGTGATTGCATTGTTCTCAATATCCCGCTATATAAGCGTAAGGAGCTGGCCTGCCGCCTGAGTATTGTAATCATTTTCAGTTATTGGCATCTGACGATCCCCTCAACACTGTATGCTCTCACCCTCCCAGATTGGGCTCTCGGTGATCAAAAGGTGGAAGGGTTCCTTTCAATTGGTTTGGATTGCATTATTCTAACCCTAACGGGTGTTTGATGTGTTGAAAACTGTTCAAAAAACAAAAAAAATTGTTGGGGATATTACAACAACCTCATCGAATCCATGACTAGGTGAAATCCATGACCTTGAGGTGAGGGGAAGAAATTTGTCCACAACTTGCTCAACACAACGACTTGAAAGGCTCAATGTTCAAGATAGGCGAGAGGTGGAATCATCAATCTATCCATGACCTTCACAAATCCACAGATTTAGTGACTCAATGTTCAAGTCGAGGTGATCAATTTTTCAAAATGTATGATTTTGGTGACTCAATGCTTAGAGGGGCTTAGACAAGAGGAGTTCGCCTAAAATCAACTTTGCCTTCATTTTTATCCTTCACTTGATGAAATATATGACTTGGAGGCCTTGAGAGCTAAGTCGAGTAGAAGTTGCACTATCAATTTTATCCATGAACCTCCAAAATCCACGACCAAGGTGTTTTAACGGTCAAGATACGTGAGAGCTGAAGTGAACGATTTTATCCATGACTTCATGATCAAATGCAAGATTTATCCATCACTTCCCAAAATCCACGGCTTTGAGGGGAGATGAGGGAAGATGAGGGATTTGTCCATGAGAAGCAAGAATCTATGACCTCACCAAATCCATGCCTTGATGAAATCCACGATCTTGTGATGAGCTATCAACTTTGTCCTTCACTTGACTAAATCCACAACTTGATAATGGAGAGCAACATTTGTCCTTGGCTTGCAAGAATCCACGACCTTTAAGTGAAGTGTAACAATTCGTTCACCACTTGCTAAAATCCATGACCTAACGTCCTTAGTGCTCAAGATGATGAGAGGTGGAAAGATCAAATTTATCCTTGGCAAGTAGAAATCCAATTTATCCTTGACAAGTAGAAATCCACAACCTTGAGGTAATATGCTGAATTTGTCCTTTATATGGCAAAATCCACGACTTTGCAATGAAATGCCAGATTTTTCCTTGATATGAGAAAATACACGATGGTAAGAAACCCATGACCTTGGCATGAAGTGATGAATTTGTCCGTGGCTGGAAGGAACCCACGACCTTCCAAAATCCACACCCAATGAAAATCCACGAAATTGTGGAGGGATGTAAATGGTTTGAGGTGATAGGTCAGTTGGAGAGGATAAGGAAATTCGCAAGACCTAAAGGGACAGACCTAATTTGCACCTAAAGCAGACCTGATTCACATGGCAGAGAAGAGAATTAATATTGCAATGCAAGTTGAAATGGTTTGGTGGAAAGTGAGAATTCCAACCTATATTTATACTCTTATATGCAAAGTTTCAAAGAAACTGACCAACCTGAGTTAAAGTGTTAAAAATCTCTCCAAAATGTAGGTTAAGGGCTGACTTGAAGGAAAAGAAATAAAATAAATGCAAATGCCTATGGAAAAAGGAGGCCGACCTAAGTGAAAAACAAGAAAATTCCTCACAAAACATGTACAAGAATGTGAAATACAAAGGATAAGATCTTAGCCGACCTCTTGTCAAGAGGATCAAATCACCTTTGGGCACCTATAAAGCAAGGGAAATGAAATCTTTTTTTTGTTTTGTAAAGAAAACCTAAAGCGAATAGAGGTGCAGATCAGACCAAAATCAGAGTCAGATTCAGGATGAAGTTAAAGAGAAGAACAAAAAAAAGATAAGGTGCGACCTACAGCAATAATGAGGAAGTGATTCTTAGCAAGGTGAAGGCGAATTTGTGCATAACAAAGCAGGTTCAGGCGGGTGTTTAGAGGCAGAGAGGGCAAACTTTGTTAATGAAGACAATTCAGACCTGAAGAAAGTGAATTAGACCTAGGAGTCAACAATCAGAGAAGAGAAGAGGTGGATTCCAGCAGTTCAAAATCAGATCATAGCAGAGAGAAAAGGCAAATTTCAGAGACTCAGATTTGCAAGAATTTGTAACTCAGATTTGAAACCAAAACTCACAATTGCAAATATCTGATTTTCCAGATCTAAAGAGGCAAAGAGAAAGGTTTATTCTTCATTCCAGGTCCGATATGTAAGCCAATTATAGCAAAATCTTTCACAATGCATGTAGGGGATTGAGATTGATAAAGATGGATGTCGTGGTTACTCACATCATGCAGGACCATAAGCGGATCGAGTAGGCAGAACATTAATGACATTGCTGATACTTAATGCATTGGTAGCCATCTCAGATAGTTCTTTTAAAACTATCAAAAATGTAGTGGAGCATGACAACAATAAGAGTGTCAACCATGGGAAAACCAGAGGTGAGATGAAATAGACAAAAGCTCAAATTTAACATTGGATGCAAAGATATTAGCTTGGAGAGTGACCCTGACTGCAGCTCCTGCCCTTGCAACTGACTCAGAAAGATCAAGGGAATAATCAAATACTACATCTACTCCAGGATGGGCTTTGAATGTAAATTGACAATGACTATGATTGAGGATCAACTATACATAAAGCTTATTTTATGTTGACTTTCAAGCTAGTCTATTGATCTAGAAACCTGGTTTTCTTCCATAGTGGCAGCAACTTATTTGCTCTTTCTAGCCTATGAACTCTTCCGGAACCTGTAAAATTATAAAGTAAGTGCTTTACTCTTTTCTAGTTTGGTTTGATTGGGTGATTTCAGTATCCTTCAAAATCAGTATGAGATCAGCTGGCAGCCCATTTCTGCCTCTTTTATTTTTTCCTGCCTGTTGTGTGCATGGATAAAAATGCAAGAGAGATTAGTTTGTGAGAACTCCAAAGGACAAGAGGAAGATTTCTTTGGTGAGGGGCTGTGCATGATTCCTCCCCCATAACTACCTACCTGGTTTTCTTGACCTGAATAAGCATCTCAGTTCAAGCATGTGAATAGAAAAAGGAAGAGTGACTAAGAGATTGTAAATCAGTCATAATTTCCTTTTATGCCGTTGTGCTTGGATGACAGTATAAGGTGTATCTCTTTGGTTTGAAGCTCCAGACAGTGTGGATCAGATTACTCTTTAGCCCATTTACGAATCAAATATTTTTTTAATTGAACTGAGCTTCTAACTCCCTTGGCTGTTTGCATTTCTATTCTATCGGCCATCGACTCGGTGTGGAGTTGAGGGCATGTGGACCCCAGGTATCTTTAACTTCAGAAATAAAAATGCTATTTAAAATACTTGAAAAAAAGGAAAATAATTCTATTATTTGATTTTGTGATCTTATATTTTATTAACCTAGTGGTATATCAATTTTCAAAATTGCTGAAACTATGGGTTGTCCTATAGTTTTGAATTTTTTGTGAGAATCAAACAAGAGATAATTGCCATGAGGCTTGAAATGAACTATGCCTTTCTCTCTTGGATGGATTGTAATAATTGTCATTTAGCAAAATGGCAGCTCTTACAACAGTAAACTGGCTAGGTGAGTTGAAAGCTCAAGTGGTTGTGCGAGGTTTTGAAAAAGACAGGCTTTTATCACATTTTCATAATCTTGGAAGACTTCGGCATCTCCGGATTTGGATCATTTCGATCTCCCGTCAGATATAATTTTCACAAAAAATTTGAAAATGGAAACAAGCATCTTAGTAAAGCCCAGATTACAAGACCTGGGTATATAGACCTATATTGGATGGAAGTTGAAGAAACGGAAGCAATCCTAAGTTCACGTGTTTTCCCTGATAAAAGCTACTTAAAACACTAAGAAAAGATTGCTGATCAATAAAGTCAGTGCCTTATATGATGCGAGCCTGAATGACTTCAACAACCTAAGTAAATTGTTCGAACAAAATGGAACTTGTTACCAATGCATGGGTCATCACCTCTTTTATTTTTGTATCTATGTGGTTTCTTGCGTGTAACACCATAATCTTGTCTGAGTTTAACATTGTAATACGGACAACAAAATGTCTTTAAGACCTGCTATTGAAAAAGAGTAAATATATCAACTAACAACAGTTCTTATTGAAGTGGAATCATTCTTACAAGGATCTTCAAAGAAGTTGAAAGCACTTGTACCGACCTTTATGACCTCTTGTGCAGCAATGCCTCCCGCAATACAAACAATGGGACATAGTTCCACATGTGCTTCTAAAGCTACCAGTTTAACTATGTTTTCATTAACTTCTGCTTGTGTCTTCACCGGACATGCATTTTTATTTGCTTCTGCAATCTGTTCTCCAGTAAGAGTCTTCTTATCTTTGGTTTGTCCATTTACCATATCACCATAAGCTTTGTCATCTACATCAGTTTCAATTTTATAATTTGAACTAGTTGAATGCCATCTTTCATCTCCAAAACCGGAGGTAATTGGTGTGCAGTCATTGGTCATAGGCATAGAGATAAGCGCTGCGGCTTGCCGTGCTAGCAATAGAACCTCGTCGATTTCCTCGTCTTTTATAGCTACTGGGTTGACAAAATGAGAGTCGGGACACTTGATTCTCTCAAACGTTTCAACAGCTTGAAATGCAACATGTAAGTCAAGAATGTGTTGTTGCTTTGCAGGGTCATAAGCACAAAATTGTGGCGCTACAAGAGCTTCCTCCAGTGGAAGGAACTTAACAGTTTTACTAGCTTTCACCTTATGGAAATAGCCTCCTGAAGTGTAGCGCCCAAACTGCCGAGTATCGACGAGTATGGTAAATGAGTGAGATCCAGTGACATTGACAGCCACAGGCAAGGAGCGATTGAGTTCTTCCATACCTCTAATTCCATGGAAAACAACCGCATCCCTGTCCTGGAGGCCATGCCTCTGTTCTTCTACAACAGTGACAGTTGCAGGAAAGTCTTGAGTTATGCTCTCAATGACAACATTGAATGGGGTAGTACCAGTGTCATCACGAACAAGGAAGTGGTCACCAAAGTCACAAAAAACGGACGCAAAAACCCCTCTGGCACGTGCGTACACAAATGCAATGCCAGAGGACCTACAAAGGTGGTTCAACTTCACCAGGAAGGGGACTGTCCCATCCGTGGCAACGACCACGCTGAACTTTTTCAAATGAACTTCGATATCGGAACAAGGTAACGCCTCAACCGATGCGTCCGGGTTGAGATCCTTCAAAGCATTAACAGTAGAAAGGGCTCTGTTTTGGCCCACGTCTCCCTGGGAAAGAAGGAAGGTGGCACCCAAGTCTGCCGTTCGCACAGCCCCGTCGTCCACCAATCCGACGGAAGCCACCCCACAGAGGATAACATTCTTGGCTATCTCCGCCCCAACCCCTCCACATCCAATTATCAAAATCCTGCTCCGCCGCAGGGCTTCCACGCCCTCTCTGCCTAGCGTGTGGATCACCCGGGAATACCGCACCTCGTCCAAACTCCTTGCTGTCTCCGCTTGCTCGACCTCCATTCTTACCATTCTCACTCTGAACCTGCCTTTCTACCACTCATAAGTAATGGCCGCCCTCCCTGAATACCAACGATAAAGCCAAAACACTATTACTTGGCGGCGAACAGACCTTGTGCGTTGATACACATAACCCGCCTGACACCTACTGTGTTGAGACTGTTTTATGGCCCTAAGAGAAAGTCCATAACCAACTCTATAGGGGACACTACAAATTTCCCTACAAATTTTCAGTTGGATAAATTAGTTTACAAATCTCAATCAAGAGATATATAAATTTTCAGTTAGAGAAATTAGTCTATAATTTTTATTTTTTTAGGTTATTGAAAATTTAAGAGAAGATTTATCACAAATTTTTTTAAGGTATGTTGTAATTGATTATTGAAAAGAGAAATTTAAGTTAGTGGAAAAATATTCAATTTTTTTAGATATTTTCTAATTACTATAAATCTTTTTAAACTAGTGAAGAAATTTTCATCTCTTTCTTCAAATTAAAATCTAACATCTAAAAAGGTAAGGACTCTTATGTTCTATTATAAGATTTCAATTTATTTTGTACATTTTATTTTAATATCATACGATCTATCCCTACATAGTTATAGATTTTAAGTCCTCTACATAAGATCACTTCTTAAACAAGTTTACTTGTTTAAGAAGGTAATTGTTTAACGCAAAAAAACAAAAAAAAAAGCAAATTATATTTGTCTCATTCTTTTAAAGCAGTAAAATAATATTCTTTTCTAGAATTATATTTAATGAATATGAGAAATAAATTAATTAATCTACAATGAATTACAATCTAATATAAGTGTAGTGTCAAAAATTGCACCCGATGTCAATTTCACACTAATGCATTACATCTATGGCATTTATGACAAAACCTATAATCAAAATTTCACAATCCCAAACTCATAGGTGTCAATGACAAAGCATTAAATAGTCTTTGGTTTGAAAATCAAAAGAATTTAGGCAGATGGCAATGTGTTGCTTAGATGTCTATGCGACATGCTAACGTCTTGGTAATATTTGAGATTTAAAATAGAATATTCCATGCAGTTTAGCCTTGATGTGTGTCATAGCATCCAAACACATGTGTAATGGCTCCTCCTGCCCATTCGACCAATCAAAACCCTCTTCTCCCTCATTTTCACAACTCTTACACAATTCTTCCTCTCCACTCTCTCTTTCTCTCTCATAATGAAGCTCTACCAAAATACTCTTGTATGTCAAGCATTAACAATAGTCAAGATTGCTCTTGTCTACAACAACATCATGTCTATCAAATCATCTTAAGAGAGGGGGCATAGGTTGTTGGTAATGCTCTCTTGCTTATTGTCTTCAACACATCATTTATGCATCTTTTATTCATCATGATAGGGGTTATCCTCCTCAGCGGGGTTTGTTCTATCACACATCTATTTACTTTATGTCTATTATTTTTTCCATCTCCTTGTGTGCAAATCAAAAGGCTCATCAAATAGGATTTCGTTATCTAGGAAGTTACTAATTGTTTTATCAGATGATAGAATGCTCGCAATGTCATCTACCCTAGATCTAGTCCACTCGAGGATGACTTGTCTAACTTCTATGCTTTTCGCTTTTGTAGATTAAATTTTTGTATTTCTTTGTACATTACTGTAATTTAGCAATTTCAATTTATCTCCTCTTTTCATGTTAGCATAATTTTAATCTTGTAACATAGAAGTCTTTATCACTATCCTTTAATCGTTCAATTAATCATTTAAGGTAAACAATGGCTACTTGCTCCTTAAAACTTTGCCATCTTAAGAGTAGTGAATCCCCTCCTTTACATTTTGGTGCAACCAATGTGAGCATGTCAAATATTTTTATTCAAAGTTTTAATGTTTTTTATATTGTATTTTTAAAGCAATATTTTGACATGTTAGAGGATGTCATGGATGATTCCCTAGAGGCATTTCGTTCTCTAGTCAAAAAATTGTTGCATAAACTCCTTCATTAGAATGTTCTTCATCACAAGACAAGAAGTTTTTTAATGTAATTATAGTCTCTTCTACCCCTAGTAGGCCTAAGAGACCAATCATTTATGTGACTCTAACTAGTCCTTCTCCAAATAAAGTAATATCTATTCATGTAATTCAATTTGAAGACCATCCACAAGACCTTTTCTCAAAATATACACAATATAGGCTCCTTCTTAAGAATGATAGCCCATACTTACAATACTTGAACAAATAAACAAAATGTTGATCAACCCCTTCTCAACCCAATCCTCCTCAAGCACCTAAACCCATAACTAAGTACTAAAGTGAATATGATCTTATCAAGCAACTCCACATTACTCCTGCTAAGATATCACTTGGTATTTTCTTCATACTACATCTATTTATCAAGGTATGCTACGTGAACCTATGCAAAAGAGATTATTACCTTCTTTAGCTAGGGTGACATATGTAAATGCACTAATAGAACATATTCATGCGGATATGTTGAATATTGCATTCTACGCACATGAATTTCTGCCTCTAGAAGTACAAAATTAGTCAAATCCTTTTATTATAGTTGTTTATATGAATAATATTAACATTAGGCATACTCTCATTGATATTGGTTCGACATTCAATATTTGTAGTCTCGATCTATTGTCTGAAATCAAGGTTGATCCAACTTCTCTTGTAGCATCTTCTATGTTTATCAATGGATTTGATAATGTTGGTTTACAAGCTTTAAGAACTACAATTTTACCTTTAAGGCTAGGACCCATTACCACATCCACTCATGTGTATGTCATGCTAAGGCCCTTACCATAGAATATTCTCTTAGTTAGAATAGGATTCATGGTTTAAGAGTGGTCACCTCTACTCTACATCATTCTATAAATATTGTTGCTAACAATAAGGTAGTCACAATCAAGGTTGCTCATGATGCTATACACCTATATCAAATGAAAATAGTCGATTAGTCTTCAATTAACCTTACCTGTAAGAATTTTATTTCATCACTATCTTCTAATGCACAGACATCTACTCCAATTATATCTACTGGAGAAGATGTTCCTAAAGATACTTCTAAAACTCAAGATCCTCCTAAAGTCAAAAATCCTACATCTACTTTTTTATCTCATCAAAATGCATGTTTAGGCAATGATATGGGCTCTTTGGGCTTCATTGAGTCCTTTATCAGAGAGTACAAAGTTTGAAATCCAATCCACCTAAACATTTCAAAGATTTCATTTACACCTATTGTAAAAGGATGATCATGTTGTTGTCACAAAAGTGTACCCGCTTGATGAACAACCTTGTACAACATGGAAACAACCTCCCAAGTGTGGGACTTTCAAAAGTGAGGTTGAGTCTCCGGAGAAGGTTGACTTCCTTTCCAATCTAAGTGCAAGTGTTGGACTAACCCAACACTGAAATATCTATTCTACTGGCTTTGAGAGGGAAAAGGGAGAAAGAAGGGATGCTTGAAAGAGGGTAAATAAGGTTTGCACATTGATGGAAGTTTGATCCTCTCTGCCTATGACTGCACAAGACGTCAATAAAACTACCTCAGGTATGCACACGTTTCTATCTAAATCAGCTTCCTAAGAATAAGTGAAGGTTGGAATTTTGTAGGATGAAGAGAAGAATTAAAGTAATTCAGAGTCAATGTACACAGAGGGATCAACACAATCAAATAAACTAAAGAACCAAGAAGAGATGCATTCAAATAAAGAGGTAGAACACACTACACATATTATCTAAACTGAAAAGAGGCAAGAAAGATAATTTTATTAATGCAAAGGCAAGGCAACATTTACAGTTACAGAAAACATGAAATTTTGTAAGAGAGATGAAAAAAGGACCCTAAAGTAGGGCTATAAAATTGTCTTTAAAGCGTAGGCATAACTCAGATCAAGATAGAGCTAAGCAACCCTAACCTTAGCCAGGATTAGGTTACAAAAATACCAGAGAGGAGGAAGATCTGATGGCATGTTGAATTCTGCTCTTAGAGCGTCCTCTACCTTTGAAAAAGAAAAATCCATGCAAAAGGAGGAAATCTTTGTAATTGAATGCACTGGGATGGTGTCTGTAGGCACAAAAGTCTACAATCCGCATTGAATGGGAATGGGCGGCATCAAAATATTAGTTGCAGGAGTCATGTTTGGAGTAATGCTGAAGGATCAGGTGGTTGGATGAAAATATGGTTGAAAAATAGGCGTCGATTGAACAGAAAAGAGAACCTCGACCAATGGGTCAACAACTACCCTACACGTTGGAATGGAGAGCGGGAGAGCGGGAGCGAGAGTGGGAGGGGTTTCCTGTGAAGGAGTTGCAGAAGATGGGGAAGATGGTGGTGTGGATGAGGATGATTTCCTCCCTCTCCTCCTTTCACCTTCCATGTCGTGATTGTTGGATTGGTGGGTGGAGGAGTTTGGTGCAGAGGAAGGAGTGGAGGCTGCAGCAGCGATGGAGGCGCTTTGGCATGGGTTTTTTGTGGCCTCTGTTTTTGGTCTTCAAGGGTGTGCGATGGTTTCTGTCAATGGCCTTTTTTCTGCTCTTTCTTTGGTAGGTGGTGTTCTCCTGCCTGTGTTTGGGATGGTGTTTGGGTAGATCTGGGACCCTGGCGGATCTCTTGTGGAAAGGCTCTTTGTGTTCTCTCCTTTCCTCTGTGCTGAGGATTTGTTGTTGTTCTGGCCTTTGGTGCTCTGGTTCTTCGAAGGAGCTTCTTTTTTCGGTTCTTCTTTGTTGGGCTACTCTCCTATTGAGGTGGAAAGTTGTCTTTGGTGTGAACCTTTGAGAGGGGTTTCTTGTCTCTTGTTCTTTTCCCCTCCTTGTCTGTTAGAGGTGACCATATTTCCTATGGAGGTGGACATTTGGTGGAGGGGAAAGGGCTAGTTTCTGCTTGCTGCTGGAGAGTGCTAGTTGTTATCTTTCTGCTTCATTCTTCATCCTGTAGAGGTGGAGCTCTTTCCTATTGAGGTGGAGAGATGGAATGTTGGGGATTTTCGACTTTTGGTGCTCCTCTTGTTGTTGGCTATGGATGCCTGTTTCTTCTCTCATGGGTGTCTCCTTGGGCGGGTCTGGAAGTTCTTTTTTCTATATTCCCAACGTGTCCCCTGGACCGGTTCCTTTTTGTTGTTTCTTGGTTTGGCCTCCTTCCTTCTGGTTTTTGGGGTCTTTGTTCCCCCTTTTTCTAGTTGTGGGTTCCTGGTAATCCTATAGGCTGGTCGATTGCTAATAGTTTTAAAGGGCCTAGTATGTCTTTCTGTTGTCTTTGGTTTGGGGAAAATCTTGTGTTTGGAGTTCTGAGCCCATCTTTTAAGGTTGAGGGTGCCTGGCAAAACCCCTGGTTGCTGGTTTTGGGTTCTATTTTAAAACTCAGTTTGAAGGTTGAGGGAGCCTTTCAAAACCCCTACTGGCCAGATTCAAATTGTATGAATATATGTTGTAATCTGGTGTTGTTATTGAAGGTTAGGGGTACCTTTCAAAACCCTAAAAGTTGGCTAAGGGTGCTTGTTATACCCTCTATTATTACTCTTTTGTGCTATAGTTTGGAGCTGTAGCTTTGTTGGGTGTGGCGTGACTATGCTGGTTGTTGTTGGTTTTAGTCATCTTTGTTGGATTTTGGTTGTGGTTTTTCATTGTTTATTTCTTTTGGCAGCCTGCTTTGTTGGGTTCTAGATCCCGATAAAATCTATTGGGTTTCGGGTCCCTCCAAAACCTGTTGTATGGGGTTTCAGGTCCCCTCAAAACTTGTTTTTCCCCTAATAAAAAACAACTACCCTACACATAGGTTTAAATGCCAATGACTCTTGCAAGTTTTAGAATCGACCGTTGATTGGAGAGATTCGCATGAAGATGGATGCGTGAGATTTCTCCACATAGCGCTCCAAAGGGCTTAATGAAACTTTAAAACATGGTCATTTGATCGGGCCACTAAGTGAAAATCCATGGCCGCACACATTCCACGTGGCGGGTCAAGCTCACTTGTATATGTCATTGTTGTGTCTTGGTGTAGGTTGGCAGGGAGCAACCATCTCCTGTGTATTTATTCCCCCACAACGTCGCGTTGACCCTTTGAAATTGCCTTCAAGATGGCGGTGAGTGTTGTTCTCTCTATGTTTTCTTACCCTGCAGCCATCCTTTGATTGCTTTGATTTCCTCATGAGATGGTGAGGAACTATCCGCACTATACGTCTCCTACCCTACAAGGCCTAATTTATTCCTCAAAATCCCTTGTGGGATAGTGGGGAAGCCTTGTTCACTTTGCTTTCTTACCCCACAAGGTGCTTTGATGTGCTTTGTCTTTGGTGCGGGGTAGTGGGGAACCACATTTGTTTCACCTTTGTCACCCTACGAGGTCCCTGCGATGTCCACCAACCTGCTGCAGGATAGCAAAGAGAGCCCATACTCTTCATTTTGCTACCCCGCATTTGTCTTTTTTGGCCTTGACATCTCTCGCGACATAGCAGGGAACACCATCCACACTATGTGTTTTCTACCCCACAAGGTCTCGTTGCGTCCTTGAAATCTGTCGCGGGGTGGCGGGGAACCAAAAGAAACAATCGCCTGCACACCCATAGTCAAAAAATGGCAGAGCCAGAAGGAACATGTGGGGAAGTGGGAGAAGGGAAAGCATTTCCCCACACCCACGAAGAAAGAATGACGGAGTTGAAGAACTTTGCGGTGGTATGTGAGCCAAAAGAAATAGGCACTAATTGGTGGAAACAAAAGGAAACTGTCTGCCGACGACCCCACCGACCTCGAGCCGGTAAACTTAAGTGAAAGTGATCACCCCAGCTGGTCAACTCAAAAATAGAACTAGGATCCCAAAAAGGATGTAAAGGCAAAAGGGCCCCTCTACACTTTGCTAACATAATGTGCATAACAGGCAGGTTATGCAAAAATATTTCAGGCCTGATCTGCAGCTAAGTTAACACAGAAATAGTCAACATTTTGGTGACTCAGAGGGGGCCCTAAGCCTTCTTAAGACAAGACCATATGTCTTAAGGTATCCATTGGGCACGAGTAAAAAGGAGAAAACAGATAAGGAACCCCTCACTACATCCTGCAAAATTTTTGATATTTGTCATTCTGGAGGAATGAGCTATGCTCAAGCACTTCATAGAAAGCTATAAAAACTAACTACGAGTATTTACAATATTTACAACGATTGAATGTCACTCTAAGCACATGCTTTGAGGTGTATATTGTTGACCTGCAATAAAGAGGTCTTCACCATTTAGCCTAGCTAGAATAAAAGAATTATCCTCCTTGCAGCTTGTAATCACATAAGAGCCACTCCAAATGGCATCAAATTTCAAGTGCCTACCTGGTTTTGCTCTCTCAAAATCCCATTTTAGGACAAAATCTCCAACTTGGAAGGTCCTCAAAATGGCTTTCTTGTCAAAGTATCTCTTTACTTGTCCCTGAAGGACATTTAAAGTTTTCTTGGCTCTTTCTTTGACCTCTTCAAGCTCTATAAGCTCAACATACCTTACTGATAGAGCATCATTTTCCAAGAACTTCAAATAATGTGCTAGGTCTAGAGATGGCAACTCAAGGGATAAGGGAAGGAATCCTTGCTTCCCTTCCATATACTAACATGAAAGGTGAGTTGCCCAAATCTCTTTTCAGAGTGATTCTATTAGCCCATAGGGTTGTTCCCAACTTGAGGTACCATGACCTCTGATTGTCTTCAAGATTCCTCTTGATGATTCTAATGAGATTTTTGTTGGAGGACTCAGCTAAGCCATTGCTTTAGGGATAGTAATTTGATGGTGTTTTTAGAAACACGTCATGTTTGACTACCCATAAGTTGATCTGAGATCCCTCAAAAGACTTAGTAGTGTCTAATATAATTGTGGAGGGAGCTACAAATATAGTTGCAATCCCCTCAAGGAATTGAACTACCGAATTTTTAGTTGCATCCTTCAAACCAACTACCTCTATCCACCTTGTGAAATAGTCTGCGGCGGCCAAAATCTACTTGTGGCCTGCACTTGACACTGGATTGATAGGGCCAATAAAATCAAGCCCCCTCTAAGAAAAGGGTTGATCAATAGAGATGGGATGAAGGGGAAAAGCTTCCAATATTTTTTTACCTGCAAAGAGTGCACACTCCTTGCACTTCTTGACCCACCTATGAGCATCATCAAATAGGTAAGGCCAATAATAGCCTACCCTAATGATTTTCATGGTTGTGCTCCTCGCTGAGAAGTGACCACCTGAGGGTCCATTATGAAATTCTTCTAGCAACCTAAGGGTCTTGTTAGCAGCAGCCAAGAAGGAAGACTAGGAGGGGGGGTTAATCAGTCTTCACCGAAACACCGAACTTAATCACGAAACACATATCTGATAAACTACAGTAATAAAATACATAAGCAAATGAATAGCACAACACCAATATTTTGACGTGGAAAACCCGATCAAGGGAAAAACCACGATAGGAACCTACTCACAATAAGATGATACTCTGTAGTAGTATGTGTAAATATTACAATGGGGAATGCACATGCATTTAAGCACACTGCCTAGAGCTCACTGCTCAAATATAATGGCCCAGAAGGCTACAACCCTTAAGGAAGTCTCACTGGCTTACAATAAGATTTTGACTACAATCCAAAAGAAATGAATTGAAACAATAGCATCTCCAAATGTCTGATTACAGTTTCAGTTAAGCACATATGTCTACCCTACAATACCAATCTCACCTTAAACTCAACCCCGAAGGATAAATCACTTGTTCGCACATAAACCTCTCTCTGATAATTTGGACATAATATCGACACACAAATTACATGACTATATCACCTATATATACAAATCATCAACCTTGACAATAAGGTCGACTAAACCTTCAACACGCAATTACAAAATTACATCACTTGATACAAAGATCGACCACCGAACCAATATAATGATTTACATAGTATAACACAGACCTAAATCAAATTCCCAAACACTCAAATCCACCAAAAATCATGCCAAGATCAACCGCAACATGCTACACCACCAGGAAAATCACATAACATGAAAATCATCATCGCTTGATAGAAACCACCAAAAAATCGCACAACGATCAATGTGGATCACCAAAACAAATAAGACACGACCAGGAAACACCAACAAGCACATTAGAATTATCAAGAACAACTGCACCAACACCACTTATCAAATCTTCATCGGTCATCGTCTGAAAGCTCAAGAACACAACTAGTCAACAATTGTCACGAAGAAAGATAACTTGCAGAGAACCAAATCATGATCCAATTGAAATGAAGATACACAGGACCATTCCAAGAAATTTCTTAAATACTCAGCACAAGATATGATCACACCGAAATATACTAGAGGAAATATTGAACTCTGCAAAATAGTGATCAACAAAACAACACTACAAAAACCAGATCATAAGATATCCCAAAATGCAATCACTTAAGTAAATGACATGAATATGTTGACATCAATGAAAAAAACATATCCTAGTAGCAACAATGACCAACAATATCCAATAGGTCTAATCACCTTGAATGCACCTTAGCAGGACATCATTTGGCTCCCTCTTGAATAGAACCCCATCCACTAAAGCATAGGGGATGGACTGCAACCTGATATGTCTCCTCTTGGTTATATCAAAATAAGGAGGATAGCTACCATCCCTTAGGAAGGTAATCATGTTATCAAACCAATTAATTTGCACATTTTCTTGATTTTCAATTAACTCTTCTTCCTGCGGCAAGAGGGAGACCTCTGAATCCTTTCCAAAAGATGAATTGAATTGTTCATAGAGTCCTCTTCCCCTCACTAACCTGGTAATATTTATGTCAAGGTCATACTGACCTTAGTGATCCATCCAACTCTCTTCTCACCTATCTCCTTGTTGAGAGGGAAATCTTTAATGCTGGCATGTGGAACTAGGAGCTGAATTTTGTTGTTTGAGATCATGTGCCTAAAATTTTGCAATGCTCTTACCACTGTGATGACTTGCTTTTCCACATAGCTATACTTGATATCTCTTGTAGTCCTTTAGGCCTTCACTGAAAAAAGCTATGGGTTTCTCCAAATCATCTTGATTTAACTTCGTTAGGACAACAGATATACTTGCATCTCCTCCCAATGTATAAAGAATTAAATCCTTCTCATGGTTTGTATTTACTAGGGTAGGAGCCTTAACAATAGCCTCCTTGATCTAATCAAAGCCCTCCTTTCCTTTCTTGGTCCATTTGAAGGGAAAATCCTTCTTTAGCATGGTTGTAAGAAGCTTAACCAAGGCTGCAAGGTTTGGGATAAACCTCCTAACAAAGTTGATTCTTCCCAGAAAGCTTTGAAGTCCTTTCTTATGATGTGAAAGTGGAAGAGACACAATGGCTTCCACTCCTTCTGGGTCAATGGCCAGATCGTATTTGGATACAATGTGTCCTAGTAGTTTGCCCTGATCAATGGCAAATACACACTTGTTGGGATTCAAAGACACACCATATTCTCTGCACTTTTTGAATACTTTCTCAAGGTGAGAAAAGTGGTCTACTGCATGCTTAGAGTATATAGTGATATCATCAAGATATACAAGTACAAATTCTACTAATACTCCCTTAAAGGCCACATCTATGGCTCTTTGAAAAGTGGCATCTGCATTTGTTAGTCTGAAGGGCATTTTACAATAGGCATGAGTGCCCCACTTAATAGTAAATGCAGTCTTAAATTGGTTTAATTCTTGGATTAGGATCTGATTATACCCTGAGTATCCATCCAAGAATGAAAATCTTTATGAGCCACTAACTTTGGCTAAAATTTGTTCCATATAAGGGAGGTGATAATGGTCCTTGAGGGAGGCTCTATTGAGGTCCCTAAAGTCTACACACAATCTGATTTCCCCATTCTTCTTCCTAACTAGAATAAGATTAGCCACCCAAGAAGAATGCTTTATTGGAAAAATAATACTACATTTTATGAGCTTAGATAGCTCTTTCCTCATCAAAGGCTCAATTTTGGGGTTTATAGGTCTGTGGTTTTGTCTAACTGGCTTTGCATTAAGATTTGATTCTATGGTATGCTAAGCTAAGTTAGGGTCAAACTCTTTTAGATCCTCATATGTAAAAGCAAAAATATCATTGTACTCTTTACAAAGATTGACAAAAGTACCTTGATAACTTTGGGAACATACCTATCCCAAGTTGAGAGCTCTTCCATCAGATATAGGGACTAATTTGTAGCCTCTCTTCTTTGTGGCTAGGTTCATTGATCTCCCTTTCATCTTATCATCGGTGTTGAAGATCCCTTCCAAGGTGATCAACCCTTGGGCAACTTGTTTGAGCTTAGCTACATAATTTGATCTACATACTGGTCTTGCGACATGCTTTACTTCTCATGTGAAAATTCTGCCTCATCTTGTAGGAAGCTCACAATCTGTTGATCAAAGTCAAAGACCTGCCAATTCACTTGGTTATCAGACATTTCAGGTCTCACGATAAGTCTAATTTTTTTATCTTTCTCTACTGCAAGATGAGATGGAATTTCATGTTGAGCACCAATTGTTGCTAATCTATCAGCATGCTTGTTCTGATTTCTAGGGATACTAGAAATGTTGAACGCCTTGAATCGTTCATTTAGATCCCATTCTCTATGCTTGTATGACTTGAGAAGGTTGTTCTTTGTGCTACTCTAAGCTCTAATTTGATTAGCAATCAACTCGTTATCTCCATGCACCTTTAAGGATTTGATCCCTCTTCTTTGTGTCATTTGGAGACCCAAAAATTAAAGCTTCATACTCAGATACATTATTAGTGAAACAAAAATGAAGTCTGAATGAAAAGTAATATTTCTCTCCTCTTGGAGAAATAAGAAGTACACCGGCCCATACGCCATTCTTTTTCCTTGAGCCATCAAAGAATATATACCACAGTCCATGCATGTCACTGCTCTCTTTGGATGGATTGGGAATTGGGGCATCCTCTTCATGGATGCAATATGTACCAAGGCATGTCTCATTGGCCTCCTCTATGGAATCAAACTAAAATGCATTTGCCCACTCATCAAGTGGGCAATCAAGGACTTCCTCCAAATGAGTTGCAGGATCTCTTACTAAAATTTCTTCTTTCTCTCCATGGAGGGTACAATTCATGTTAATAGAACTTAGGGTATAGGGCTCTGTATGATCATTAGCTATAGGCTCAGCCCTAATGGTTACTTTGGTGCCATATCTTGTCCTAAACAACATGCGAGACCAATCAGAAGATAGGTAGTCACTATCTTAGCAGTGAATTCCCTAGATAAGCAAATAAAAAAGTGAGCTGCGAGTTCAATCACTAAGATGTCTTGCAATACACTACAACTTAGGCAGGAATGCAAGGTTAGATTTAAATCCCTAATGACCCTCATAGTCTAAACTGATGTGCCATCAAGTTTCACCACCCCTCTTTTTATAGGCTCATACTTGATACCTAAGTGGTCAGCTACTCCCTTAGGCATAACTAAACTACTAGCCCCACTGTATATCAAGCAATTATGAACAAGTTTATCTCCTATGATTAATGACAAATAAAAGGGGGGAGGCTTACTAATTTTCTTTTGATTTGTTGCTTCCAAAGGCTGCACCAAGCTTGTAAGAGTGGAAGAGCTGCTACCTTTGCTTGGAACCTCTGCAACATTGATATCTTTAAGGGCCTTCTGAATTAGATCTCTCTGAGATGGGATAGAAAGGGCATCCCACATAGACGCATTAAGGTTGGCCCTTTTCATTTGTTCTACTATGCTGAAAGGAGAAGCAAACTTAGTAGAAGCCTTTGTAGCAACAATATCAAGCTTTGATGTTGAAGGAACCTTTCATTGCTCCCCTTGTATCACCTTTTGTGTCAAATCATGTTCTATATTTGGAGCAGCCATCTTATCAGGGGTCTTTGGCATTGTAGTATGTATAGTATCTTGTGGAGATTGAGAGGCTATGATAGAAGTAACACTAGGGTTTATGGCCCTTTTCTTAGATCTTGTATTTCTAGCTACATTGTCCCCACTTGTATGATTTATCCCACAAAAATTAGTCTCCTGCCAATTCATGAAAGATGAGTCTCCTTATGGGTGATTAGAGCAATCACCATATTTGTTGGTGTAATTAATTATTCATATATGATATTATTACACCTTACTTAAGTTTACTTAGGTAATGCATTTCATAGTAGTTTGGGTATGAGACACTTGGGTGTTTGTGCCACATTGGGATAGTTTGTGTAGGAGAATTTCCACCTTTTGTAGTCTTATCTTGTTGCTACATTCCACTATAGGCCACATGTACCAAATAGGCCACATGTCATGTTTGTGTGCTCACATATCCATATAGCCTTGCCTATATAAGTAGGCTCATATTCATTGTATGTAACAATTGATTGATTGATTAATGATCCAGTTGATCAGTATTTGATCTTGATAGAATACAGTTTATTCCTATCATCTATTTTGTCTCTCTATTTTGTACTTTTCATTGAGCTCTTGATCTTGGCAAAATCTCACATGGTATCAGAGCCTAAAGGGCTTCTTTGATTAGTCATTTTGGAGGCTTCAATTTCGGATTTGGGGATTTTCATTTTTTAGGGGCATCCTACAACAATTTGGACATCACGATTGCGTCTGGGAGGCCATTTCCATGAATTTTGAGTATAAACTCAACCTATTTTGGTGAAAAGTGAATTTTGGGTTTCGGAGGAAAATTTTGCCCAATTTGAGCATACAGTACGATTTTTTTTTTTTTTAAATATTTATAAATTATTATTCTGCAGAATTTTTTTTTTTACGGGGCATGTTGTAAGAGTTTTATTTAAAAAAAAAAATCAAAAATAAAAAAAAATTATTTTACGAGGGGCAAGGGGTTGTTTACCCCCACACCCGTACCCTGCTCTGTCACATCACAGGGCCCATACTCTGTACTCTGTCAGCGACTGCACGTGTTCCGACCCGCAAGCGGCCCCACTTCTTCAGTCTCCGGCAGCAGTCTCAGTCCGTGCAATCTCCCGTGAACTTCTCCCCGTCGACGCCTTCTTTCTCGGTACCCCCGCCCATTCCGACCACCGACCGCACCATCTCTGGCCAGTCAGTCAACCCCCATTGCTTTTTCAGCACCAGTCTTCTCCACTGCTCCGTGCGAATGTTGTTCTGCTCTTCGGCCAGCCCCACACATTGACCTCACTGCCCAGTTGGCGCTTACATCAACAACCTAGGTGGCTGCCATGTCATTAGATGTGTTGTCAAATGCATCATCGGGTAGTACATATCAACAGTGCCACAGACGAGTTTTTCTGCCACGTGTACAGTTTGTACCGTATGGACAACCATGCAGGGGGAGGTGAAGTTTTTTTAATGGCCAGACGGACGTCAAATTTAAGCTCGGTGTTTGCTGACGTCAACAATATTTTATAATTTTATTGGACCCCCTCTCATTTGCATTTTTTAATTTGCAGTCCAACTTCAAATGGCCATATCTTGCTCATTTTTGCTCCTTTTTTGGTGCAATTGTTTTTGAAATGGGCTAGAATTTTGTGCTCTCCCCAGTGGTGGAGGAATTTTCTAATTTTGATGGACAGATTTTACAAAAATTTGCAGATTCTCATGATTGTACCTGTCTAATCCCAGATTTTGCAACTTCAGAGGCTTCGTTTGGGGTCATACGACCTCGTTTTCAAGTGTCGTTTCTTTTAAAAGTGCATAATTTTTCGTCTACTTTCATAATTTGCCATTAGTTTGCAGTAATTTTGAGTAGAAATTGTACTTTCAATATTTGGTCAT
Source organism: Cryptomeria japonica (assembly GCF_030272615.1). Taxonomy (NCBI): domain Eukaryota; kingdom Viridiplantae; phylum Streptophyta; class Pinopsida; order Cupressales; family Cupressaceae; genus Cryptomeria; species Cryptomeria japonica. The sequence continues at coordinate 474,719,797 of NC_081409.1, read as the reverse complement.
TTTTGGCGTATTTGGTACTTGTATTTTTCTTAGATCTCAATTTAGATCACTTGCAATATTTTTTGGAGTCTCTTATAGCCTATTTGAGGTGGTTGTAAGATTGAAATCAGAAGTCCACCTTGCCTTGTTTTGCAAGTGGCCCATTGTACTTGCACTAAGTATGAAGTGCCAGATCACCATTTTTATTTTTATTTTTTTTGGGGGGGTGTCTTATGTAGTTGTGACTCTCTCTATCTTGTGTTTTTCATTTGGTACTATGGGTTCTCCTAAATTTCCACTTTTTACTCCTCATAATTATGCATCATGGAAGATAAAGGCATGGAATAAACTAATGGAAAAATGACTTATTCATTATGTAAAAGGAACTATTACAACACCACCTGATCCTAAGGCTAATCCTAATGCTCAAATTGAATGTCTCACCAAGAATGCTATGGCACTTGGAACTCTTAGAAAGTATGTATTAGATCACCTCATTTTTCACATTGATAAGTGTAATACAATTAAATAGGCTTGGGATATTTATGACAAATTATATGGCCAAGTTGATGAGATTAAGGGCTACAAGCTTGATAGTGAACTCACAACATTGGATCCCAAGGATTTTGATACAATCCAAGATTATGTCACAAAAGCAAATGAGCTACAAGCAAAGATAAATGATTGTGGCATTGACAAAAAGGATGCTCAATTGGTTTATAACTTGTTGGACAACCTTCCATCAGAATATGCAACCTTTGTATCTAGCTTTCACACCCATAGGTTAGCTCAAGGTTCCTCATAAAATTCTCCCTCATTTGATGCATTCACAGAGATGTTGATACTTGAGCAATCTAAGTTGACTAAGATGGGGATTCTCAAATCTTCAAAGTCACAAGCTTTGGTGGCTAATAAAGGGAATCAAAGCAATCAAGGAAAAGGCAAGAATCAAAAGCAACCTAAGTCTAAACAAGATGGAGCACAATATTCCTCTCTACAACAAGGTGATTCTACATCCTCACCTAAGAGGAAATCATATAAGGACAATCTTTTTTGTGCATATTGCAAGAAGTCAGGACATGATGAACAACATTGTTACAAGAAGGGTATTGATGAGTTGAAGCATCTTCTTGAGAAGAACAAAATCAACCTACCTTCTAGAATGTCTACATCAACTTCTTCTTCCAAGGAAAAGGATAAAGGAAAGGATCACTCTTTTGGGACAGATAAAGGAAAGGGACAAGCTCTTTGTGCTACTACAAATCATGATTCAGGGAGATGACTTCTAGATTCAGGGGCTTCTCATCATATGACATCTTCACAATCTATGTTGTCTTCATTTGAGCCTTGCCACATGCCATAGATTTTGAAGGGCAATCATACATACATGGATTTGATTGGGAAAGGATCTATTGCCATTGGGGATAACTCCTTTAAAGATGTGTTGTGTGTACCCCACTTGACAAACAATATTATTTCCATCTATCAAATCACACATGGGGCAACTAAGAAAACTGTGGAGTTCACACCCGATTCAGTTATCATTAGAGACTCAGAGAGCTATCATTGCGACTAAGGTGGCTGATCATGCATCTCAGTTGTACTCTTTTTCACATTTTGGTCCTATTGATGAGGTTGATTCTTCCTATGCTGATGATTCAGATTTTGAGGAGAACTTTGGGTACTTGAACTTGGGGATTCTCACATGTAAACTCGTTCTTGAGCCATGCATTTCATCTCCTCTTATTGACATCACATCAATTATTGCACCTGATGATCCAACTAGTGTGATAGTTTTGCCTTATTGTGATTTAGTGCAGCGAGATATTTCATGTCTTCCAGCTTCAGTTGATTGGGATGACTACTTGATAGACATTGCAGGTTTGTTTGTGGAGTCCTCCATTGCATATTTGGGAGACATCATTGGTGACATTCATCTTCTCTTTGATGAAGATGATCCTTCTTTTATTGTTGCGAGGGAACGCTTTGACCCTCTTGTGCATTCTCTACATGATCATTCTTTCAAGGTTGACATGATTGTGGATACTTTTGTACAATAATTGGAGGAGGTCTCTTTATCCTTAGAGGAGACATATGGGTCTTTGGCTATTGTTCTACATTCTTCTCCACTAGATCTTGGAGTGCCTTTTTCAGCAGTGTGGAGTAGTTCACCACCTTTGGAGGGGGTAACTTTCAACATCGACATGGGGACACTTGAGCAGTTTTCAGAGATTCCATTCATAATGAGTTTTGTTTCTACATCTTCCCTTCATGATTGGGGAGACTTCATAGATACACATTTGGTTTTGTTTCTTCCCAAGGGGAGGAGCGTGGTTCGACATTCATGGAGCAGTTCTTCATACATCATCGAGCTTCTATCATTGGTGCAGATTCTACAATGAGGGAGGGCTACTTAGCTACTCTTCTTCTCTCATATGGGGGGACTTTTTCCTCACATGAGGTTTTGTCCTTCACATACTTCTATGAGAGTTCTCTTGTATAGTTTTCATCTCTCTTTTGGGGGAGGGTTTTTTCCCATTGGGTCTTTCTCTCTTTCCCTGCTTTGTGAGAGATTCCATTGCATTGGTTTGCATGCATTTGCATTTGTACATGGGTACCTAACATGGCCTAGTAGCCGAGACCCATCTTGCATTCCCCTAAGTTTCACTTAAGGGGGGGCGTTGGTGTAATTAATTATTCAAATAGGATATTATTACACCTTACTGAAGTTTACTTAGGTAATGCATTTCATAGTAGTTTGGGTATGAGACACTTTGGTGTTTGTGCCACATTGGGATAGTGTGTGTAGGAGAATTCCCACCTTTTGTGGTCTTATCTTGTTGTTACATTCCACATTCAGTGGGTGATCCACCTCATGTGGAATATTATATTGTTTCTCCTACCTACCAAACCTATTTCCTACCCACCCTTGTTTCTCATTGAGCCACATGTCATGTTTGTGTGCTCACATATCCACATAGCCTTGCCTATATAAGCAGGCTCATATTCATTGTATGTAACAATTGATTGATTGATTGATGATCCAGTTGATCAATATTTTCTCTTGATAGAATACAGTTAATTCCTATCATCTATTTTGTCTCTCTATTTTGTACTTTTCATTGAGCTCTTGATCTTGGAAAAATCTCACAATATTGTTGTTGCCCTAATATTGTTGGTTCATTTTGTTCTACTATTGCTTGAGAGAAATCACCATTCTGGCAATGGCCAGATTATGTGGTTGATTGCATGGGACACACCAATCTTGTTCTTGAGCAAGATTGTTATGAGTTGGCACTAGTTCTTTTGAGGTGCTTGTAGCTGAGGTATTCATGTTGTTTAAGGGCCTAAGATTACTCCATTGACTTTTCCCTTGATAACTAGGCCTTTGTTGTTGATAATTCTGATTTGAAGATTGGTAGGGCCTATTGTTATGTAGCAACTGTCTCTTGATTGAGACTAGTTCATTCCCAAACCCCTACATTTGCTAGTCCATCTTCTAATCCATTATTTTAATTGAGGCCTGCAGTAAGGTCTGCAACTCCCTAATCTCTGAAGACAATGTAGTTGGTGCAGGTGTGAGCAAATGACTTGTGGATGTCATTGGTATTGGTACCAAAGCAGGCTGTTGTGTAGGAGCTTCTGGGAACAAAGGCATTGGAGGCCTATGAGCTAATTTACCTACTTGAATTAAATAATTCTTTGCCCTAATGGCAATATCATAAGCTCCCAGAATGTTATCTCCTCCCATTGATAGAATCATTGTAGCTATGTCATTATTAAAAGCCCTAAGGAAATATAAGAAAGCATGATTGTAAGAGGGTTTTAGCAATGTTGGGATCTTGTCCCAAGTCTTCTGAAATCTATAGTTGAAGTCTCCCATAAACTCATGGGGTGCTCTCTTGATGGTTGTTAGTTGCTCAACCAGTGACAAATGATCCATTGTGTCCTCAAAGTGCTTGCATAATTTTTCACCCAATTCATTCTAGTTGTGAATGGAGTTATAGGGTAGACCCCTATACCACTGTAGGGCCTTTTGCTTAAATGTTGAAGTTAGGAGCCTCATTGCAACATTGTCCTTTGTAACATCGAAAATCATGCAGATGCTTGCAACATATTGGATGTGCTCATTAGGAGTAACAAAGGTTTCCCCAGTAAAGAATGGTATAACCTTTAGGGCTACAACTGGGTTCTTTTGGGCTAAAACTAAAGGGTTGCCACCATTAAAGGTGACAAATGTGTGTGCACTTGGCATTGCCATGGAAAATAGTGGGCTATTGATATGAATGGTAGGGCCTTTAGGCTATGATAATTTGTAATAGGAGGGGTAGAACGGGATCTTAGGAGTTTTTATGCTTCTGCTTGAGTTCCCCTAACCGATAATAAAGAATGTCTACTCCTAGTTCTCCTATAACCTGAATAAGGAAGCTGAGTGAATTAAAAATTACCTCTTGAAGATGACCTGGTTTGTCATCTGGGCATAAAATTTGCACCGGTAATCATTGAGAGTCTGAATCTATTCCTTAGAGTCATCAAGTGCTTGATTGATTGCCTCCAAAGGTTGAATGGCTAGGAGAAGCACTGAATCCTTAACAAATGGTGAGAATATGTGTCCCACTGGGTGTGCCAAAAATTGTTGTCACAAAAGTGTACCCGCTTTATGAATAACCTTTATCATCAACCTTGTGCAACATGGAAACAACATCCCAAGTGGGAGACTTGCAAAAGTGAGGTTGAGTCTCTAGAGAAGGCCGACTTCCTTTCCAATCTGAGTGCAAGTCTTGGACTAACCCAACGCTGAAATATCTATTCTACTGGCTTTGAGAGGGAAAAGGGAGAAAGAAGGGATGCTTAAATGAGGGGAAATAAGGTTTGTACCTAGATGGAAGTTTGATCCTCTTTGCCTATGACTGCAAAAGACATCAATAAAACTACCTCTGATATGCATAAGTTTCTATCTAAAACAACTTCCTAATAATAAGTGAAGATTGGAATTCTATAGGATGAAGAGAGGAATTAAAGTAATTCAGAGTCAACATACACAGAGGGATCAACACAGTCAGATAAACTAAAGAACCAGACAAAGATGCATTCAAATAAAGAGGTAGAACACACTACATAGATTATCTAAACCAAAAAGAGGTGAAAGATAATTTTATTAATGCAAAGGCAAGGCAACATTTATAGTTACATAAAACATGAAATTTTGTAAGAGAAATGAAAAAAGGACACTGAAGTAGGGCTACAAAATTGCCTTTAAAGATCAGGAATAATTGAGATCGATCTAGAGTTAAGAAACCCTAACCCTAGCTAGGGTTAGGTTACAAAAATATTAGAGAGGAAGATCAAATCAAGGATGATATGATGGCGTGCTGAATTCGTGGTGCCGTCATGGTTAGGAGGCACCTCAAGGAGATCAATTCAGACTGTGCAACAAGAGTAAAATACAATGGAAACAAGACAAGATGATGGAGGCAATGCAAAACTGATTGAATTATATCATGCAAACCAATTACAATATGCTGACAACATGTGGGCTACAAGATTCGGCCCACTGGCCTGATTATAGTATAAGCATGTTATGCAACATCCGACTCAAGCAAGAAAGCGAGCCAACTCCATAATACCTATTCCTTAGATTTATTTTCTATATCCTTATCACTATCTATTACATGCTAGATTACATTGATTTATATGATCTAGAGGGATTTGCGTCAGCCCAAGATGAATCAAATGCCAATGAACAAAATGAAGCATATAAAACCAGCAGATCAGCCTCTGCTGATGAAAATCATCTCGAAAATCCAAAGGAAGAAGTGCGTTCCAAAGGGAAGGTTGACCAGATGCCAAGAAACATTGGAACAATGAACTAGAGCTCCACAAGCTATGAAAAGGATCCGCAAGATTCGCCAATAGCAAAATAGGTCCAAGCGGTTTTGGTGTTCTAAGCCAAAAAATTGTTTCAGAATCTAGAAGCGATAACTTGCTAGAAAAAAGATCCAAATGTTTCACGGACTTGGGGTAAGGAAGATAATCATGTTCACAAGAAAAATCCATCTCCACAAGATCTGGTGCACAAATGCAAGAAAATGATAAAAGAAATGTTGAAACTGCAAAACAAAAAACAAACTGAAAAGAAATGTTTTTGGTTGACACAAGATTGCCAACAACTAGGGATGCTCTTGCATCAATTCAACTCTGAGAGCATCCTCTACCTCTAGAAAAGCAAAATCCCTGCAAAGGAGGAAATCTCTATAATTGAATGCACTGGGATGGTGTTTACAGGCATAAAAGTCTACAATCTGCATTGCATGGTCATGGGCAGAATCAAAATATCAGTTGCAGGACTTATGTCTGGAGTAATGCTGAAGGAATCTGGTGGCTGGATGAAAATATAGTTGAAAAGTGGGTGTCGACTGAATAGAAAGGAGAACCTTGACCAATGGGTTGACAACTACCCTGCACAGAGGTTTAAATTCCAACGACCCCTACAAGTTTGAAAATCGATCGTTGATTGGTGAGATTCACGCAAGATCTCTCCATGTAGCATTCCAAAGGGTTCAATGAAGTTTTAAAACATGGTCGTATGATTGGGCCACTAAGTGAAAATCCATGGCCACACGCATGCCACGTGGTGGGTTGAACTCACTTGTATATATCGTTGTTGTATCTTGGCATGGGATGGTGGGAGAAACCATCTCCTATGTATTTCTACCCCCGTAAATCGCCCACGGGATGGCAGGGAACGTTAATCTGTCTATGTTTTCTTACCCCACAACCATCCTTTGATTGCTTTGATTTCCTCATGAGATGGTGGGGAACCATCTGGACTATATGTCTCCTACCCTACAAGGCCTAACTACTTCCTCAAAATCCCTCACGGGATGGTGGGGAAGCCTTGTTTACTTTGCTTTCTTATCTCGCAAGGTGCTCTGATGTGCTTTCTCTTTGGCACAGGGTAGCGGGGAACCACATTTGTTTCACCTTTGTTACCCAATGAGGTCCTCGTGATGTCCACCAACTTGCTGGGGATAACAAAGAGCCCATACTTTTCATTTTTCTACTTCATATCTATCTTTTTTGGCCTTGTCCTCTCTCGTGGGATAGCAGGTAACACCATCTATGCTATAAATTTTCTACCCCACAAGGTCGCGTTGCATCCTTGAAATCTGTCATGGGGTGGTAGGAAACCAAAAGAAATAATTGCCTACACACTTGTAGTAAAAATATGGAAAATCTAGAAGGAACATACGGGTAAGAAGGAGAAGGGAAATAATTTCCCTACACACCTGCAAAAAAAGAACGATGGAGTCGAAGAACCAGGCGGTGGTGCAAGAGCTAAAAGAAATAGCTGCTAACTGGTGGAAACAAAAGGAAACCATCTGCCAATGACCCCGCCAGCCTCAAGTTGATAAATTTAAGTGAAAGTGACCACCCCAGTCGATCAACTCAAAAATAGAACTAGGAGCCCGAAAAGAATGTAAAGGCAAAAAGGCCCCTCTGCACTTTGTTAACATAATGTGCATAATACAAAGGTTATGCGAAAATATTTCCGGCCTGATCTACAGCTACGTTGACACATAAATAGTCAACACATGCTTCTATAAAATGGAATTAAACATATAATATTGACCACACTGTTAATTGTGATCCTCTTTTTGAGGAGTTGCAATCATGTAATGGTTTGGGGTTAAATATTCTTTCAAAAGCAAGATATGAAGGTAAAGGTTGTGGGCATAATGAATAAAGTATTAAAGTTAACTTAGAACCTAATCTACATGGTTCTAAGACAAGACTTGGATACCACCCCACATTTTCTAAAACAAGACCATGGTTGAGTGTCCATATGATCTATTTTGAGCCTCTTTCGCTTAATTTTTTTATATTTTGAATACATTAAAAGTAAGGTGGATTCTAACAAAGTTCCTCTAGATTTGTTTTCTTTGATGGTTTCTAGAGAGAGTTTACAAAATAAGTAAAATATAATTTGATTATCATTCTATGAATACATCGCTTAATTAACTACACACTTGTAGGAGATTTTATTCCTACATTATAGGAACCACTCCCTAATTATATGAGTTGTTTTAACAACTAAAAAAAAAACACTCATAAAACAAACTAAGTCTAAACATATGACTGACTAACCTAACAAATAATCCTAACACACATAATAACTATGTGAGATATTTATTTTACTCACTTTACCTCACACCAACATGTGAACACTACCATAAATTCCTATTAGGTGCCCCACATTGGTGTGAATGTGGGGAGGATATACAACATGTGAACTAGAAATAAAATCATATAATTATGCGTACTTTTAGGTATACATATTGCTATATGGATCTTGTTGCACATGATCACCTACATGCGGGAACTTATTTCATTTTGACTTCCAATGAATTCATCACTAGCCAACCATACTTCCAAGAAGTCTAACATTTAGAAGATCTTTGTAGCTAGTTCCTCTATTAAACAACTACTTACAATATTGATGATGTCCACACTCTCTTATTTTCAAATTTGATCACTTTCAACAACAACAAGCCCAACTCACGTGGCTCATAATCGCCAACTCACGTGGCTCATAATCTTGATTTAAATGAAAGGCACCTCACATCAACCTTTCATGGGTTTCACATAGGTTTAACACAAAATTGGACATGAATATGAACACATTCATTTGTTCACCTCATATGGTTTTCTAGATTACCACTAACCATTTCAAGATCCATGGATTGCATCAAACTAGTGCTTTTATTTTCACCACAATATTTTTCACCACGAGGGGATTCATTACACAAAAATAGAAATGAAAGGAAATTACACACTCATACTACAAGTAACCTTATTGTTTGTGGTAGATAAGAGGTGCTATTTTCCTCCAACCTCTTGTGCCTCCCTCCTCCATTGATCCAAAAAGATATGTTTCAAGAGATTTGAAGCATCAATGTAGAGTCGAATGCTATATCTGCTTTGGTTGACCATAATATTAATTTTTTTTGTTGTAGTGCATTAGCAAAAAAAATATAATAGCTTGTGTAGACATCTAAAAATGGTCAAAGCTCGTGACATCATAATTTAACATGTTTATGTTACCTTCTTTTAGGGTTTTTGGACTTACTAACATTTATTTGATGTCATGCATTCGATCTTTATTATTTGTCAATGTTATGTCATTCTTTTGTATTATTTCCCTATTTATTTTATCTTCTCAGTTTGAGTTAGGTCTTATCAATGTCAATTCTCAATTAGTGATCGCGATCAACCTGTCATATCAATTAGACGTCGTTTGAACCCTAATCGGTGTCAATTAGGGTTTTGTCCTAAATATTTATCATTTGCAATATCAATTGTCTTTCAATCAATTGTCAATCAATTTGGATTGTTCCCAATCTTCAATAATCATTCCTTTTTATTGATTTTGATTGATTCGTCATCGATCTTTATCAATCTTTATCAAATCAATCTTCATCAAATCAATTATTTTGTCAATCTTTGATTGATTTGTCATCGATCTCAATCAATCATTAAATCGTTGTCAATTTGGATCAATTCAACATTGATCCTTTATCAATTGTCATATATCAAATCAATCCATTTGTCATCTTCGAGTGATTTAGCATCAATCTCTGTCAATCAATATTAGGTCCTTGCCAATTATCTCTTTGATCACCATCGTCATCATTTATTTATTGGTTTACTCGCACCATGACCTAATTGCAACCTAATTCCTCTCATTTCTATCTCTTAGGGTTTAATAAGTCTTTAATTATTAAATCCCATTAATGTCCCTTTAGGTTAAATGAATTAATTTTGTTTATCCTAAGTGTCTTGTATCACAATTAAATTGTTTATTTAATTGGCTAATTGTCTTTTGTGAGAGAAATTAATAAATGAAAAAATATTAATTTCTTCCACTTCTTTCTCTCCTAACTTTTTCCCTTAATTTTTCCACTAACTTTGGGCTCCTCTTTTTATGCTCAATTTGTTATAATCATGTGCAATTTTTTAGGCTAATTTTTCATAATTGAGAAGCTTAATTTTCTCTCAATTTGTCATAACTTGGCATAGTAATTTGTCATGAAATTTGACATAGAAATATTTCATATGTTGGCTTAGCAACTTGTCATTAATTTTGACATGACATTTATCATAATTTGTCCCCTCAATGATGCCTTTTCTGAATTTATTGCCTCTTTCAAATTGCTCATTCCAATTTGATATCCTCATCAAATTTCCTATAAATTGGGCTTTATTCTTTGTCATTTTAAAAACCATGCTTCTAGTATCCTTACACTGTCAATTTCGCTTCCTTTTGTCATCCAATTCTTGTGCAATCACACTTATATTTTGTAGGTGAGATCCACAACCATTTGAAGGATAAAGAAGAACAATGGAGGAACAATGAAGGAGACATATGTATATGGTTTGCATTTCTTTTGATGTCTTGTCTTTCATGCCCTTATTGATTGTATTAGGGGTCAATTTCATGTTGTTTATGTTTCATGGTTGCATAATTGATAACATGAACCTTATGCCTAATTCCCTAGCAATATTTTTTGGTGAACCCGATGTGAATCATGCTTAACCTTGTGTCTTTTGAGTGTTTTTTAATTGATTATAGGTCAAAATTTGCAAGAAAGGGGACCTCTCAAGACTTGATCAAAGTTTTTGCACACTTGTGAGATATATATGTGTTTATGGTGAAAGTGAAAACAACACTATTGAAAGACTAAATGAATTCAACCACAAAACCCTAGCCTAACAACAACAAAGATCCACCATAACATATGAAGATTACCTAAGACAATGCAAACCAAATAAAATCACAAAGATTATACCATCACATGTCCAATAGGGTTTGGATATCCATTCTTCCTATCTCCATTGATCTTTCTTGATATATTTTCTCTTAGATTTAATATGTGCACAAGAGCTCAACAAAGAACGAAAATGTGGTTGCAAGTAGGCTTGATCGCATATAAAAATTCGAAAGTGTAGTTGGGAGGCTTGATTAGCTGATTAGAATGATTAGGGTTGATAATGAAAGAAGCATCCTCTTATATAGAAGACACTATAGGAAATGGAGGGATAAGATTGAGAGGTGTAAAAGATAAATGGTCGGCTATGATTAGAGGGTAGGTAAAAGAAATAAGAAAATAATAAGAGGGTAGGTAGTGTATGAATTAAGAGATGAATGACATGTGTCATGGGTAGAAAAGGCTAATGCATTAATTAAATAAATAAAGATTTATTTAATTAATAGAAGAAGTGGGATCAATTAAATAAATAAGATATTTATTTAATTTAGGAAAAAGGATAATTTAAATAAATAAATAAATTTATTTAAATGAGAAATAAGGCTAGAAGAGGATAAATTAATTAATTAAATAAATAAAAATTTATTTAATTAATAGATGAATTAGGCTTAAATAATTAAATAAATAAAAATATTTATTTAATTAGACATGACAATTTTAGTTGTCTACATTTTGCCCCTCTTTGAGACAATGCAGCTTGTCGCGTTGTTTCAAAGAAGATAAGATGAATTGATGCAAAGTTTCCCCAAGATGGGAATGATATGCCCCCTCGAGAGATTAGATGAAAATGTTTGAAAAGATCACAAAGAATCTCTCGATAAGAAAGAAAGGCTAGATATGACTGACAAGATAGAATAGAGTGACAGAATCATGGGATAATGAAGATTGACTAGGGCTGGGTCTAGGGTAGTCTATAAAATAGACTACGAGGGAAAACATCCTCATTGTCATCCACACATCCAAGGGATCATAATGCAGAGAGAGCAGAGAGCAATCAACAACAATGGTATTAGTGGATAGATTTGATCGTGTTCATCGATATTAGAAGCTAGTAGATGCGGGAGAGCTAGTAAGTACCGCAGAACCTCCTTGTATTTTGCCACATTAAATGTTGTCATAAATGCATGCTAGGTAGGTAATAAATGCGCTTTAGAAAAATGTCAAGCTGGGGGAAAAACGATAAGGCGCGTCTGGGTAGGCTAGGCGCGTCTATGAATGTAACAACGTTTGTGTTCAATGCGAGCGCATATGTGCAGTATGTAAACGCGTTTATGTCTTCAAGGCCAAATCGACAGTTCTGTGATGAACATACGCTGTCGATTGGATAAGCTGCTGAGAAGATACACTCAAGCAGGTCCTCTAAGGAAGACTAGAATAGTAGATAGGGCTAGGATTGACAATTATGTGATAGAACATACGTTGCCAATCGGAAAAATACTCCAGAGGATACACTCAAGTAGAGGCTCAGGATAGGATAGATCAAGGAACTTTGTGATGAACAGGGAGTACCATAGAAATTGACAATTTTGTGATAGAACATACGTTGCCAATTGGATTAGGCTGAAATTGACAATTTTGTGATAGAACATATGTTGTCAATTGGATACGCTACTCAAGAGGATACACTCAAGCAGGTGCCCTAAAAAGAGGATCAAAGTAACACTTTGTGATGAACATGGAATGCTACTAGGATAAAAAAGAAGTACTTTGTGATGAACAGGGAGTACTAAAAAGAGCAGTACTTTGTGATGAATAGGGAATGCCACTAGAATAAGAAGTAGTTCTTTGTGATGAACATGGAGTACTACAAAGAGCAACACTTTGTGATGAACAGGGAATGCCACTAGAATAAGAAGCAGTACTTTGTGATGAACATGGAGTACTACAAAGAGCAACACTTTGTGATGAACAGGGAATGCCACTAGGATAAGAAGTAGTACTTTGTGATGAACATGGAGTACCACTAGGATTGACACAGTTGATTTGCTTGACTGTAGGAGGACTTACCTATGCTGGAGTCACGGGAGAGATTCCCTTCGACTCAGAGTTTACAACTAGAGTTGCCATTGGAGGAAAGAGTAGGAGTTGAGGTCATGGGATTGTGATATATTCTGCATATACTTGAGTTTCGGGCGAACATGGGTTTGATGACTACATTAGCTGAGAGATGGCACTTAGATACATGTACGTTTCTTTTGCCGATGGGTGAGATGACAATCACCTTGGAGGATGTGTATAGGATACTGAGGATACCGATTGATGGGGAGTTAGTTCCTTATGATCGAGATGGAGATAGGGATGCACTGAGACAAGTGTTTTAGAATCTAGGAGATATGAGAGCAGGACATGTGCAGCCACAAGAGCAGCCACAAGGATAGGGATAGGAGCAACCATAGGGACATGGTGAGGGTAGAGAGGAGGAGGATGAGCTATTATCCTCGAGGAAGATCTGCCAGGGACATGCAGATGAGATCCAGGATCTGGAGAGGGAGACAACTAGGCTCATGAGATAGTTGAGGGATACTGAGCGAGAGAGGGATCAGGCTATTCAACGCTATACGAAGGTTGAGATAGCACTGAGGGTAGGGAGGTAGGCAATAGAGGACACAGAGGCTAGATACACCTATGTTTTGTGGGCGGGGGAGGAGATAGCCTATTGGATAGACCAGTACTATGGAGTGATGCCACTAGATCAGCGGGCTAGGAGCCTCCATAGACCATCGTGGATTGGGACGACCACTGGAGGGAGAGACATGAGACAGGCATCTAGCAGTGAGGTCATGGGTCCTCCACCACCACCAGATAGAGGGGGTAGGAGAGATGATCCTGGGGTGGGTCCTTCCAGGGCTCAGACTTCGTCGAGACCAGCTGGCTCTGATGGAGGGAGTTCATCATAGCCTTAGAGGGCTCCCTATGTATCAGTTTTGTACCATTTTGTATGACGACACCTTCGGGTGATTGTAGCCATATGTATTTGACATCACGGACTCAAGAAGGACGATGGAAGTCAATCAAGAAAGGGGGATGGAAGATAGAAGATATGGAAGTGAAAGAGCTTCTTGTGTGTTATCATCATTGAGCTTTATTATGGAAAATAGGTTATGACAATCCAGGTATATGTTCGACCTAGAAAGTCATTGTACCTGTTTGCATGGAGATCAGACAGTCACAAACAAATAATGCCCCAGTTCATACTAGACTCACAGTGTCGTCATATCCTTGGACAAGTCATAGCATTACTAAGAGACAATCCATAAACAACAAAGAAAAATGGTTGATGATACCCCATCCTCGCCTTTCTAGTCAAAGACATCCTGGAGATAAAATCTCTAGTTAGAGACATCCCGAAAAAGCTAAAATACATCTCACCAAAAGATAAAATCAAAAGAAAACCAAGACTCGACACCAACATCCATTGTACGCCTCAAGTTTAGTGTCTCTTGTCACTTGTATAAGTCTATTTGATTGTGGTCACAATTTTTACTTTCACAAAAGGATAGATAACACTGAACCATAATGTTGTCTAAGTCTGTTGAAAGATTTGATTTGTTGGAGCCCATTGCTGCTTGTGTCTCATTTGAAACTGACCGAATCCATGAAACTAATACTTTATTGCGGAGAAGATGGAACTTTATTGTGTATGGCGATGCAAATGCTTCTTTATTGTGGATTGTGCGTGGATAGAGTGAAGAAAACTAGAAGAAACTGTACTCCTCAGAACGTGTGATGCTCTTAGTTCCACACCCATCACTAGACGTAGGATTTTCCTTAGCCACAGATAGGAGCTGATTTATTATGGATGGAAATGGGGTGAAAATGAGGGATTATTATGAATGGCTAACTAATCTTAGGTAGATCAATAACAATCCATGATGGGAATGTGTAAAGTTTATTATGGATGAAGAGGTTGTGAGTGTGTGCAAAGTGAAGTGATGAAAGAGAATCCTGAAGGAGGGAGGAGCAATGTATAGGCATGGCGTCGGTGACTCAGTTTTCACCATGGTACTTGCCCAGGGCGCCGCCGAAGTGGTTTTCATTGTTAGACGAAATGTTTTTCTTTTTACTTTTTTTCATTTTTTTTTGGTCACAAGGCACATGTTTGCCAGGTTTTCACCAAGTAACGATTTTTTTATTTTATGATTTTTTTGTATTTTTGAATTTTTTTATTTTTTTATTTTTTTTGTATTTTTTTATTTTTTTTGTAATTTTAAATTAGGATATTCTGAAGAGCTATGTGTAAAACCTGCGAAGGTGCATGTTGTTGATATGATCCTCCAAAGGTTCGCCATCTGGAGTTGAGAGCTGATATGCACCAGATCCATAGGCTGTTGTGATGATGTAAGGACCAAGCCAATTTGGTTCGAACTTGCCCTTCTTCTCTCTATCTTGTTGATTTTTAGGATTTTCTTTGAGAACTAAGTCACCCACCTCGAATGTGTGAGGCTTTATCTTATGATTGTAGCTGCATTGTTCCTTGATTGAATGATGTGTAGCTCAAGTGACTGTCCTCCTTGATAAAGGAACTGAGATAGAATTACTAGCATGTGGACTACACAGGCCCGTATGCGTGTCACCTAAAGAAGTTTGAGCATTCCTAACAACAAATTCCTTCGAGTAAGCTCCATTAAAGGCCCATGATGTATTGCTAGAAGGGAATGGATGTGTGGAACAAGTGGATGAGGAATGAAGGCTTATGATTGCGAAAAGAAGTGAAAGTATCATGATATGATGGAGACTTAGGATCAACAAGTATGCTTTTTGACTTAAAATTTTAGAACTTTTGCCCCCAGTTATTTTGATATTAGGGGAGATCATCTCTTTCTCTTTTTCTTTCATAGGATTTTTATCCTTGACCTTGATTTTTTCAGAGTCCAATAGCTTTTGATTTTGATTTGGATTAAAGGACTTTTCTTTAGTTTTTTCTGTTCATAGCTTGATTTTTCATCCCCAATTAGTAAGGGCTTTTGTAATTCTTGTTGATCCAAGTCTGGAAGTGGAGTGGAAATAGAATGAACAGATGAAATGGTAAAGCTATGTGAGTTCTCAAGAGGGCTGGCGATACGCTCAATAGATTCTTTGTTGGAACCATGCATAGGACTATTGATATCAAGAGTTGCTTGCACCACTAGAGGAGATTTGCATTTAGATTTAGTAGCCACAACACTAGGTGGTTCATACCCAATTCCTTGGCATTGCAAATTGTTTTTAGGTTGTTCTTGTTGACTAAATGTCTTAGAAGACAGTGGGAGTTGATCAACATGAAATATATACTCACCACATCCCAGGTCTTTAACCTTGAACTTTTCTTTGATCTCTGTTTGCTTTGATGTAGAAGCTTTCAAGGATTTTGGATCCAAATATGTTGATGAAGGAACAACTTCTTTGTTGATTGGGATTGTTATTTCTGATCTTGACCGTAGGTTGTTGCAATATATGAATAGGTTTGGGTCAGCTTTGACGGTCACTTCAACTCCATTGTGTGGAAACTTGATACCTCGATGATATATTGAGGGAACAACTCTCATTTCATGAATCCATGGACGTCCCAAGAGTATATTGTATGTGAGATCTAGATCAAGGACTTAACAAACCACATCCTTCGTCACTGTCCCAACTCTATGAGGTAGGTGATTGTGCCTTTAGATGAACGTTCTTCATCATCATATGCCTTGATGGTGATTGCATGTGTAGAATTCACATCTTTTTCAGAATATCACAATTGTTTAATAATGCTCAATGTACAAATGTTCAGACCCACTCCTCCATCTATCAGGGTTCATTTTATTCGGTGTTTGTGTAGGAAGGCTTCAATGTGTAAAGGTACATTATGTGGTTGTCTCATAGAGGCATCGCCAACTTTTGTGAATGTAAGGGAGTGTGGAACGGAAAGGTATCCCACCATAGCTTGAAATTGGTCCACGTTTAGATCAATGGAAATGAAAGTGTCTCTCAAAGTTTTATCAAGAATGACTTTATGTACAGGGGATATGTGTAAAATCTCTAGGATGGAGATAAGTGCGGGTGTCTTCCCTAACTATTCTATAAGGTCATACTCAGGTTTATTTGATGAGGAAGCGGTGTTTTTAGCTGGAGCACCTTGCAAAGTGAATTTACCTCGATGGGTTCTGACATTACATTCAGAGGCAGGTTCGAAAGAAGATCCAATGCCTTTCAGGACAACCTTGGGTCTTTAGGTAGAATTCTCAGGTGTTTTTTCCTTGATGATAATGGTAGAGACATAATTGTCCATTGAAATGTGATTGACAGTTGAATCATAGTTATAGGATGCTCTGGTATAGTTAGTTTGGTCATCTGTGGCTTTAGCTTTTCCCTTGTCATGTTTTGGGAATGGTTCTTTAAACATTTCATGTTCTTGATTGGATGAGTGTCCTTCAATCTCAATGTCACCTCTATCAATAAGATCTTGTATGATGTTCTTCATTCGATGAAAATTTCCTATTTTATGTCCTTTTCTTTTGTGATATTCACAGTATTCATCATCATTCCACCAATTTGGTTTGACCTTTCGCTCATATGGAGGTAAATCTGGAATTGTTATTATTTTGTTTGCCAGTAGCTTCTAAAAAGCTGACTCAAGTGGTTCTCCCAATGGAGTGTACTTCCTTCATGATTTGGAAGTTGTTTGAGTATTCACTTGATTGTTTGTAGAGATTGATCTAGAAAAAACGATTTTGGGTCGTACTATATTGGCATCAACAATACCATCATTGACTGTGTTCTTGTTTTTATTCCAAAATCTTGGCTTGTCTTTTCCTTTAAAGTCCTCTTTGTTTTCTTTGAATATCTTAATTACTCCTTTCTCAATTAAGACCTTTTCTGTTGCTAAGCCTTTTTCAATGACGTCCTTGAAGGTGGACAAACAAGCTTTTCTCAAGTCATAACCAATGTCTTTGTTAACATTCTGGGTGAACATCTCTACCATTTATTTTTGCAGAATTTCACAAGAGGATCTGCTGGCTAAATTCCTCCATCTTTATGGGAATGATGAAAATGACTCCCCATCCTTTCACTTGGTGTTGCACAGAGTGGTGACTGATATATCTGTCTCTATGTTGTATGAGAAATGTTGGATAAAATCCTCTACTAAATCACCTCATGACTTAATTCCAGGTGGGAGTTGGGAGAACCATTCCATAGCTTGATCACCTAAGCTCTGTGGGAATAATCTCATCAAATGTCTCTTCTACTGCTACCTCAATGCAAGCTGTGAAAAACTATCTTATATGTGCCTTAGGATCCCCTTTTCCTCTGTACTTATCAAACTTAGGTGTCACAAAGTGTGTAGGAAATGGAGGCATTGGAATGCTTTTGTCAAATGGATAGGGACATATGTCTCTCATTGTGTAAGTTGGCTTTGGTGTATTTATGTCCTCCATTTTCTTTTGTAAGTCCTTAATTTGTTGTTCCAAATTGTTCTTAGGTGGAGATCGACTTCTTGGACCATACCCCATGTCTGAACCACTGGGTGGAGGAGGAGCATGTTGCATATATGGATGGTATTGATCATACACATGTTCATATGGAGGGGGACCATAATGATGTTGCGTATATGGACCACTTGGTATAGAGTCATGATGAGGAATGTAATATGTGTTTTGTCCATATATACCATACTCTACAGTCATGTCATGAGTTTGTTCTAATGTGTTGCCCCCAAATTTGACGTGGGGTTTCCTTGTGCCCAAATTTTGATCATGCCTTTGGATATCCAATTTCTTTGGTGGTTGGTCCTTAGCATTGGTATGTGATTGAGTATATTTTTCTGCATAAGACTTCCATAATGGTCTGCAAAGGTGAGTATCATATGCTTGACCATGTGTTTATGGGACCTCAGGTTTTTGAAACAAAGATGATGGTGATTCAGGCACCATATGTGGTCCTCTATCGCCTCCACTATTAGGCCTCCTTTGATCCATGTTGAGGTGAGGTTGTTGCAAAGGTCGATGTTCCATTATTTGAGACATATCAAAATCATGTGTTATCTTGGCTCCACTTTGCGCCATCACTTGTAAGAAATATTGTCTATCTCTCCTCATTATTTCCTCAACCAATCGATTGAAACAGGTATCCATAATGGAGTCTTCCACTTCTGCTGAATGTACGGAGAAGTTGTCCATATTGTCATTGTGTGTATCATTGTTGTTTGTAGTGTCCATGTTCTCAACATTTGGAATGTTTCTATAGGCATCTATGTCAGGTAATGTGGTATGATCAGAATTGAAAAAGACATCATTGTCATACTCATAGACACTCATGTTTGCGGACTCATGGGAATGGGTTTCAACCATGAACTAGGTATTGACCAAGATGTGTGAGACTAGATGAAAATGGAAAAGAGTATGGAAGACCAAGAGTTGGATGAAATGTAAATGAATCTGAGGTGTACTTGCAATGTCCAAAGTGTAAGACCAAATATGTATGTAGTAGAGTAAGTGTGGCTTCCAAAGAGATGATAGTTTCTCTTGATGAGGTAAGTTGACCTTGACTCTAAGTAAGACCAAATGAGACCCAAAGGTGATAGACCTTGATGAGAGACCACTTAGCAAAATGTTGTTGTATGTAGTGTGTTGACAAAGAAAGATGAGGACAAGCAAGTGACCTTTTGACTCAAGTTTAGACAAATGCGAATGTAATGTAAGGTGTAAAGAAATGATGGACTTTGTGAGACCCAAAGATAGGTTGAATGCTAGATGAAAATCTAGAGAAATAACTTAGGAAGCTCAATAATTTCGAAACTAATTGCTCTTGTTTGCTGGATTGTAAATTTTTCCAATTTGTGAAATTGTTTGTTGTGACCAAATCATAATTTTTTGATTGTTTTTCATGACAAGATGACACAATATTGATGAAGACTCAATGTTTGAAAGTGTTTAAACTCAAAATGACTCAAATAAAAGTGTGTTGTTTGATGTAAAAATGTTTTGCATACACTTGAAGACACAAAAGACACAAAAGACAAAATGTTTTTGATGTTTGGTCTTGAGTGTTTGAATGTTCAAAAGAAGGCAAGCACAATTCTTATGGTTGGCCAGGACAATAGTTGTTGATCCCACCTGGGGTTTCCCCTGGGGCTATGCTATTCAAAGTGGATACTTAGATGCTTGACCCCGCTGGCTCCACCCTCGACACTCACTTCTCTGGGGCAGTCAAGTATCGGTCTCTACGTAAACTCCTCGTGGCGAACTTTGTATCTCTACTAAGAACTGTATGTGTGTGGGCCGCTCCAGAGGTCCGACCTCCTGCCCCAACAACTAGAAGGATTTTGGCTTTCTAAAACAAAAAGGTGCTAGTAAGGGCATTCGCTTGTGTGGCCATACATGCGACACTTTCAGCTCTGTAAATACAAAAGGCTCCCAGCCGGTAGGGGTTACGGCCTACAACTGATCAAATAAATTTGATGAAATGGGTTTATGAGGAGACATAGTGTCGGTATGAACTAATCAACACACGTTACCCATGGCTTTCACCATGGATGCAGTTATTTATAGTGGTTTGAAAGAGGTGGGTTTTCCTTGCTACCACTTGGGTCATTCTCTCCTCACTAGTAGTCATAATGACCACACAGGGAGACAGGCCCTCTAAAGATTAAACAAAAAGAGCCTATTGCTCAAGACACAAAAGACAGTAGTTCAATTTTAGTGCACCAATTGAAGTGTTTGATAATCTATGAAAACAAGGCGCACAATGAAGATAAAAAACCCTTGCCAAAATTTTGCAACAAAGTTTTGTTAGTAGTTTTTCAATAATACCCCTCCTGCAAGCACACAAGTTAGGTAAATTTTAGATCCAAAAGACTTTGTGAAATAGGGGGCCTTCAATAATGCATTTTTTTTACAAATTCAAAGCTCTGATTTTCCATGAGTTCTTTTGCATCATAAAAAACAAAGAACCTGTAAAATTTCAAGACATTTTCAGAAATGTAAGAAAATCCAAAAAATTTGCTAATTTGCTCCAAAAATTATTTTTTTTATGAAAAATCATAAAAAATTCATATAAAATGCACAATTGATCCAAAAAATATGAAATTTTTACAGGACACTCCTGATATCCTTCCAAACCTGCATAAAAAATTATTGCAAAAATTCCAAGCAGTTTCTACGATATGATCACAATAATGCAAAACCCTAACTTTTAAAGATCTGATTTTTTAGGAATTATTTTGCTTTAAAATTAAAATCACAAAGAATAGATCCTATGTATAATTCTGAGAAATTTCCAAAAATGTAATAAAATCGAAAAAAATTGCTCATTTGCTCTCAAACTTTATTTTTTTATGAAAATACACAAAAAAATCATATAAAATTCAAATATGCTCCAAAAAATCTGATTTTTTTACTGAGCACCTTCGATAATGTTCTTGACCTGAAAAACAAATTTTATGCCAACGTTCAAAGTCGTTTGTGAGATCTGATCAAAATAATGAAAAACCCTAATTTTTAAAGATCTAATTTTTTAGGAAATATTTTGCATCAAAATTGAAATCACAAAGAACAGATCCTATGTATAATTCTGAGAGATTTCCAAAAATGTAAGAAAATCCAAAAAATTCTCTCATTTTCTCTCAAAATTATTTTTTTTAGGAAAATTCATAAAATATTAATGGAAAATGCAAATGTGCTCCAAAAATTCTGAATTTTGGATTAAGAGCTCTTAATATTGTCTTCAACTTGTCAACAAAATTTGGTGCAAAAATTCCAAGCCATTTGTGAGATCGGATTAAATCTCTTCAAGATCTTGATTTTGTGTCCAAAACCCTAGCTGCACAAGGTTATTCTCCAAATTGTTTTACAAAACAACAATATAGGGTTAGAAAAACCTGCAAAAAATGTAGATATAACAAAAATCCATGTCCCACGGGGCATGCCAAAATTTTTATGGTGAAAATGGAAACAACAATATTGAAAGACTAAATGAATTCAACCACAAAACCCTAGCCTAACAACAACAAAAATCCACGATAACATATGAAGATTACCTAAGACAATGCAAACCATATAAAATCACAAAGATTATACCATCACATGTCCAATAGGGTTTGTATCTCCATTCTTCTTATCTCCATTGATCTTGCTTGATATATTTGCTCTTAGATTTTATATGTGCACAAGAGCTCAACAAAGAACGAAAATGTGGTTGCAAGTAGGCTTGATCGCATATGAAAATTCAAAAGCATAGTTGGGAGGCTTGATTAACAGATTAGAATGATTAGGGTTGATAATGAAAGAAGCATCCTCTTATATAGAAGACACTATAGGAAATGGAGAGATAAGATTGAGAGGTGTAAAAGATAAATGGTCGGCTATGATTAGAGGGTAGGTAAAAGAAATAAGAAAATAATAAGAGGGTAGGTAGTGTATGAATTAAGAGATGAATGACATGTGTCATGGGTAGAAAAGGCTAATGAATTAATTAAATAAATAAAGATTTATTTAATTAATAGAAGAAGTGGGATCAATTAAATAAATACGATATTTATTTAATTTAGGAGATAATTTAAATAAATAAATAAATTTATTTAAATAAGAAATAAGGCTAGAAGAGGATAAATTAATTAATTAAATAAATAAAGATTTATTTAATTAATAAATGAATTAGGCTTAAATAATTAAATAAATAAAAATATTTATTTAATTAGACATGCCAATTTTAGGTGTCTACATTTTGCCCCTCTTTGAGACAATGCAACTTGTCGCGTTGTTTCAAAGAAGATAAGATGAACTGATGCAAAGTTTCCCCAAGATGGGAATGATATGCCCCCTCCAGAGATTAGATGAAAATGTTTGAAAAGATCACAAACAATCTCTCAATAAGAAAGAAAGGCTAGATAGGACTGACAAGATAGGATAGAGTGCCAGAGTCACGGGATAATGAAGACTGACTAGGGCTAGGGCTAGGGTAGTCTATAAGATAGACTATGAGGGAAAACATCGTCATTGTCATCCACACATCCAAGAGATTAGAGTGTAGAAAGAGCAGATAGCAGTCAACAACAATGGCATTAGTGCATAGATTTGATCGCGTTCGCCGATATCAGAAGCTAGCAGATGCAAGAGAGCTAGTAAGTACCGCAGAACCTCCTTGTACTTTTTCGCATTAAAAGTTGTCATAAATGCATGATAGGTAGGTAATAAATGCAGTTTAGGTATGTTGAAAAAATGTCAAGCTGGGGGAAAAATGGTAAGGTGCATCTGCGTTGGTGCCCGACGCGTCTGGGTAGGCTAGGTGCGTCTGTGTTTGTGCTAGGCGCGTTTGTGAATGCAACGTCTGTGTTTGATGCGAGCACGTATGTGCAATATGTAAGCACGTTTATATCTTCAAGGCCAAATCGATAGTTCTATGATGAACATACGCTGTCGATTGGATAAGCTGCTGAAAGGATACACTCAAGCAGGTCCTCTAGGGAAGACTAGAATAGCAGATAGGGATAGGATTGACAATTCTGTGATAGAACATACGTTGCCAATCAGGAAATTGAACTCAAACTTTACAAATTTGATGATAATTTGAATGTAATTGGTTTAATTAGGTTTTCTACGGTTGGAATGAACTCAATCAGCTTAAATATGATAGAAATGAACAACAAATCTTCGCACTAGCCTAATTAGGGTTTGCAAGCTGTGAACTTCTGCATTTTGCTTGAGAAGGCTTAAAAAGTTTTTAATTTAATTGTTTGGGGTTTGCAATCACTTTCTTAGGCATGATTTCATCTAATAATATGCAAAATTTAAATCATGCATTCCAATTATACGGAGTTTTGATGCCAAATAGGACCAAATTTCATCAAAATTAGGGTTTGTATGATCATATTAGCTCTCTCTTTGGTAGAATTTGACCTTTGTTTGAATTCTATCATTGATTTTGTAGGTGGACTATACAATTGCATAGGTGTATCCTGAACCTGTGTAGGTGTGAGATAGAGTTGTGTAGGTTTGAGCTAAAACTGCATAGGTGTCCTCTATATTTTGCGCAAGTGTGTCTCTGTTCTGTGCACTTGCAGAGGCAGATGACAGGTATAATGATGGAATTCAATTTTGAATTGTTTCAAATTTAGCTTATTATCAGATGTTAGGGCTTTTGTGGTACTAATAATCTATGCAGCAACTTGGTGCTCATTAGGAGAAGACCTACAATGCAAACTACTAACGCACTTGATGTAGGATGTTGTCAAAGACTAAACTTTGAAACATATTGTCTTTGATTTTAGTAGTTAGACGACATTTCAATTTGGGTTTAAAATGAATATATGTTTTCTGTGATTGGGCACACTTGTGCATGTGACCATACCCAGTATTAACACACACTATCCTCTCCTATGTCTCTCATGGTCCTGGGTGCAAGAGAAGTGTTAGAGATGCTCAAGTTTTTCTTTTTTTTGTAGAGGGCCTACCTCCCAAGTGCCTACTTCTTCAGCCTGCTATACAAATTAATAAGTCAAGTGAAAGTCATGACTACTTGGTGAAGTTGGTCTATCAATCAGGTTCCCTCAGTATCCACACTTGTGTGAGATGTGTAAAAATCCTATTATGAGGACTAGGATAGGAGGCTCTTAAGTGAGTCACCACCGCATTATAGACATCAATTTCCATTAAAGTTCCCCCACTATGAGCCATAATTGTTTTAGTTACCAAAAAACTCTCTATTGGCTAGTGTAGTAGGTTGTACCTTTAGAGTCATTCCACAAACTCGCAATTTATTATTGAGATATAAAATTCTCAAAGATCTTTGGATCTTTGGGAATTCAAAGTTTGGTGTGTCAGAGAAGTGTGTGTTATGGAGGGGAGCCAGTGCCACTAGAATTTTACGATATCCAATATGAAAAAGTGTGTCTCAGAGAAATCCATAGTGGGAATCCAATAAATATTGTCCTTGTCAGCCTTAGGATTGTGCTTGAATGTGTTTATTTTCATGCAAAAGTCAAACAACCATTTCGTTCTCCATGATTTTTAAAGCTTCACATTACAAGAAAAGGTCATAAACAACATAAAGAAAAATCACAAATAAACACAAAGATTCATATCAGAGACAAAGTCATAAAAAGCCTTGGCTATCAAAAAGATCAACAAAGTTTCCAAAAGTAAAAAACGTGTCTCAAAACACTCCAAGTTATCATCCAATTTTAAAAAGTTCTCAATAACATGGCTTGTCAAATAATTGGATGCCTTGGTTTCAAAATGCATGTCACTTAGGATTAGGTTTTGCATAGTCCAAACATAGGTCTTAGGACATTCTCATTTCCTTTCATATTTAGTCCATTGCATTGCCATTAATCCCCTTTTGCACTTAGGTTCAAAATCATTTTCCTAGGTCTTGATAATTTATTGCATTATCATTATCCTAAAATTAGATCTTGGCTTAGGTTGCATTTCACATATTCTAAGTCATTGGTCCTCACACATCCTTATCACATTGGCATTTATCATTTTATTGTCACAAACCCTAGTCTTGTCTTAGCTTGATATCATATCATATCCCTAGATCATATCATATCTTGAGACCATAGCATATCCCTGGGTCTTGTCATTATCATTGCCAATTCACATTTAGTATTAAAATTAGGTTTTGCCAAATTTGAAAATAAAACTTTAGACTTGTGATGGGTAAAAATGGAACCAAGTAGCTAAGACCTAATCCCACTCTCATACACACATTGGAATATGAAAGAGCCTAGAGAGATATTTCACTTTGACTACTTATTGTGAGAGAAAGAGAGAGTCAAGGAATATCTCTTAGGGTTTTTATTCCTTTGTTGTAATGTAGAGGAGATGTGCAAAATATGATGCAATAACCAACTATGCTAGGAGATGAACAAGGAAGCAAGTATAAACTAAAAATGCAGAAACTGACTGAATTGATACTGAGAAACTGAGCATAGAGCAGGAAGGGGAATTCTAATGTGTACCTAACACTGAAATTGGGGGCTAACTGAGCAGCACCAGGGCGTCATGCCATGGTCCTTGATGAAATAGAGGGCCGAACTTTTGGATTTTGGATTCTGAGAGTCAGGAATGCTGATCTACCCAAAAAATGATGCAAAATAGGGAGAACCAAGGTGCCATGCTGTGGTCCCTAGAAACTAGGATCTAGCTTTGAGACTAAGTCTGCACCTGTGTGTTCCATCAGTCCTGAAATTCACGCATTCACCATATTCCTATACCTGCACCTGAAACTTGAAAAATGGTGTCTAGGTGGCTATATAGGGTTTTGCCTTAGTCAAACCCCTTGTTTTGGTGGTTTCCACCTCCACAAATATATGATAATGTATTGAAAATGTGTGCGCAAGAATCTTGTGTGTATGCAAGATCCTAAATGAACAAGAAAGTAATTCTAGAGTTCTACCCTACACTTTGGAGAGCAAACTCTAAATGATTGTAAATGTAAATTTAAATGCTTCAAATTACAAATGAAATAATGGATCTAAAGCATGATTGTAAATCTGAAAATGAATGTTATGAAGCTTATACACAGACATGAAAATAAAATGAAACCATACCAAAGCCCTAAGGGAGAGGTACAAGCCAATCAACACTTAGCGATCTCCTATTATTCTTCAATGTATTCAAAGCTCCTAATTGATGAAGACTTGATAAATGCTTGACGAATGCTTGATTTGTTGATTGTAGACTCCACATAACCAGCACTCTTACTTCATAAGAGGCTCCTTCAATTGCCAGAGAGTGGATCCTTTAAATTAGGAAAGGGAAGACTATATGTAGGAAACCCTAACTTTGTTTTCAACTTTAGGCCGACCTCAATATTTTTTTCACAAATCTCTAGATTTAAACATTAAAATACCGCCAAAACATGCTCCCATAATTCGGGGAGAAAAAGTCAGGACCAAGTAGCTAGCTAGCTGGTCCAACCAACTTTTTGCCAAATTTTTGGGGAAGCAAGATATTGTGATTTAGAGATAATTCCAAGAGTATGTGGAAATTCAAGGTGTCTAGATATGCGAAATTAGGCCTTGAATGTCGAAATAGGACATAATTAGGGCTTTTGATGAAATAATTAATTGAAAGAATAAAATAAAAAGGGGCACACTTAGGGTAAAGGGCACAATTTTATGATGTGTAAAGTGATAAAAGAAGACTTTAGATTTAATTAAATTAATTTATTAAATGCTTAAATGGAATTTTAAATGCAAGATGCAAAAACACTAAGGCAGGTGATACCCTAAGCGTGGAATTGTACCACCCAATTAAGGGTGTACAATTTACGACGCTACAAGACTAAACTCTAAGTTGTTGTTAGGATGTCTTGACCTTGTCTAATATTATCCTTTTATCATCATAATTTTGTCAAACCTAGCTTAGTATCCAGGCATATAGGTGAGACATTGGCATTTGTCTTATTATCATTTGGTCATTTGTCCTCTTAAGGTCTAGACTTGATTTCAATTTCTCAAGGTTGCATCTTCAGGTTTGTAATCCAAAAGTTTGTCGAAATCTCAAAAAGTCCAAAAACATATGTTGCACTACCATTCCCTAGGATTGCATTTGGTTGCATATCATTGTCATTCTTCCAACATTCAAGAAATCCAAAACATAGATTGCATTATCATATCCCAATGTTGCACTTAGTTGCATCTCATTTCAAATTCATAATCTCACAAATACCATATACATAAGTCACATTTGTCATCCTTTTAGGTCTGCATTACTTGCATAAATCATCCAAAAATTAAAAAAATCTCAAAAATATTGCATAGTGACATGCCTATTGAAACAAGGTCCAAAACTAAGAAATCAGATGAATCTATGTATCAAGCCATGTCGTTTTCAATGGATAATGTGCCAAACACACAAATTCAACAATACCAGACCCAACTGCTTGATTCCAATGTGGGCCTGACAATCAACACATTACCACAATATGGGATAGTACAATTAGGACCTCCACCATACTATGAACCCATATTCGTGCCAATGAAACCAGGGCATGGAAGTGCTCCATCGACATCGTTAGGGAGTGCACCATTTGATTTTAATCAATTGAACCCACAACATGTTGTGCAACCCCCAAGGTCATATGAAGAATACAATCTTTTGCAAGGATTTGGATCTGTAACATCTTAAAATTGCACCCCTCACAATTTGTGACTGCATTTGGGTCTTCGCCTTAGTGTTTGCACCCCTCGCCCTGATTAGAGACCTGAATATGCTCATGCACATAAAAAACACCTTGCAACTCAATAATGCACTCTTCATGCACCTTGATCCTTCCCCAAATTAAGGTAGGACTAGGGCGTGGTGCCCTGGTCCCCTTTAAATCCCCCCTATATCGGCCCATGCCAGAAAATTAATCAGTTATTCCTACGGGAAAGCATATAAGAGGTATTTCCCCTCTCATTTGGGGATCCACAATCCAAAACACATAAGAGGTCTTCAAGCATTCAAGAGATCAAGCATTCAAGAGCAATCGAACATTTTTGGTCTTCCTTCAAGGTTTGGAGTAGCGATAGAGTCAAGATTTAAAACATTGAAGAGGATATCATAATTCTACTTCATGAAATCATAATTCCATGTGGATACAAGCAAAACTTCACAAGGAGGTATAAACATTTCATTTTTAGTCAATTCAACATCTCCTGAAAGAGGAGGATTTCTACTTTCAGTTAATTCAATTACATTACTTCAACCACTTGGTTAATTCCAAAATTGGGGTTTGAGTTGAAGACAAACCCCTATTCCCAACACATTTCCCTTTCCTTCTATGTGCAACAAACAGGTGTGCAGCTGTACTTCTAGAATTAAGCTTTATTTGCAGAGACGGAAAAACCATTTTCGACGTGCGGAAAGTTCCGAGGACCAAGTTGGGGGCAACCTGGTCTGGACACATGGTCCTTGAAATTTTTGGCAAATTTCAAAGAGTAGCTTCAAATCATCTCAAACTTCTTAGATCTAGGTGCATGACTGAATCCCGAATTTGTAGCTTGTTGTTTTCTCATACTTTGTCTTTATTTCCAACACTTAGTCTTAGTTCAATTAATCAACTTACAAAAGAGGGTCAATTGCATTCCAATTATAACCAATCTACTTAGTATTTAGTCCTTGCATCATTTAGGATTAGATCTATTAGATTCATCCCCCTTTTTTGAATGTAAAGTCCCCCAAGTAAAAAATTGAGCTTAGTGAATCCTCCCTTCCATGTGGAGAATTTGCTAAGCCCCCAATTTTCCACTTTTTTAGTGAACCTAACTCCTTACAACCTCAATTCTATTTTTTGTTTTCAGATCTGATTGTATGCAATTTAAAATTCAAATTTTTATTTACAAGTTTAAGTTCCTTGCAATTTAAAAAAATTTAGAGGTTGAATTCACAAAAACCCTAATTTTTTGATTGAAAATTGAGCTTGTCATTTGTCTAAGTTGGATTGATTGTTTCAAATCCGAGAACTCTTAAATTTTGCAATTCAAGTTTTCATTTACACTTTCAATTTTCAAAATTTCAAAATTAAGTGGTTAAATCACAAAACCCTAATTTTTAAAATTTTAAAATTGAACTTCTGGGTTGTGTAGATTTTGAATTCATTTTCAGATTTGGGTTTTTTTTTTTTTGATCAATAATTGGTCGAAGCCTGAATTGATTAGAATGACCCAAGACCTTCCCCATCCTATGGAAGGCCAAGCGTCACAACTTAGAATTCCACTTCAGATGTCCCTATTGGGAATTGAACTTGGGTCTCCATAGTGAGAACCCAATGTTTTAACCAGTTAAGCTCAACCCCTTGGACTTTCAGATTTGGGTCTTTGCTTCAATTTCAAAAATTCATTTTCCCTCCTTGCAACATTCAAATTTTCAAATTTAAAGTTTTAAAATTAAGCGGTTTATGCAACAAACCCTAATTTTTAAAATTGAATTTTCCTTTAAGCATTTAATCGATTCAATTAAATCTAAAGCCTCTTGTCTTACTTCTAAACATCATAAAAGTCGACCCTTAAGTGTGCCCGTTTTGTTGTTCTTTCAATTAATCATTTTATCAAACATCCTAGGTGTGTCCTATTTCGACCTTCAAGGCTTATTTTCACATATCTAGATATCTCCAATTCCCATATCATTCAGGTTTTCACAGCAAATTCACAATATCTTATTTTCGTGAAAATTTGGAAAAAAGTTGGCTGGACCAAGTCGCTACCTACTTGGTCCTGACTTTTTCTCCTCAAATTTTGGGAGCTTGTTTTGACTATATTTTACTGCACAATTCCAGAGATTTGTGAAATTTTATTTATTTTAGGTCGCCTTAAGGTCGAAAACAAATATGAATTTCAACATTTCAACTTTTAATTTGAATTTCAAAATTAAGTAGTTAATTACACATAGCCTAATTTTTAAAATTAAATTGATTTCTTCAATATTTGAATATTTTAAAATCTCAAAATTTTAATTAAGAGGCTAGATTTGGACAACCCTTATTTTAATTTTAATTTTCCCTTCTTTCAAATTTTTAAAATTAAGAGGTCATTTTCAGCCCTAATTTTAAATACAAATTTCTATATTCTAGGGGATAATTTTAAATTTAATTTAAGTGGTTATTATAACAAAGCCCTAATTTTAAATTTTAAATTCCTAGGAGATTCCATTATTCTTTCAATCATTTTTATTTCAAAATTAAAATTTCAAATTTCCCTCCCTTAGTGCATGAGTTTTACTACTATTAGTCCTACCTATAATATCCCCATTAGAAGAAATTATAGAATTAATGCTGCCTAAGGTTTAATTACCAAGGTGACGGAGCCTAATTTGGCTAGCTTTTTCAATGAGGATATTGGTGGTTCTTCCAATCCTATAGATATTTTCGTTTATCTTCTTGATAATTCTCATAATGAGGAGTCACTAACTAGGGTATCCATTGATCAATTGGCAAAGATGGACAATCAATTTGAAAATATTCAATAATGGATGAGTCAAGAATACCTGGAAAGTGAAGCTCTCCCATTGATTGAAGGATTAAAAAGAATGATTCAAAGTGATAAACATAGTGTTGATATCTTGCGTGGTATTTCTCATATTGTAAATTCTAATATCATGCCTATTAAGAGTTGTGCTGAAAACCTTGGTTATACACAACCTCCTAGTCAAGTTAATCATTCCATTCCTTAAACAACTCCTATGGCTAGTGTGCGTACCTTCACATCAAACATCATGACTACCTCTACACAAAATGTCATACCTACAAATGTTAGTCATGGGGGCAATACCTCTTCTTTCATTCTCCTACCATAAGTGTTCCCCTTGTTACCGAATCACACTTACCACCTATAAATGTTAGTCAAGGGGGCAACTCCTTTAAGCAATTCCTTCATTCCTACCATGAGTCTTCCATGCCTTACCCAACCTTCTCCATTACCTACTTATCATATTGTCCCACTTCCTTATTCTCAATCTCTTCCTTCATTCAACAATGTTACTCCACCCTCTCAGTCCAACATGTCTAGTTTCAATCCTTCTTCCGAAGCCACAATCAATAGTCTAGCCCAAACAATGTCTTCCTTACAACAACAAATAGCTTCTATGAATCAATCCAAGTATATTGTACCCACATTTGATGTAGCGATCCCATTATCTAATGACATTGTTAGAGTCATCTCTCCTAAACATGTAGATGTCCCTCAATTGGAACTTTATAATGGGAAAGGTGATCCCTTAACTCATGTTAAAACATTCCAAACTTTGTGTAGTGACTTTTCTCATGATCAAAGGTTGTTAGCAAAATTGTTTACTAAAACATTAAGGGATGGAGCTTTGCAATGGTATTGTTCTTTGCCTCCTTAATCTATTACTTCTTTTCAACTACTGGCTAATGCTTTCATTCAACAATTTCACAATAACATTGGTCCTAAGGTTACTTTGACTGATTTGATGCATTGTAAACAAGGAGTTAAAAAAAAAGTGACTGATTTTATTGATAGATATAAGCATTTGTATTCTCAGATTTCTTTTCATGTGCTTGATCAAGATATTCAAAATATTTTCATTGCTAATTTATAGAAAGACATTAGAGATAAACTTCTTTTAACCGAGTTTACTTCTTTTCCGCAGTTGTGCGCGATACTTCACAATTATCAATTGACTGTGACTCAATTGGAACAATCATCTTTTTCCATGGTTTCGAGTGATACTGCTTAACAACCATTTATGAAGTTCAAACCAAACAAACAATTCATAAAATTTAATGACATCAACAACAACACTCAAGTAGAAGCCACTGTAGGTGTGCCTCCTTTGTCTAAATTCTTTAAAAGAGAAAAAGAGTTTTACTCCTTTGAATGAATCTTTGCATAGCATTATGTATTAGTTAATACAAAGGAATGTGTTAAAACTTCCACAAATCAAACCAATTGATCCATATAAGATAACTTCACCTTACTTTGATGCTAAATATTTTTGTCAATATCATCGTCGGCCTAGTCATGATACTGAAAAGTGTTTTTCGTTGAGAAATAAGATTCAAGAATTGATTGATAACAATATTATATTTGTGGCATGTGTGAGTGATAAAGGAAACAAATCCATAGCTCCTCCTAATCAAAACCTTCAAATTTTCATTGATCCTTTACCATCCCATTCCACTAATGTGATTGAGATTGATCATCTTGCTTTCTCTCCAAATGATGTGGCCCTTGAAACTAATAACGTGGTGAACCTTGTAGACCAACAAGAACCTCCTAAGGATTTGTTCATAACATTTGATCCTAGTGAGACCATTAAGGAACCCGATGGCCCATTATACATAAGTGCAAAAGTCAAAGGTATACCCTTTAGAGGAGTACTTATTGATCCTTCTTGCATGGTTAATGTGATATCTGGAGAATTTATTTATACTTTGCAATTGCATGAAGTGATATATGATGATACTATTGTGATAGTTAAAGTTTTTGATGGCTTCTCTTGTCCTGCTATTGGTTCTATAACACTTCCTATTAATGTTGGCACTAAATGCTTAGATGTTCAATTTTCTATCATTCCTACATCCGATCAATTTCGTGTGAAGTTGGGACATCCTTGGCTCTCTTCCATGAAAGTGATCACTTCTACTATTCATAAGTGTTTGAAAATTCCTCATAATGATAAAATAATAACTATTAATCATAACATATTTCAACCTACATTGAGGCATGGAGATGTTTGTCTTGATTATTTTTGGTCCAAACAATTCAAGCCTCTTCAACCTAGAAGTGATGCTCTCTTTAGATCATATCAAAACTGGAAAAATGAAATGATTTTTTCATTGAACAACTATAAATCCAACACTTAATATTCCTATTGATCATCATATACCCCTTCTTGATGATAATATTATTCTTCCTCCTAAGGAACAAAATAATCTTGTTCCTAAAGAGGCACCTATTCCTTCTCCTAAAGAGAAGAGTATCATTTCTCCTAAGAAAAGAGTAATTCTTCTTCCTAAAGAAGAATCTATTCCTTCTCCTATGGATGAGTCCATTCTTCATCCCAAAGGTAGAAAAACTCTTCCTCCTAAACATCAATCTATTCCTCAAAATTCTAGACCTATCCCTCTTCTCATGATGGACCCAATCTCCTTCCTACATCTCCCATTACTCCTTTATATGGTGTGGTTCCTCCTCCTTCATCTTATAGAGAGAAGTGATTGATCTCTCCTATTGTCCAACCTAAAAGACCTTAGCCCATTTATCCTTCCCTAAAAGAAGAGACGAAGTCTATACCTAATGAACCTAACCCTCCTCAACCTTCAGCCAAAACTAGATGAAACTGTTGTGCGAGAGAACACCGACGGAGACGTTGTGCTAGAGCTCATGAAGCTGTTTCTCAATCCATTTCTTCTCCTAACACCAACTAATGACATGATTCCATTTTCTCCTGAAACAAGATGTTCAACCTAATTCTCCAAGATGCGAAATGCTTAAAATAAATGATGGTTCAAGTTCTATTCCTATTAGAGCTCCAATTCTTATTAATCTTGATGAAGTAATAGGTGAGAATGTTTTTAATGATGAAAATGTTGATCCTAATATTTCTAATGATGAATATGAATATGTTGATGATTATTTATGTACAAAATTTTCAAAATCATTAATATTAGCTTCTAGTAACAAACAAAGCGATATATCATAAGAACATGGTCCTTGTTCGAAACTTGTGATAGCTCCATTTGCTGTGCTCGATGTCGCTCCTCTTGTGTTTTGTCCACCTTCCCAAAATAATGATCAACAAGATCGGGGGGAGGATGGCTTGCTTGATTAGATTCATTAGCACCATAGATTCTCTCTCTCTCTCTCTCTCTCTCTCTCTCTCCTCTCTTGCTTATTTGTGACATTATTCTATTTGTTTCTCTTATTCTTCTATTTGTTGTCCCTAGTGTTGTATACTTGAGGATGATGCAAAGCATTGAGATCTCTTTTGGTCTCTCCCATGTTGACTCAAAAGACACATGTATTCCCTTCTTCCATGGTGGTTTCCTTTATTTCGGGGATGAGGACGATTCTATGCACATACTTATACATGATATACATGAGTTATCATAAAAAGCATACTAACTCCAAATTTAGGTGAAACCATCTCATGCTTTGTGATTTGTATTCATTATCGTTTGATTTATCCTCTCTTGGGGGCTAAATTATTGTGATAACGTGCTT
This sequence comes from Cryptomeria japonica, assembly GCF_030272615.1. Lineage (NCBI taxonomy): Eukaryota > Viridiplantae > Streptophyta > Pinopsida > Cupressales > Cupressaceae > Cryptomeria > Cryptomeria japonica. The sequence goes on along the minus strand of NC_081409.1, from coordinate 474,685,357 downwards.
GTCTTTTTTGGTGTATCCTACCTTAAATAAATTTCTCCCAGAAAGGCATGCGCAATCGCTTTAGCATGGGGGCATACACTCCACTTATGATTCTCTCTCTTGATACTTTAAGTTACTTAGAGAACTTTGTTTTTACTTTGTAATTTATTATATTCTTTTCATGACTCATAGTAAGAGAACCTTACTAGTTGTAGTCATGGTTCTCTTTCTCTCTCACAATCTTCCCTTTTACCTTATCATTGAAGTCGTAATATCCCAAAGCCCATAGGAGGCTTGGTGAATCTTGCCTCCTTGACATGGTGAAAGTCTTTCAATATGAATTCTTTGTACTTTACCAGTAGTATTTGTGTAAGCTCATACTCTCGCTAAAATGGGGGCTAAATGTAACGTCTTAAAATTACATCCCTCACAATTTTTGATTGCATTTGGGTCTTTGCCTTAGTGTTTGTGCCCCTCATCTTGATCAGAGACTTGAATGTGCTCATGCACATAAAAAATACCTTGCAAGTCAACAATGTACTCTGCCCGCACCTTGATCTTGCCCCAAATCAAGGTAGGACCAGGGCGTGGCATCCTGGTCCTCACCAGGACCAGGGTATTACACCCTGGTCCCCCTTAATGGGGACCTATCTTGGACCTCTCTCCCTCTCCTATCTCAAATTTGAAGCAGGAAAATTCCCCCAATGTCGACTCATTTCAGAAAATTAATCAGTTAATCCTAATATGGGCAAGTATATAAGGGGGATTTCCCCTCTCATTTGGGGATCCACGACCTAACACACATAAGAGGTCTTAGAGAATTCAAACATTCAAGAACAATTGAGAATTTTTTAGTCTTCCTTCAAGCTTTGAAGTAGAGATAGAGTCAAGATTTCAAGCATTGAAGAGGAGATCATAATTCTACATCATGAAATCATAATCCATGTGGAGGCAAGCAAAACTTCACAAGGAGGTATAAGCATTTCATTTTTAGTCAATTCAACATCCCCTCAAAGAGGAGGATTTCTACTTTTAGTCATTTCAATTACATTACTTCAACCACTTGGTTAATTCCAAAACTAGGGTTTGACTTGAAGGCAAACCCCTATTCCCAACACATTTCCCTTTCCTTATGTGTGCACAAAGCAAGTGCACAACTTTATTTCTAGAATTAAGCTTTATTTTCAGAGATGGAAAAACCCTTTCGACGCGTAGAAAGTTTAGAGGACCAAGTTGGGGGCAACCTGGTCCAGACACATAATCCTTGCAATTTTTGGTAGATTTTGCAGAGAAGCTATGAATCATCTCAAACTTCTTAGATCCAAGTGCACGACTGAATCCTGAATCTATAGCTCGCTGTTTTCTCATACTTTGTCTTCATTTTCAGCACTTAGTCTTAATTCAATTAATCAACTTACAAAAGAGGGTCAATTGTATTCTAATCATTACCAACCTACTTAGTATTAAATCCTTGCATCATTTTGGATTGGATCTAGTAGATTCATCCCCCATTTTTGAATGTAAAGTCCCCTAAGTTAAAATTGAGCTTAGTGAATCCTTCGTTCCACGTGGAGAATTTGCTAAGCCCCTAATTTTCCACTTTACAAGATCAAACCAAGATCTTCAACAAGAAATGGATCCAAATAACCCATCAGATTGTTCATCAAATTCAATTGTCTCAGATGATATTGAGATGTTTGTTAACAACCCTAAAATGACAAGGAAAATGGATAAATTCTTGAGAAAGGTGCTTCAAATGTATCCCAAAAAATAAAAAGATATGATGAATTCTGCTACAACCTCAAATGATCAAACTAATATTCAAACTCAACATGAGGTAGACAATCTCTTAAGTTTTGAGCCTCCTCAAAATGAAGTTTATGTGCAACAAGGGGCTCCAACTATGTTAATCGAGAAACGTGCCTCTAAATCTATAAGTGTGAATATTCCACCAAAAGCATTATTTGAGGCAGTCAATAATCCATTGTATAATACAATCTTGTTTCCACATGATTAGATGATGATGACTAAGACGTTGATGAATGTAACACAACAAAAGATACTACAAGCTTCTCAAGTTGGCTCACAACGAGAGATGCAAGAAAATTTTACGATTCGAATGCCCAATATCTCGGATATTCAGACTAATCCAATGACATAGAAAAATGCTTATGTGCACTCAAGTTCAACATCAAGAAATGCACAACATCAATATCATAGTCAACAACAAATTGTAGTGCCTTCTACACCACCACTAGTGAATATGAACTTACAACAACAACAACAATCATTTGGACATTCTTGACAACAAGTTAACACAGGTGCAATTCCACATATAAAAGTGAAACAACCCAAAGACCATAAGCATGACTTTTTAAAACTATTTGGATGTACCAGGGCAGCAACAAATGGTGAAAAATCAACAAATTATAATTCAATATCAACAAACATCAACACCAACAACATTATGTGCCTTAATATGTACAACAAGGACAAACAAGTTATTATATGCCCCAAGAAGGAGAAGAAGAAGAAGAAGAAGAAAAAGAAGAAGAAGAAGAAGAAGCAAATGTTTATTATCAGCCACATGCACAATTTCAACAGTGTAAAAGAAAGTATCAACCTCAAATGCAGATGGCAGTCCCATCACAAGAAGCACAACAAAATGCTCAATATCAAAACATGTCAATACCACAACAACAAGAGCAATATCAAAATGTATATATGCCAGAAACACCAAAGGCGACAATATTAGAACACCAAAACCCATTTGGAGGCACTGTGTACTGACAAAGAGGACATGCAGGGATGAATGATGAACTTCCAAAGCCCTCACAGTTTGATGCATTAGTGCAACAAATTGATAAGTTGCAATGACAAGTCGATGCATTACAAACAAAAGGGACAAAGAAATTATACACAGAGCAATATTTATATCCAAATCCATTCGATGAAAGTTTGTATATGCCTCCCTTCCCTAAACATTTTGAGCCACCAAAATTTGAGAAATATAAGGGAAATGGAAATCCAAAAGATCATATTCAATATTTTTATGCGACATGTACGAAAGTTAATTACAACGATACATATCTTATGTGACTTTTTTCCGTGAAGACAGGCCATGGAATGGTACTCACGATTTCCTAGTAACATAAAATCATGGATTGAATTGGCTAAGAATTTCATTTGTTATTTCATGTTCAATATAGACAATGCTGTAACTATGTTAGATTTATGTGACACAAAGAAAAAGCTAGGAGAACCCTTGATGAATTTCCTGTAAAGATGGCCAAGTCTTGTTAGTCGATGTTGTTTTGATATCCCTTAGGAACAACAAGTAGATTTGTTTATTCAAAATTTGGTACCAGAAATGATGTATGAGATAAAACTAAAGCGTCCAAGTACCATTGAAAAGCTCATTAAGAAAGAAATAAATATTGAAAATTCTCTTGTCGCTAGGGGAGTCATTAAGATTAACAAGGACGATAATAATTCAACCAACTCCAGTGACAAAAATAAATGTTGGTCCAGGAATAAGAATGTCACCAATGATGGGGTTGTAGATGCAAGAATAATGAGCACAAGTCAAGCTAACTTTGTGATAAAAGGACCAAATGCTCAAAATATTTAGGCTCCTAAATAAACTCAATAGCTAAATCATGTGATGAATGTGATACAATAGCAAGGCCAACAAGAAAATCAGCAACAAAGTCAACAACACGGGCCTTTCAGATCATGATATGTGCCTCCTCGATAGTTTACACCATTGTAAGAGACAACTGAATTGGTTATGAAACAATTGATTCAGGCCAATTTCATTAAGTTGTCGAGTATCAAAGAGGAACCATGAGTAAAACCACATTGGTGGAATAGAAATGCATATTATGAATATCACCGGTCCAAGGGACACAAGACTGCATCATGTTTTCAATTGAAACACCTTATCCAAGATTTGCTCCATCAAGGTATAATTGAGGTTGAATCACCTACGTGGACTTCTAATTTGATCATATGATTTTCAAGATGCCTTTACTTGATCATGACAAGGGAAAAGCCTCCTCGTCGAACTCAAATAAAAAAGGCAACATGAATTACACCAACACCTCTCATAACTATACCATTAATTGTTTTAATCTATCAAACAATCATGTGTCAACTATAAGAATTAAAGAGAAAGACTCCCCATGTGCGGTAGCTACTCACCGGTACATCCTAGTCCTAAAGGGAGCTCCTTCAAATCCTACTAAGCCATCTCCTACGAGTTAGTATAATCTCTTAGATCATCTGGGAAAAACACTTGCATAAATATCAATCCTTGAGTTATTGAGAATGTCTCTTATGCATAGAACTATCTTAGACAAAGCTTTAACTAAGTCAATTGTTCTCACTGACATTGATGTTGACCTATTTCAGGCCAAGATAGGGCATCTCGCCACCTCTCAGTACGTAGAATTTTTAAATAATGGCATTCCTCATGATAAACCCCATCATAATGATCCTTTACACCTTGAGGTGTTTGTCCATAATTTTAAAATCAGATGAGTTTTGATAGACAGTGGAGTGGGCCTAAATATTTGCACTTTAATAGTCATAATTGTTCTTAGTTTCACTAAAAGTGACATAGATCCTTCTAGGAGGATAACAATAAAAGCCTATGATGATGTTGAGCGTTTGTCTAAAGGAGCGAACATATTACCTATCAGAGTGGGTCCTGTGATAGAGAATACTTTGTTATAGGTGTTAGACTTGGACCTTCCATATAGCATGATTCTTGGCTGACCTTGGATACATGCAATGAAAGCGGTCCCTTCAACCTATGATGATGTTGAGCACCTGTCTAAAGGAGTGATCATATTACCTATCAGAGTGGGTCCTATGACATATAATACTTTGTTGTAGGTGTTAGACTTGGACCTTCCATATAGGATGATTATTGACCAACCTTGGATACATGCAATGAAAGCGGTCCCTTCAACCTTGTTAGGATCCAAGAACACTGAGAGGGGGGGAGGGGTGAATCAGTGTTCTGCCGGTAACACAAGATTTTATCCTTTTATACCATACACATATAAACCAGTAAACAAATAAATATATAATTTGAAGCAAATAAACCATCCACATAAATGAACACCATAACACATAGAATTTGTACGTGGAAAACCTCAAAGAGGAAAAACCATGGTGGGATTTGTGACCCACAATATCAGTTCACTGGCCATATGAAAGGATATTACATATAATGGGGGCCTGCACATGGAGGAAGACACACTGCATAGAGCATGCTGCTCATCACTAAAGAGTCTCACTGACTACAAGTTTCTGTTGAAGTAAAATAATAAAATTGAACTCAAAAATGCATCCGATATGGCAAATAGAGTTCCGGTTCTAGCTCTGCTCTATACTGGTTCATAAACCCTGAACACTACTACCAGTATCTCTTCTCCTCTAAGAATGATTTCCAAGCTATCTACAGATCATTGCATGATATAACACTTTCATACAAATGATCAATATACATATAATTCACATTATATAGTTTTTCTATATTTTCCTATGTCGTGTCCTATGCCATATCTTATATCATATATTCAAAATGGCCTAGCAGACTGACTTATATACCCATTACAAACAATATGCCTTATGTCGGCTTACAATGCTTTTACAAAAGTTATTCAATGTCGGCCTCAACAATAATTACAAAATGATTTCCTAAATAAATCTCCCTTGATGTCGGCTTCCTTCAAGTACTGATGTCAGTGTCGGTGTAGCCCTGAATGCTCCAAAGCCGGTGTCTGCCGGTATATGCCTCCTAATGTCGTTAAATGATTTCCATCCAAAATTTTTGCCATCAATGACAACAAAAATGAATCCGATGAGTGTCAATTGTCAACAATCTCCCCCTTTGGCATTGATGGCAACACTCATGTGAAAAATGGATTCCCTGTCGATTCAACTGAATTATGCTCCCCCTAAGCAATATACTCCTTTTGATATCTTGATATCCTTCTCATGTGATCCTGTCTGATTTTTCTGATATTTTTCACATATATACATATTCCCCCTTTGGCATCAATGCCAAAGAGCGGTGAAAAAATTGAAAGAATTTAGAACAAAAGAATACTATTAATTTCACTGGAGCTTAACCAACTTCAAAATTTGAGGGTAAGCCTTATTCAACAACTAAAGATATGTATCCTAGCCAGTTTCGAAAGTGTCAGATATAGATGCTAGTCCACTTAGTAAGTGGGCAAGTGTTTCCTTCTCTTTGACATCTGTCGATGTGGGTTTAGCAATCATGTCCATGCACTCTCTCTTATGAACACCCAGTGAATCCAATCTGGGACTCACCAATCCTCTAAGACTCCTTGCTCTCGTAATGACATTATCTCTCTCCTTCTCAAAAGCAAAAATTTGGTTCTCCAAGGACAAAATTTGTCCATCAACAGATGTGGTCAGTGCGGTTAATCCATCAAAAGAGTTATCAATACTAGCTACCTTATCATGTAACTCCTTTAATCTGCTATCTACATTAGCTGTAATAATTCTTATGTTACAACAGACCCTATAGATATTTGTACCTTGTTTCAGACAATTCTCAATAAGAATGAGTTTTTCCTCAATTTTCTTTTTCTCTATTTCTATTATCCGGTCAAAGGCTGCTCTTTTAGCTGTAGTGAATCTTTCTAAAGCTTGTCACTTTGCAATCTTCCTCAGAGATTAAAATTTTTAGAAATATGCTCTGTTAGAGTTTTGAGCTTGCTGGAAGGGCTTGCTCCATCTTCAATCTGATAATCAGATGTCAATCTATGCAATATTGTAACTGATTGATCAATTATCCCATTGTCTTTAGTACCATCCTTTAATAGTTTCTGAGTTGCCATCATCATCAACTCAGTGGGACTCATCTCAGTGATGGATTTCTTCTCAACCTGAGAAGTGTCAATTGCCAAAACCTTTGTCGGGGAATCAGTTTTAATGACTGGTAAAGATTTAGTTTCCTTTACCTTATCCTCTACAACCTCTTTTGCACCGGTGGCTTTTCCATTTGGTGTAGTGTAAATTATTGTCGGTGGAGTATTATCCATAGTATTTACAGTGTCCTGTACATTGCCTTGCTCAAAAATAGTTTCAGTCAGTATGGACTGTACGCTCTTCTTTACTGTCGGTTGTGTTTGTATGTCTATAGTTACTGCTGGTGTGGTCAAAATTGGAGTTGAACTACCCAAAATACCTTTCCCTTTTGATTTATCTGGAATGGTGGAAGATGTAGCCTTAACAAATTCTCCATGAGATGTGAGAAAATTAGGATTGTTCTGGAAGAATTTGGTCCAACCCTTACTGGTCTCATTTATCACCTCATTTACTCTGCCCATCATCAGGCTTATTTGTCGGGGTTTACTACTAAAAACTGTCCTATTTGCAACATCTATGCATCTTTTCATTTCCTCATTGTTTATAGAACCACACATTTCCAAAAGTGCTACTTCCTTAATCTCCCTATCCCTCTTGACGACGTCAAGTCTTTTAGCATCAAGTTTATTATACAAAGATAGAGGTATCTCCTTCAAAATTTCTATTAAGGCTTTCTTATAAATGTCTATATGTAACAAAATAGCCTCTTCTATTTCATTTTGCTCATCATCCTCTAACTCTTCATAATACACAGATATGTTTTTCAAAATTCCATCTTTTTTTATTTCATCAATTAGCTCAGCACAGGTCATTTTAGTCTTACCAGACTCAGTGTCATTACTCTTCTTCTTTTTGCTTGTGGTTGCTGGTGTAGATGTGGCTGGTTTCCTCTTCTATATAGGCTTCCTTGCTGGAGGTGGTGGTGTAGTTGGTTTAGTTTCCTTTCTAATAAGTCTCCTTCTAGGCTCTGCCTTCTTCTGTTCTACCAGTGGTTGATCCACTTTCTTCCTTTGTACCCTTCTAAACGCTAGAGGTTCATTGTCTTCAGAGTCAGAATCAGAAGTGATGGTAGAAATGTAAGTTCTAGGCTTCTTCACCTCTGCAGTACTAGCCACTGTCAGTTCTGCTGTCGGTTTGGATCCAGAACCCAGTTGAGTGTCTATCTTATGAATTACATCCTGTAAATATGCATACATCTTTTCTATTTTATTCTCTCTTCTCTTTCTATTAAAACCAATTTTGACTTCAAGTGCCTTCTCTTCTGTTGTACCAAAATGCTTTGTTTTGTCATCCTATGGGGCATCTAGCAACATTTTTGTATAGAGTTAAAAAATGCTATTATCTACCTCATATCCAAGCTCAACAATCCAGATTGTCCTAGGTTCAACTACCTCCATAAGAGTTTCATCAATTTTCACCATAAAATAGATATCAGTGGAGTACTTCTCCACAATTTTCTTTGATATTCTCTCCCTCTACCTCATGTTTTCTTGGAATGTTTTGAAATGCCTCCAAAGTTTCTCATCTCTGTCAATACTAAGACCGATGATTGCTTCCTTGATCTGCATACCTACCGATATGTTATGAGCCCAATGCTTGTTGCCAAGACTAGGTAGCTCATTTAGGAAGTAAAACATTAAACAAACAATCAAATTTCCATATCTGAAAGTTCCTTTCTTGACTCCCTTGATCTTTCCAAGGTTCAACATGAATTCACTTCTCATCCATTCACATAAATCATATTTTGCATTATTCCTTAGCATCTGATATACAACACGAATGCATGAACTAGCAATAGAATTCAATTCGTTGGATTGAGTTATCTTATAACCTATTATCATGCTTGCAAATTTCACATTAGTGTCGGTGATTGTGTTGATCCTGATTGATCTGCTATCAGGAGTTGCACCAGTGAGTTTCTCGACCTCTGTGTTGGAAATTTTCTTGCCAGGTTCTTGTCCAACTTTGGGTAAGTCGGCGACTGCTTGAATAACCTCCTTCATGATCATGTAAGGCCTATCCAACTAGCTAAACTCATTGTGAACCCTGCTCAGAACGTATCTGATGACTTCATCCTTCAATTTCGGTATGTACAGAATACCGGTTAACCCTAAATCCTCAATTGCTTTGTATTCCGGTTTGATGATTTTGAAGTCTTCCAGTATCATGGATTGATAAATGATTTTGATGTTCTCTCTGCCTAGATCCTCTAGGGTGCAGTGAATGTATGCCCTCATGTCTTCAACATACATCACACCGTTAGGAACCCTAGAAAATGCTCCCATAAAGTCTTCTTTCTTAGCAATTTCAGGAACCTCCTTGAATACGAGCCATAGCCTATCCTTGACTTCGACAATGGTGGGATTTGCAATGAAAGTAGGAGCTGAACATACAGATGCCATTTCAAAGAATACCTAAAAGTGAACGTTGGTGGAAGATTGATAACTGCTCGAAATCCTTTTAGAATGCCTTTGCTTACTCTTAATTTGCCTTGTCCTTCGCTCTAAATGCTTGAATGCTTGGTGAGTGAAAATGAATTCACTTACCCCTTTTTATCAATGAATAAAACCCTAATCTTTCTCTGTAATAAATGCTTTGCAAACAACCCTATGGATGTCGGTTTCACAGTCTTGTGTCGGGTGAACCTTCATCAATGATGAACACAACTCTCCAGATCTCCTTAGATCTCCTCCAGGGTAATATGCAAGATTTTGCAATGACTTTGCCAACCCCTAAGGCTATTGCCTCAGTTACCGGTGGAATTTCTTGCCGGTGGAGGAATACCTTGTTCTACTGGTGGAGTTACCGGTGTAGATCCATCTCCACTTTGTTCTTCATATTTCCTAACCCATCTCTTGGTGTGATATTGTTGTATTTCATCTACCTTCTTTTTTCCTTTCTCATTATCTTTATCATTGCTAACCGATTGAGTCTTGCTTCTGTAGTATTTAGCAATATGACCTATTTTGTTGCATGCATAGCATGTAACATTGTTCTTCTGAATTGCTTTGACAAATCCAGTGTCATTCCTTGACCTATAGTGTTTAGAAAAATGTCCAAAATTTCCACATGCATGACATTTAACATTCATTCTGCAATCTTCTGATCTATGACCATATTTCTTGCAATTTGTGCATTGATCGGGAACAAAATTGTAGTTTTGATTTGCTTTATTTCTACCTTGTTTATCCATATGCCCAAATTTATTGCAAACAAAACATCTACCATTGAATTTATAAGCATTAGATTGTCTTACTAGTTTCCTTTGTTTTGATGAGTTCTACATATTGATTGTCTGATCTTCATTTGCAGTACCAGAGCTTTCACCTTGTACAAATCCAAGCGCTCTAGAATCAACAATCTGTCTTTGTCTTTTCAATAAGTCATCCAACTGTGCAACACTAACCCTGAATTTTTCTTTATACTCACTTGTAGTAGTTAGATCATCTCTTAGAGTAGTTATTTATCTTTCAAGTTCTTGTTCATTGTTCTGGGAGTGTGCCAAATCAGTTCTCAACAGATTATTCTCATGAGTCAATCTGCCACATTCATCAAATTTGTTCTTTAGAGATATAACAAGATTATCTTCCTTCTTCTTTCTATCCTCAATATCTTTTGATAACCTCATAGTCAGATCTTACATTTCATTCTTCATGAGCATATTTGCTTGACTTAGTTTCTGACATTGTTCCTTAAGTTCATTCTTCTCCTCATCATCCAAGTTTTGGAAAAGTTATTTTCTCTTGTCTTGAGCCGATGATAACCTTTCTTGCATGATAAGAATGAACTCATTTACAAAATTCAATTCTTCTTACAATTTCAAGTTCTTCATCCTTTCAGCATCATAATCCTCAAGAACCATCTCAAGTTGCTTCTCCATAGCCATGTTCAAAGATTCCAGTTTCAAGATCTTCCTCAAGCTGTTAAACTTCTTCTGAGGTACCAGGCTCTGATACCAATTGTTGGGATCCAAGAACACTGAGAGGGGGGGGGGGTGAATTAGTGTTTTGTCGGTAACACAAGATATAATCCTTTTATACCATACACATAAATCGGTAAACAAATAAATATATAACTTGAAGCAAATAAACCATCCACATAAATGAACCGCATAACACACAAAATTTGTATGTGGAAAGCCTAAAAGAGGAAAAACCATAGTTGGATTTGTGACCCACAATATCAGTTCACTGGCCATATGAAAGGATATTACATATAATGGGGGCCTACACATGCAGGAAGGCACACTGCCTAGAGCATACTGCTCATCACTAAAGAGTCTCATTGACTACAAGTTTCTGCTGAAGTAAACTAATAAAATTGAACTCAAAAATGCATCTGATATGCCAAATAGAGTTCCAATTCTAGCTCTGCTCTGTACCAGTTCATAAAACTTGAACACTACTATCAGTATCTCTTCTCCTCCAAGAATGCTTTCCAAGCTATCTACAGATAATTGCATGATATAACACTTGCATACAAATGATCTACGTACATATACTTCACATTATACAGTTCTGCTATATTCTCCTATGTCACATCCTATGTCATATCTTATATCATCTATTCAAAATGACCTAGCAGACTGACCTATATACCCATTACAAACAATATACCTTATGCTGACTTACAATGCTTTTACAAAAGTTATTCAATGTCGGCCTCGACAATAATTACAAAATGATTTACTAAATAAATCTCCCTTGATGTTAGCTTCCTTCAAGTACTGATGCCGGTGCCAGTGTAGCCCTAAATGCTCCAAAGCCGGTGTCTATCGATATATGCCTCCTAATGCCAGTAAATGATTTCCATCCAAACTTGTTGCCATCAATGACAACCAAAATGAATCCGATGAGTGTCAATTGCCAACAAACCTATCATCAATGTTTGAAATATCCATACAGTGGGACTGAGATAATAATTTTGTGAGATGCTAATCCTTTTCAATTTTGTGCTAACCTAAAAACCTCTCTTGATCAACAAGTGCTAGTAAACAAAGAAGAACCTTCGCCTACACCCTCTCAGTATTTAAATCCCTAAAAATTATTGGAATTTATCAAGGCAAAAATGAAGATTCAGGACCAAGGATGTGGAGAATATTCTATGGCTCAAACATTTCTCATTGGTATACTACCTATCTGATGAAAAATCACATGGGAAACCACATTTTTTGCACAAAGAAGCTAAAACTATCATTCAATATCAATCCCGACCACATTTGTAAAGAGGGGTGAATTAAATAAGAAAAAAATGGATGAAGATGTATCAAATTGGATCTATAAAGATGAAGCAGACACCACCTATCCAATTGCCAGTGGACCAATATGGAAAAGGTTTCACTATAATGCAGAAAAAGGGATATGACAGATACAGTGGATTGGGACCAAACAAACAAGGAATATTAGAGCCAATCATACTTGAGATGCAACATAAAACTTTGGGGTTAGGATTTGTACCATTACGAATTGGAACTTCATCTACCAAAGTCCCTGCATTGAAAACAAGCATAATTTTGATGATGAAATGACTTCAAAGGACACCCATCCTAAAACTAAAACCAATGAATGGGAGTGGGACTCTTACTCATCCAACTCATATGCTCTAGATAATGTCTTCATGACCCTAATGATTTACCTATGGAAGACAAACATTAAGAGATTACCCCTCCTATAAAAACTTGCCCTAAAGCTTTGATAGAATCCTAACATAGACTCTGATTCAAGCATTTTGGATAATGATAACATTGGCATATATGTTTTCACTCTCTATCCAAGTCTGTTCAAATACCAATGATGACATTCCCCTTGTATACCCTAAGCTTATCCAATGTGACCAACAATGACCACCCAGTCTAAGATTTATTTAAGAATGCTGAAGCAATTTGCAAAATTATTTGAACTTAGGGAAGGCATACCACAAGGTGATAATAAGGACAAATTTTATATTTATTTGGACTCCATAACTTACTTTTGGGAGTCAACTCCATCTTCTAGTTGCAAAATTAAGAATGAAAATAAAAAAGAAAAAAATGAAAAAAGTAGGTCTTTGGGTGAAAATCGAAAGACACCATTAGACTAAAAAAAATGAAAAACAAAGGACATATTAGAGGGTGAAAAACTCTTTGAGGTGATGATGTAGAGAGTCTTGGAGCCTTGTTTGTTTCACCTTCTTGAGTGACTTGTCCTACTCAACCCTTCAACTACTCAAGTCCTCCCTATGGCACTTGGTAAGGGTTATGACAATGAGAAATCCAAGCTATGAACCTTCTTGACTTTCCTCCTAGGTATATCAAATGGTTTCTCGACAGTCAACTCCTCCACTTGAGGTTGTCACCTTAGTTACTCACACTCACCTCTCCTAGGCTCCAACCACCCCTGCTAGGATCTTAACACACCAACTCTTCTTATGGTTTCCCAATGCATTCATAAGGTGTCTTCATTGTGTTTTTAAGTTTAAGACTCACCAAATCCATCGCCATGGTTTCTCAAGCCTTCTAGGTCTCTACCGGCACCTAAATAGGCCTAATTGCATTAGCCCTCCTTAAACCGTTTTTGGGGTTTAATTTGTAAAAGTCCCAAACAAGCCTAGGGATAAATCATGGATTTGGATACCCTTTTGGAATTTATAGACAATACTAGAAAAGTGCATCTGGGTTATCTGTACAGGTGTGGTTTCCAATGCTGCACTATTTTGTGGGGTTTTAGGCTTAACTGGTAGATTGTCAAAATTGGTCTAGAACCTTTCACTAGTCAAATATCCTTCTTTAAACACCTTGGGAACCTACAAGGAAAATTTGAGGGATTTCCATATATATTCTACTTGGGCTTGCATCAATATCCAAGTACTCACAAATCACACTTTGCTTACTATCCTAACTCACCTACTCCCAGCGGTGAGCCTAGGTCTTCATTGTTTCTCCTCCTCCTGGACCTGCATCATCACACACCCTATTCCAAACCTATATAAATACCCTTACCTAGAATTATTAATTATTTCAACAAGTTCCATCACAAAATGCTTAGGCTAGAGCCATTTCTTGCTCTTAAACCCTATTGGCAAGAGTTTTGCTCCTAGTTGCAAAGAATGAGAGAAATCTCTACAACCTGGAACAATCAAACCTGAAAACCAACCTTATTTAAAAAAAATACAATGAACATACAAAGATGGCAATGATTTTACACCATCTAGTCTGTACTGGACCGTACAAGCAATGAAAACAAGACAAAACTATGAAAAACCAGTGAAAACAAGATTATCTCACAAGCCAAAAACTTGTTCTTGCATTTCCAATCCTCCAACCCATACAATGAAGTGAAATTTGGATTTTATCCACTAGTTTTAGTTGGTTAAACCAACTTCCTAACGCCCATAACCAAAAATGCAACTTTTGCAAGAAATTGCAAAATGTTGCTCAACAACTTTTGATAACTTTTGCTCTAGGGTGCAATTTTGCATTCTATTGCATTCTAAGACTCTTGAAGGTCCTCAAACACATTAAAAGACCTAAAAACAACTTAATTGACTCCTAATTCATGAATACATTCATCTGGAGTATTTTTTCCATGAACTACCTAAGCATCTCACTTCTCAGGTTGACAACATCCTGAGCACAATTGACTCAAACCAAAATTTGGACAACTCAACCATGGCTCTACTGAGTCCTCAATGGTTGGTCCATTATTACATCACAAATTAACACACAAACTAAAAGAAATCAAAGCTTACATTCTTGGAGTGCTAGGTTCCCTGCACCATACTCCTCTAGGTCAAAGAACTCAAGTCCCTTGAGTTATATGGTTTGAAATCTCCACTCCATGTTGAAGTATATCTGCCTCTGATATCCACATGGCATCTAAATCTAGTAACCCTTTCCACTTAACAAGATAGTTCTTGTAAACTCCTTTCCTTGTCTTTTTTACTATCTTGGTATCCAAGATACTTTCTAACTCAATCGGTTGACTAGGTGGAAAATCCTTTACCCAATCTTCATGAACAGGTGATGACATGTCTTTCTGACTAATTGGTGACTCTCCCTTGTATGGATAGAGATCACATACATTAAAGATAGGAGATATCCCCAAGGTAGGTGGAATTTCAACCTCATAAGCATTCTGCCCATACTTGTGCACCACCTTGAGAGGTCCAATTTTCTTCATCATGAACTTGATAGGCTGCCCTTTTGGAAGTCTCTCCTTCCTGAGGTATGCCAACACTAAGTCTCCTACTTGAAATTGTAGCTTCCTCCTTTTTTTATCAGCTTGAACATTGTACTGCTCAGATTTTTGTTGTAAGGACTGCCTTACCTTATCATGCACCTCTTTAATGCCTTCTGCAAAGTTATCCCCTTGTGCACTCTTGGGTGCCATTGAACTAAGATCTCTGAGCTCTAATATACCCCTAGGATGGAATCCATTCACTATCTCAAAAGGACTTTTACCAGTGCTATGGTTCACTGAGTCATTATATGCATATTCTGCTTGTCCAAGTACTAGATCCCAAGTCAGCCCATGTTGTTTGGTAAGATAGCTTAGCAAATTAACCAATGATCGGTTAACTACCTCTATTTGACCATATGATTGAGGATGATAGGCAGATGAAAAAGATAACTTGGTGCCCAAATTCTTCCAAAGTGTCCTCCAAAAGTGGCTCAAAAATTTTACATCTCTATCACTCACAATGTTGATTGCAAGACCATGAATTCTGACTATCTCCTTGAAGAAGAGGCCTGCAATATAGGTGGCATCATTGGTACTCTTACAAGGTATGAAATGTGCCATTTTTCTGAACCTATCTACTACCACATACACACTATCAAATCCTCTTGGTGTCCTAGGCAAGCCTAACACAAAATCCATGCTCAAACATTCCCAAGGCCTCTGAGGTATGACCAAGGGCTGATATAGACCTGCATTACTTGAGGTTCCTTTTTCTCTTTGGTAGATGGTACATTTCTCTACAAATATTCTCACTTCTGATTGCAACTTGGGCCAATAATAAAAGCTACCAACCTGCTCCAAAGTCTTATCAATGTGAAAATGACCTCCTAGACCTCTCCTTGATGCTTTTCTTGAATAATATTTTGTCTCATAGAACATTGAGGTATGCAAAGAAGATGACCTTTGAACAACAAATCCTCTTGTACCATGTATTCTGAATAAGAGACATGTGAGGTATTAAAAAAATCAGTACAAACATTATATATCTATGCAAACTCCTTATCATCCTTGTAGAGGTCTTTTAACTCACTCAAACCCATACTTTGCAATTGAATCTCCTGCATGGTCATGATTATTCTACTTAGTGCATCATCAACTTTGTTGGCTGTCCCTTTCTTGTGTTTAATAGTGAATGTATAAGATTGTAGGTACTCAACCCACTTTAGGTATCTTTGGTTCAACTTTTCTTGCCCATTGAGAAAACTAAGTGCATGGTTGCCAGTGAAGACTACAAATTCTTTGGGCAGCAAGTAGTGACACCATTTTTTCAATGCTTCAACCATTGCATACAACTCCAAGTCATATGTGGAGTACCTTTTCTTAGATTCATTTAACTTTTCTAAGAAGAAAGCTATAGGATGTCCCTCTTGGCTTAAAACTGCCCCTATTGCCCTTTGGCTTGCATCAAATTCTACTGTAAACAACTGATTGAAATCAGGCAATCTAAGGGTTGGAAACTCTGCTATGTTGGTTTTCAACATCTCAAACTCCTTATTGGCTTCCTCTGTCCACTTAAAGTGACATTTAATCCCTCCTTTAATAGTATTGAGAATAGGAGCACAAACATGGCTAAAGTTTCTCACAAACTTCCTATAAAAAGATGCCATTCCATGAAAGCTTCCAACTTCACTTATGCCCCTAGGGATAGGCCAATTAATTATTTCTTCTACTTTACTTGGATCCATTTTTAAACATCCATGAGAAATAACAAAACTAAGGTATACCATCTCTGTTTTCAAAAATTCACATTTTTCAAGGTTAATCTTGAGTTGAGCCTCCTTCAACTTCTTCAAAACCATCTCCAAATGCTTGAGGTGTTCCTCCTTGAACCTGCTATAGCTCAAAATGTCATCAATATATACAATTACAAATATACCAATAAAATCAACTAAGACTTCATTCATGAGCCTTTGGAAGGTACTAGGTGCATTGGTGAGGCCAAATGGCATCACCAACCACTCATATAGGCCTGCATTGGTTCTAAAGGTTGTCTTCCATTCATCTCCAAGTCTGATTCTAATTTGATGGTAACCAGACTTTAAGTCCACCTTTCTGAAGTAGCTTGCACTTCCTAGATTGTCTAATAGGTCTTCAAACCTTGGCATGAGAAACTCTTCTTGATAAACCCTTTATCTAAGAGTTCTTGCACTTGTTTGGTGATCTCTTCATTTTGACTAGGTGTCATTTTGTAGGCAGCTTTGTTTGGTAGATTGGCCCCTGGTATTAAGTCTATTTGATGATTTACATCTCTCATTAGAGGCAAGGAATCAGGTAAGTCATCCCCTATCACTTATGCATAATGTTTGAGTAGTTCTTGCACCTCTTGAGGCACTTCACTCATTGGATGTACCTTAGCTTCTTCACTAAGTTTCAACACTATAGCATGGCCTTGATGTCCTTCTTGTTTCAATACTTTGAGAAACTCTTTTCCACTCATCAGCATCACACTTGAGCCTATTTGTTTTTCTTGCTTTGGTTCAGGTAGTGGATCCATTTGATACTTTTTCCCGTTCTTGATGATAAGATAGTTGTTCTTCTCCCCATCATGAGTAGCTTTCACATGATACTACCATGGATGACCCAACAGAAAATGACAAGCATCCATAGGCAATATGTCACATAATAATCTATCCTTGTACTCACCAGTTTCAAAATCCACCCATGCTTGTTCATCAACCAATACATGTTGACCCCGATTGAGCCATGACACCTTATAGGGAGTGAGGTGAGGCAATCTTTTTAGTTTGAGTTTGTCCACCATTTCAACTGAGACAATATTATCAGTGGAACTTGAATCTACAATCACTTTACAAATCTTTCCATGTGACCTATAGGTGGTCCTAAACAAGCTTTTCCTTTGTGGTGGCTCTTGAGCTTGGGGTATCTTGAGCATTGTTCTCCTCATCATCAAATTTTCTCCCTCTTTCACTGGGCCTGCTTTGCTGATTGAAGAAGTTACACTCTGAGTGTCCTCCTCTTGCAACAATTGAGCTCTTCTTTCCCCCATGTATGAGCTTGTGGAGCTTGAGGCTTTTCCTAGGCACTTACTCATGGTATGCCCAACTTGATTGCAATGATAACACCTACTGGTGAAAACTGTATTTCCTCTACCTGAGTTTCCAAACCTGCCCCTAAAATTGCTCCTTCCTCTATAGAATCCTCTAAATGTTTCTCTCTGAGAGTCTCCACTGCCTTCTTGGCCTTGCTACTCTTCACTTCTTGGTGATTGTTTCCCTCTACCAAAGTTCCCTCTACCTCTGAAATTCTTTCCTCCCCTATGTTTCTGATTTTTCTCACTCCTCCTTTTGATCTTCTCTTCTGCCCTTAGGGCCAACTGAAAACACTTATGGATAGTGTCTGGTGTGAGGATACTTATTTCATCTTGTATATTCTATCTAAGGCCATTCATATACCTGGCCAACTTTTCCACCTCATTCTCAAGCTTTCTAGCCCTCAAACTAAGCTTATGGAACTCTTCAGTGTATGAATTTACATCTAACTCCCTTTGTTTTAGATTTTGTAGTCTCTTATGAATTTGAACTTCATAATCTCCTAGAAGGAATTGTTCCTTAAGTCTAATCTTCATACGCTCCCATGAAGTTATCTTCTAGGAGATTACGAAGTTCAAATTCTAATTGTTCCTTAAGTCTAATCTTCATACGCTCCCATGAAGTTATCCTCTTTTTTGCCCTCTTGTACCCTTTCTTCTTGCATCATATTCCACCAAACCAATCCTGATCCTCTCATTCTTGATTTGGCCACATTAACTCTTTTCTCTTCTACTACCTCTTTGTAATCAAAATGATTTTTGAAAGCTTCTATCCAATCTATCAACTCTTCTCCATTGAGGTTTCCTCCATATGTGGGTAATCCATCCAGATTGTCCTTATAAATGGATTTGACTACATCTAGGAATAACTTTTGGTCTTGAGGCATAACTACTATTACTGGTTCCTCTCCATATTCCACTTCTTCATCAGTCTCACCACCCCATTCTGTCTTAACCTTTCCCTTCTGCTTCTTTACCTCTTGGGTTCCTCTGCTTCCTTCTGCATCCTTCAATCCTTCTATCATCTTTGCCAGCATCTGCCGGATGGTTTCTGGAATCATTTCCTTTAGAGGCATTGAACTGACTTTTGATTCTTCACAATCTTACATACACCAAATCTTTCAAAGAATGGCTCTCATACCACTCTGATGCAGAGAGTCTTGGAGCCTTGTTTGTTTCACCTTCTTGAGTGACTTGTCCTACTCAACCCTTCAACTACTCAAGTCCTCCCTATGACACTTGGTAAGGGTTATGACAATGAGACCACCACGGTCTAAACCTTCTTGACTTTCCTCCTAGGTATATCAAATGGTTTCTCGATAGTCAACTCCTCCACTTGAGGTTGTCACCTCAGTTACTCACACTCACCTCTCCTGGGCTCCAACCACCCCTGCTAGGATCTTAACACACCAACTTTTCTTATAGTTTCCCAATGCATTAATAAGGTGTCTTCATTGTGTTTTGAATTTTAAGACTTACCAAATCCATCGCCATGGTTTCTCAAGCCTTCTAGGTCTCTACCGGCACCAAAATTGGCCTAATTGCATTGGCCCTCCTTAAGCGGTTTTTGGGGTTTAATTTGTAAAAGTCCCAAACAATCCTAGGAATAAATCATGGATTAGGATACCCTTTTGGAAGTTATAGACAATATTGGAAAAGTGCATCTGGGTTATCTGTAAAGGTGTGGTTTCCAATGCTGCACTATTTTGTGGGGTTTTAGGCTTAACCGGTGGATTGTCAAAATTGGTCTAGAACCTTTCACCAGTCAAATCTCCTGATTTAAACACCTTGGGAACCTACAAGGACACTCTAAGGGATTTCCATACATATGCCACTTGGGCTTGCATCAATCTCCAAGTGCTCACAAATCGCACTTTGCTTACTGTCCTAACTCACCTACTCCCATCGGTGAGCCTAGGTCTTCATTGTTTCTACTCCTCCTGGACCTGCATCATCAAAAACCATATTCCAAACCTATGTAAAGACCCTAACTTATCATTCTTAATTATTTCAACAAGTGCCATCAAAGAATTCCTAGGCTAGAGCCATTTTTTGCTCTTAAACCCTACTGGTAAGGGTTTTGCTCCTAGTTGCAAAGAATGAGAGAAATATTTACAACCTAGAACAATCAAACCTAAAAACCAACCTTATTGAAAAGAAATACAATGAATATACAAATATGGCAATGAGTTTACACCATCTAGTCTGTACTGGACCGTACAAGCAATGAAAACAAGACAAAACTATAAAAAACTGACGAAAACAAGATTGTCTCACAAGCCAAAAACTTATTCTTGCATTTCCAATCCTCTAACCCGTACAATGAAGTGAAATTTTTCTTTTGTCCACTAGTTTTAGCCGGTTCAACCAACTTCCTAACACCCATAACCAAAAATGCAACTTTTGCAAGAAATTGCAAAATGTTGCTCAACAACTTTTGACAACTTTTGCTCCAGGATGAAATTTTGCATTCTATTGCATTCTAAGACTCTTGAAGGTCCTCAAACACCTTACAAGACATAAACACAACTCAATTGATTCCTAATTCATGAGTACATTCATTTTGAGTATTTTTCCTGTGAACTACCTAAGCATCTCACTTCTAAGGTTAACAACATCCTGAGCATAATTGACTCAAACCAAAATTTGGACAACTCAACCATGGCTCTACTGAGTCCTCAATAGTTGGTCCATTATTACATCACACATTAACACACAAACTAAAAGAAATCAAAGCTTACATTCTTGGAGTACTAGGTGCCCTACACCAGGTGCCCAAGGATGGATGATTGGACATACCCCTATCAAGCCAAGATAAATCAGCATTTCTTGTAGAGGTGATTACATAAATTAATTTGGGTACACTTGACAACCCTAAAGTCATGCACTTTTTGGCTTCACTATCAGAAGAAGAAAGAGCAGAATTTGTCAAGTTTTTCCTTGAGAAGTAGATCAACTTTACATGGTCTTACATAGATATGCCGGGGCTAGATCTTGAATTGGTCCTCCATCACTTGCCGTTAAAATCAGACTCCAAACCTGTCAAAATAAAAATTATTGGTTGAAAATTTTGAAAACTAGGAGAGTTTATAAAATTTTGGTTTCAACCACAACAACATGAGATTAAATATCTCCTAATTTCTAAGGGAAGGCAAATACAAGATGGAACTAGCTGAAACTAGAAACCGGATGCTCAACATGAAAGAATGTTAGGCCAACCACCACCTTTATGTTAGGCCATTAGGTTGGATTCCCCAGTGGGAGTTCACTACTTAGGGGTGAAGGATGGATTCCTAGTTTATCAGGCCTCTACCCTGGAGGGAGGTAATCAACATTGGGCTATCCGGGGGTAAGTTAGGCCATCACATATATATTAAAGGCTCCTCCTCATGTGATTCACTACTCTACCTCTCTAAAATAAGATACAAGTTTCATTTCTAATCTAATTTGGGCGGTACATCATTCTATCCTCTTCTTTCAAGATAGATGTTATTCTTTTCCTCTTTTTTTTAGGAAAGAATTGACAATATAGAGTAGCAATAATTCTTACAATTTCATTGTTATAAATTAACTTAGAATACAATAATGATACAGTATGGATAAGGAAAGAAGCAAAGTTTCTATAAAGGCACAAAGTCCTTTGTTGCTTCTCCGGGATGGGAAAGATTGCTTAGGATCAAAGTCTTAAAACTCACTGCTATCCTATCAACATTTTTACAAATACTTGTGTAACCCAACTTGTTAATTAAGAAAATCAGAGTAAAGCACAAAGTTTTTAAACTAAGTCCTGATTACAACTTTTGATAATATTTTTCTGAAATGATAATATGAAGCTCAAAGTCTCCAAGTCATGATTTCCCTTTCCAAGATGACATAATAAAGCACAAAGTCTGCAAAGTGTAACCTTAATATATTTCAACTGAATTTATCTTGAAAATACCAATATGAAGCACAAAGTCTTCAAAATGATATCACAATCACCAATTCCTAATCCTTTTAATAAGAATTAAAATATGACACAAAGTTCACAAATTAACAATTGCCTCTACACTTTAACAATATTCTCTCAAAACACCTTTACTTGAGAAAAATAAGAATTTATAATGAAAATGACAAAAGAACACTCTCACCATAAAACACAAATGAATCGAACACAAAGTCTGGATGCCAAAGATTTCTTCTTATTTCATCAAGTTTTTAAAATCACAATAGGAACACAAAGTCTCACTTTTTCTCTTCACTTCGAAAGAGTTTCAACACATATATTAAAGGTTCTAGATAGAAATTACAATAAGCAAACACATATATATATAGGAGAGGTGCGTTGAGAAAAACTAGGAAAAACTATGACTAAGTCAAAGAAGAGTCCCAATTGACTTTGGACTTGTGCATTGCCTAAGTGAAATAACTCAATACAAATGACACTTGAAGTGTCAAAGTCTTATTCAAAAATGCATCTACACATTATAAACTATGAAAAATTCTAAGTGTCTAATGATACTCCATTTTGATCATGCTTCATGAATTCCTCAAACTTTTGTAGAGTTGCATTTATCAGTTTCTGATTAGGTCCCTTGGTGTGACTTGTTATGACCTTGACCCGGGTGATAGAATCTCTGAGGCTCATGTAGCATTTCTTGTGCTTTTTCAAAAGTGAAGCTAGATCATCCAAATTTACTTGGATATAGATCAACTTATCAATTGAGGATAATGAGAAAGCTTGATTGTCAATTTCTTCACCAATTAGCAAACTGAAGTCTTTGACAATAGCATCCTCATGAAGGGGCTTATGGTTTTCATCAAGGGAAATGCAAGGAAGAGCTGATATCTTCCGAATGATGTCTTTCTCTTTTTCATTACATTATTTTTGTGCTTTCCTCAAATCTTTCATAAGAAACTCTATTATGTTCATTTTATGTTCTATTATTTCTCTTTGCTTAATGTACATATCTCATGAAGGTATCACTCCATTATAAACTAACACATCCAACTAGAAATCCTCTAACTTCAGCCAAGAGTCGAAGTCCTTCTCACGTGCTTCCAATTTATTTGAAAACATATTTAAAGTTTTATCAATTTCAATTTTTACCTCCTCCAAGTTATTCATAAGAGTATTTGTTGAACATAGAAGATGAGTCCCTTAGCTCAACAATCTATCCATCCATTCACCAACTATTCTCCCATAATAATTGACTTGTTTAGGTTGTTTAACAATTTTCTCATCCACTAAAGAAGTGATTGGCTCAACTACCTCAGATGATTTGGTAATCTTGATCCAAACTTCTGTGAGTTGGTCAACTTGTTTCTTCAACTTATCTTTCTTAACTTTCTCTTTATTGAACATTGCCGCAAGATGCTGGAAAGAAGTTTGAGCATTTTAAATTTTACCTTCATGTGTTTGTTTTCCCAAATCAATCCTTTTTATGACATAATTAGTAGGATGCACTTTATCCAAGTCTGTGTCCAGAGTAGGGATTTCTATTTCCACATATTTGTTCTTTGACTGATGTATTCTTAATCTAGACAAAGTCTTGGCCTTCTTTGTGACTTTGGGCTTAATAGGCACCAATTGACTAAAATCAAAGTCATCTAGGGAGATGGATTTCTTCTTTCTTTTAGGAGTGTTAGACACTAGCTAGGGTGGCTAAGGTGTATCATCATCCACTCCAGTAGTCAACCCTTGTGTTGCCAATTTCTGAGACTGAACTCTTTTAGTAACAATGAGTAAAGTTGAGGTAACAATGGCAGGTGGATTTGGAGTAGTAGAAACTTGAGGAGGAATTTGGGCTTCTGACATGAAGTTATCAAAATCTTCCAACATGGAAGAAGTAACCTCAAACAAATTGGGAAGGAAAACAATATCAAGCTTATCATGAGGTGTATCAAGGGAAGATTCACTTGTAGAAGTGGAGGGAAGAACATGAATTTCAGGAGCTTGTGATGAAAATGACACAGTGGAACCTAAAGGAATAGTATCAATAACTAAGATTGAAGTAGTACCTATGATATCACATGACGTAGGAGGAACACCTTCTTGTGTTTCTTGAGACTGGGAAGTACTTGGGATTTCAGGTAATCCCTCCTCATCAAATTATCCTTCCTCTTGTTCCTGCTCATTCTTTGGTTCATCTTCTTGTTGTTGCTCACCTTCATTTTCTTCTTCTTCTTCTCATTCATCAACCTCTTCATGAGTTTGAGTCTCTTGAGTTGAAGTCTCACCTTGGCTCTTACCTTTTTCGACAGTAAACTTGAATTTTGGACCTTTAGGAGCTGCATGATCTTGTTTGTTCTTGTTCCTTAGTTCAAAAGTCAATCCCACAGGTCCTGCGATGTCATCCTCGGATCTGGTCTAGAAAGGCTTCAACTAAACACCATGTAGATTCAATCAAACATTGGTATTAGCAAGGATATTATGGAATCTGGTCCTTATTAAAGTATTCTCCTTTTGGGACCACTAAATAAGAGACAAAGGTGATCCAACAACTTTGTTATTTTCATACATAGGATCTAGGATGTCTCCATCCTCTTCAAGATCCTTTGGAATATCAGTAAGATCAAAATTCTCAATTTGTTCTACTGTCAAATGACAGTAGTCAAGTTTCTGGATGTCCTCTTTGGTTCTGCAATCAATCCATACATCTTCAATTCTGTGGACATGGGTGTAACTCTTCTTGATCTTGTTCTTCATGCCCCTATAATCAAAATATTTTCTGGCATTGAAGAATCTCATGGTCACTCTCTTCATCTCCTCCTCCATGGCACATTCCTTGTAGGTGGAGTTGATGAAGTATCTCCACATGGAAATGTAGAACTTGAGACCTATCTATGAGCTCTAGATTGATGCTCATGGATTGATATAATTTATCGAGCCATCTCCATAAGGATGATCTTATCTGACGGATACCTTGGAATCATGAAGGGTTATCCATCAAAGCATCCAATTCTGATATATGTAAATGTTAGGAATTGTAAGAAAATACAACCATAATCACTCACCACCCTCTAAGCCTCATCTAACACTCTCTTATCTGAAGATCTTTATCAAAAAAGCACATGTAGTGAGAAAATAAGGCATCATTGACTCTCCTAAAATAGTGTAAACTCTCCTTGAGATTTAACTGAGAGAAATACTTGTAAAGAGGAACCGACTCTTGTTACCTATGGTAGATAAACCTAGAAAATTCCCGATTGAGGTATCTGCATAGACAAGATAAGAAGTCATATAAAATTTCAAGGTGGTGGGCACCTTAGCTAACTGCTCACACAAAGCATCTGCAATCTACTTGCCCCAAAATATCTACTTCTTGTTTTGCCTGATAATGTGAATGTATTGATACATCCACTTCTAATAAGTGTTGGAAGTTGGGAGGCCCTTTAACCTACTAAGAAGAGTGATGAGATCATTGACCTCTTCAATGAAATCACTATGAGAAAGAGTCTCTGGCCATCTTGCAATTGTAGGCCTAGGAGTTTTTTACCAATTATCATTCATATTCCTCCTACACTTATTTGAATTGTTATCAAAGTAGGACACACTGATTGCATGTCAATATTGGCATATTTCTCTATGGGTGGACTCTTGAAAATTATGTCAAAGAAGTCTTCATCAAGCTTGATGATTGTCTTCTTTCCATTTACATCCTTCATTGATCTGGTGGTAGGGTCATACATGTTGGCAAGAGCCAACACAAATTCTGGATTCTAGCTAGACATAGGAAAGGCCGCCACCAGATGAATTCCACTATTGATGGTGGGCTTCATTTTGTAAGACACTGATAGCTCTTTGACTCTTTTCAAGAATTTATCGAGTTCCACATGGCCAATCTCTGTATCCCTTATATTATCAATTTTGGATGATACATACAAAGGAGGAAAAACTGGATGAATTTCTTGCTTTTTGAACTTTATTGATCTCTTACTAGGTGAGGGATCCATCATTTGCAATTAATGTACTACAACATGAAAATATTATCATTTGAGATGATTAGCCTCCATAGGAATCTCATTTGATAGAACAAAAACCTTTGATCAATCACAAATTGACTAAAAATCACCAATTTGTAAGTGTGTGAATTAGGTGCAAATCGGACTTATAAGTCCAATTTGCACTTAACATAAGTGGAAAATCACAAACAAGTGCATATTGGACTTATAAGACCGATTTGAATCTAAAAGATAGCAAAAAATCAACTCAGGTGTATATTTATCCACGATCTACACCTAAGAAAACCACAAAACACTAAAGGGTGCATATCAGACTTACAAGCCCGATATACACTTGGGAATAATCATCAAAAGAAGGTGCATATCAGAGTTACAAGTTTTGATATACACCACATAAGGATAAATCAACATATGGTGTGGATCAGGGTTATATCCCTAATTTACACTGAAAAGGAAAGATTTGGTGTCAATCGGGGATACAACCCCAATCAACACCTAAGGGAAAGCACTTAACAAAAAACTATCAAAATGCAAAATAGTGTCGAGCGGGGTTCTAAACCTGATCGACACCAAAAGAGAGAAAGACAAGGATGGTGGGTGGTAGGTTTGTAACCCCACGACATACCATTGAGTAAAGCTTTGGTGTGTGATGGGATTACATCCCCACCACACACCATGGAATGTGAAAAAAGCAAAACATTGAAATGATGTGGGTCGGGGTTGAACCCATCACACATCATAGCTATTTTCTATGGTGTGTGTTGGGTTCAAAACCCGACTCAACACCATGTAAAGACACAATAAAACAAGGAAGACAAATAATTATGTGATTTGGGTTTGAAGGCTCGACACACATCAAAGTCAAGGCTTTGGTGTGTGTCGGCTCTTAAACTTGAATTCATACAATACCAAGGCTTGGTAACAATCAAATATAACAAAATAGATTTTAATATCGATAGTATCCATATCAGGGGAAACTTTGATATGTATATTTATATTAAAATTCAACTATGGAAAAACACAAAGGGAAGAACGAAAAACATACCAGGGTTTAACAAATCGACTCCAAACTAAAGCTTCAATGCCTTAAGAATATCCATGAAAATAATGAAGAAAATTAGGGCATGAATTGATAATAAAGAAATAAAAGAAACCCGATATAAATCAAAATCTTAAATCATTAAATGAGATATCATGCCAAAATGTGCATTATAATGATGTAAATTAGACTTACGAGTCCGACTTGCATCATCTTGCCTAAGATGGTGTAAATCAGATTTATAAGTTTGATTTACACCAACATTGACCATAATGGTGCAAGATTGGATTAAAAGCTTGACTTGACACCAAATGACCAAAAATGGTGCAAGATTGGGCTTAAAACCCGACTTGACACCAAAAGAGGAAAGATAACTTTTAAGGTAAAATTTTAACTCCTAGGATGGAATTCCAAGATTGAATACAAAGTATTCACGGATAAAAGAGATGACAAAAATGTCTA
Organism: Cryptomeria japonica; assembly: GCF_030272615.1. Classification (NCBI taxonomy): domain Eukaryota; kingdom Viridiplantae; phylum Streptophyta; class Pinopsida; order Cupressales; family Cupressaceae; genus Cryptomeria; species Cryptomeria japonica. The sequence continues at coordinate 474,657,756 of NC_081409.1, read as the reverse complement.
AAAAACTTGACTTAGAGAACAGAGGATGAATTTGAGAAAAAAATGTATGGGTTATCTTGTTTTCATGAAAAACTAAAACAAGGATAACAAAAATGAGGAAGATGCATCCACAAGTTGCCCTATTAGTCAAAGCGGAGCTCAAAAAGTTATTGGATGTGACCTTTGTAAGACCAATTGAATAGACAAAATGGATTTCCAATTTGTTCCAGTAAGTAAAGCCACTGGGGGCATAAGAATCCACATTGATTTTAGAGATTTGAATAAAGCACGCCCTAAGGATGACTTTCCCTTACGTAATATTGATATCATAGTAGACATGGCGGCTGGCTACAAGATCTTGTCACTAATGGATGGCTTCTCTGGATAGAATCAAATCTAAATAGCTCCCGAAGACTAGCACAAAACTGCATTCACATGTGCATGGGGAACCTACTACTAGAATGTGATGCCATTTGGCCTCAAAAACATAGGAGTAACATATTAGAGAGCCATGAAAATAATATTTCATGAATTTATGAACATATTGATGGAGGATTATGTCTATGGCTTGCTATGAAAATTAGTTACAAGAGTTCCTCATCTTGATGTTTTGGGTTCGATATTTGACAGAATGGAAGAATATAAGCTTAAACTCAACCCAAAGAAGTGTGTTTTTGGGGTGACAGTTGGAAAATTACTAGGGTACATCATTTCTCACAAAGTCATTGAAGTGGATCCCACCAAGGTTAAAGCAATTATGGATATACCCCCACCTACAAATCCACATGAACTAAGAAGTCTTCAAGGAAAGTTGCAATCAATTTGGTGATTCATAGTCCAATTGGCAAACAAGTGTAACCTTTTTCATCATCTGCTTCACAAAGGAGTATCCTTCAAATAGACTAAGCTATATCAATAGGAATTTCAAGCATTGAAGGATTATCTCCCATTGCCGCCAGTGTTGATGCTTTTGATAGAAGGCAAACAATTCATTTTGTACATTTATGCAATTTCCTCAAGGCTGGGAGCTCTCTTAGCACAACAAGATGAAGAAGGTAAAGAGAGAGAAATTTACTATATCAGTTGGAAATTAGTTGGATATGAATTGAATTACTCTACCATTGAGAAAGCATGCTTAGCAGTAGTATTTGCAGTTCAAAATCTCTGACACTACGTGATGTTTCATAAGATATTAGTAGTAGCTAAGATTGATCCAAATTACTTACTTAATAGAGAAGCTCCCATTGGCTGAGTAGAAGAATGGTTCATGATTTTGAGAGAGTTTGATATTGAATATAATGATAAAAAGGCAATAAAAGGACAAGTAATAGTTGATCAACTCACATATGCACCTGTTCAAGATAGTCACCCAATGTTGACTAGTTTTCCTGATGAGTCAATCTTTAGAGTGACCCCTTTTGATGAATGGTAGTTATATTTTGATGGATCACACACACGATTTTGGTTGAGGTTAGAAATATTATTTGTGACTCTTCAAGGTGATTTTATGCCAAAGTCATATAGGATTACTTTTGATTATACCAATAACATTACAGAGTATGATGCTTTGGTCACAGGGCTTTGAATAAAAATCCAGTGGCATATAAAAAATCTTCAAGTCTACGGGGATTCCCAACTTATCATTCAACAAGTAAATGATAATTATGATACAAAATATAAAAAAATTATCCCCTATAAACAATTCGTGGACTTCTTTATAATAAATTTTACTATCATTCAATTCAATCAAGTCACAAGGATTCAAAACAAATCAATAGATGATATAGCAACAATTTATTCTATGCTAGATATGCCTCCGAATATGGAAAGGTGTGAATTTTTGGTGGAACAATTATTGATCCCGTCTTTTGAGCTCTCATTGTCAGATTTGGTGTGCGTTCTTGTTGATCCTAATTTCCTATGGTATAAGGACAATTATGAATATTTAAAATCCCAAACCATGCCTCCAAACCTTTCATCTAACCAACACTGACCCTTTATCATATAATTTGCAAAATATGTCGTCATCAGTGACACCATTTACTATTGTTCCTTTGATCATACCCTCCTCAGGTGTCTGGATTTTGATGAAGCACAAATGACTTTACATGAAGTTCATGATGGTATATGTGGGGGCCATTTCAATGGTCTTATCTTGGCCAAAAAGTTGGTCCGAGTTGGATACTACTGACCGGTAATGGAACAAGAGGCCCATGATTTTTCCAAGAAAAATTAAAAATGTCAGGTACTTGGATTGAGTAATGAAAATCCCATTTTTCATTTGCAGTATCTGTAAACCTATAAAATACTTTATTTCACCAATTAATGACATCTCAAATTCTTTGCACATTTCATTTCCAAAGTTCTTGCATAAAGAATCATTTCCACAAAAAATAATATCATCAACAAATATGGCTGAAATCAATATTCCATTATCCTCATCATTCTTCATATACATGTTTTTTTCACTAGTCCTCATAAATCCAATCTTGATTAAGTAAGAGTGCAACCTTTCATACCATGCTCTAGGTGCTTGCTTTAGGCCATATAAAGCTTTGTTCAACTTACATACTTGATCTCTATTCTTCTCTTCAATAAATCCTTCAGGCTATTCAATGTAAACTTCTTCTTCTAGTATACCATTCAAAAATGCAGATTTAACATCCATTTGATATACCTTGAAATTTTTGTAAGCAACATATACCAACAATGTTCTCACTCCTTCAAGTCTTGCCATAGGTGCAAAAGTCTCACCATAGTCTATTCCTTCTTCTTGAGCATAACCTTTGCAAACTAGCCTTGCTTTATTCCGAATGACCTCACCTTTTTCATTTAGCTTATTTCTAAAAATCCACTTTGTACCGATTACATTTTTCTCTTTTGGTCTTGGGACCAATGTCCATGTTTCATTTTTCTTGATTTGTTCAATCTCTTCTATCATAGCATTCACCCAATCTTCATTTCTTAATGCCTCTTTTACTATCCTCGGTTCAAACTCGGATATTAGACATGTGTTCTGTCTTAGTTTGTTCCTTGTCATCACTAGATCATCCTTATCTCCTATAATCTGACTTGATTCATGATTTCTTCTGACATATTTTGCTAATATAGGCTCGGTAGGCTCTGTATGATCTTCTTCATCACTCGATAACTGAGTATTTTCTTCATCGGCTTTCTTGGTTAGACTTCTCAGTTGTACATATACAAACTCTTCATAATCTTCTGATTCTTTGGATTTTTCTTCATCATTCCTTTCTGGAAATTCATCAATTTTCACATTTGCACTTTCCACTATTTTGTTAAATGATTTGATTAGACATTTAAATGATTTACTCCTAGAGGAATAACCAAGAAATGTTCCTTCCTCACTTTTCTGATCAAATTTTCCATTTCTGTCATCTTTGTGAACATAACATCTACTTCCAAATATTTTAAAATAACTTACATTTGGTTTCTTGTCATACCAGATTTCATACGGTGTCTTCATAGTTCCTTTCTTCAGTTGTACTTGGTTCAGTGTGTAAACTGTAGTGCTTATTGCTTCTCTCCAAAATATTTGAGGTACTCTCTTTTCTATCATCAAAGTTCTGGCACAATCTACAATTGATTTGTTTCTTCTTTCAGCTATCCCATTTTGCTGTGGTGTTCTCGGTACAGATACTTGTCTCTTTATACCATGATCATTGTAGAATAAGTTAAATTCATCTGAAATGAACTCTCCTCCTCTATCAGATCTTAGAAATTTCAACTGTCTTCTTGTTTCATTTTCAACTCTTTCCTAATACCATTTGAACATTTGAAAGGCTTCTGATTTCTCTTTTAAAAACATAACTGACATCATCCTTGAGTAATCATCCACAAATAATATGAAGTAGTTATCACCATAATAGCTTTGAACTTTCATAGGACCACAAAGATCAGTGTGTACAAGATCTAAAAATCCTTTGGAAGTGTAAGGATTACTGGTAAAGCTTGATTTTGTCATCTTACCCATCTGGCATCCTCGACATATTGCATTCTCAGGTTTTTCCAAGCTCGGTAGACCTCTTACTGGGTGCTTCTTACTTATTTTGATCAGGTTATCAAAATTTACATGACAAAACCTTTTATGCCATAACCAGGTATCTTCTATTTTTGCATATAGACAATTATTCCGAGTTGAGTCAAGATGAAATGTATTACCTCTTGTTTGAGTCATGGTAGCAACCAACTTTCCATGTTTGTCATGAACTTTGACAATTCCTTTCTAAAATTCTATTCGGTATCCAATATTGTTTAGCTGTGCTACACTCAACAAATTGTATTCCAGACCTTCAACCCAATATACATCATCACATTTAGCATTGTCAAGAAGTCTCCATCATAATCTTCTAATTTAACAAACTTGTGGTTATCACCTGTCATGTGATGTGAGCATCCACTATCTATGATCCAAGAATCATTATTATTTATGTGTGATATTAAGGCTTTTTCTTCATACCTTTCTTCATCTGATCCATCTTTGATAGCGACATATACAACTTCCTCTATCTCAGTCCCATCAGATTTATCATCATTGGATTCCTCATTAGCTACTAGGCATGTCTTTCTATCTCTCCTTCTGAAGTCTCGGTGCCCTTTGTATTGGTAGTCTTTCTGTCTATCATCTCGGTATTCTCTCTTTTTACTAGATTCTTTGTCAGGATAGTTTGAAGCCATATGTCCAATTTTATCACAGTTTAAACATTCCAAAGGTAACTTTCCTTTATACTTACCTTTGCCTCTCGGTAACCTTCTGGCCAATAATGCTTCAAACTTTTCTTTCTTTCTAATTTCCTCATATAGTTTGTGTACTTCTTCCATGTTTTTGCTAAATCTCTCACTTGCTCCACTATGATTTCCTTCAACATACTTATACATTCTATCATTGTAATCATTAGATTCACCAAGATGAAAAGAACTAAATGCAGATTCAACTTTGTTAACCGAAGACCCACTATTATCAAACTTACTAAACTCAAAAGCATGTAGCTTACCGATAGTAGCATCCAAAGAGACTGGCATGTTTGGTACAGACCTTAATTCACTAATTGTAGAGACTCAAATGTCATAAGCAAGTAGAAGTGTTCTCAGCAACTTACAAGTTATGTCCTTTTCTTCAATAGTTCCTCCTGCTCCTTTGATTTGATTGATAGTTTCCTTTAACCTTCTACTGTATTGGATTGTGTTCTCACCTTCATTCATTCTCATGGATTCAAGTTGTCCTCTTAGACTATCTACTTTTGCTCTTTGAACATGTTCATCACCACCATACATAGATATAAGCTTATTCCACATAGCTTTGGCATAATTACAACCTTCTAGATCATTAAACTCTGAGTCGATCAATACTAATGTTATTTCAATCATTGCTTGAATATGTTCTTTCTTTGCCTTATCTATTTCATTATCATCTGGTAGGTGCTAGGTGTAGTGTAATCATTCTCCAGATAATATATTGCATATTCTCTAATTCCTGATAAGTGCAGCTTCATCCTTTTCTGCCATTTGGAGAAACTTGACATTCAAACTCATAGACTGATAAAATTGAAACAACAAAACACATATAACACCAGATTTAATGTGGAAACCCAAATAGGGAAAAACCACTGTGGGATTTCAGACCCACTAAGAAAATATACTCTTCTAGAGTATGCTCGGTTAAAAGCCAATCTTGTTAAAGATTACATAAACACATTTGCTAGATGTGACCCGGTCAAGGGATTTCCCTCAGATCTATCAGAATCTTGCACTTTGTTAGAAGTGACCTTGTCAAAGGATTTCAAACACTCATTCAGAATGTTACCTTGCTAGAGGATTTACAAATGAGACTGTTAGGTCCACTCAGTTAAGAGATTTCTTGTCACTTACAAAATAAATAACAGTAATAAAATATATCTGCAACTTCACATCTGAAATGTTAAAGCAAACTCTATGTGCTCAAAATAATCTTGTCATAAGACTTATCTTCCTCTCAATTTGTTCTTCATTCTAATCTTCAATATTCTGTACTCGGTAATCACTTCTATAGTATCACTACTCTTCTATTTGCCCGCATACTTTGTTCATCAACTTTTCCTTATTTATAAGCAATTCCAAACCGCTTAATCTCCTTAATCACATTTCCCATGATTAATCTTAGCCATAGGATCTTCAAACTTGACTAGGTTCATTGAATCCTTCGAACTAAAAAACATTTTATCTTGCCTTGGAACTTGTATACCTTCCTTGGTATTTGTGCTTGATTATGACCATTCAATTTGTGCTGTTGATCCTTAACAAACTTCTTGCATGACATTCCAATCTTCTATAAATCTCCAGCTCATTGGCATCCTTCATTTAATAATGTATTTATTCATCCAATGCATTTTGTTATTGCTCGGTTGATACTCGGTAAATACAAAACTTTACTTAGTAACTTATTCCTTCTTTAACCGACACTAATAACCTTGGTGTTTACTAACTAGCTCCTTGCTCAGTAAAATAGAACAGTATCAAACCTTTACTCATTCTATTACATGAAATCTTTTCCTTCTTATTCAATCTTCGAATACACATATATAGGATATCAAAACAATCAAAATAACATAATCTCATCACTGTCTAACTCGGTAATAGTTGCCTATTGAATAACTTATTACTCCCCTTCATTTTCACATTCTTTCTGTGTCACTTACCGACATCTTTATACTCATCAAAACATACTCTTTAAGATATGGCAACATCATACTGAATCAGAAAATCAATTGCTTGACATCAATGACAAAATAATATTATTAAGACAGTAATCATCCTTTATCAATTATATCATCAATCTCCAACAACCTTCTCAATATCAACAAACTTAATGTAATGCCAATATTAGTCCCTATCCTTAGTTCCATGGGTAGATGTGTTTGTCCCTATCCTTGGATGAAAGTATAGTGAGCATGGTGAGGCTAGTTCCACTATTACTACACATGAGTAGATGTTTATGTCCCTACTCATACTTTAGGATGAACTACGCTATGTGGTCATCAAGTATTGTGTTGCACTTTCACCCCATTTTCACTCTAAGGGGGGGTGTTGGGAATTAGTGTTCACATAGGTGGTAATATTGCATCATAGGATACATAAATAATTAGGCATAAAATAATAATTAGGTGTGTTAAGGTTTGTCTAATAAGTTATTGGGTGTTCATTCCCCATTCCCTTATGGTGGCTACATACTCAACAACAAAGACTTGGTTCTCGAGATTTGTAAGTTGTGGATGGATTTATTTGTCCCCATTCACAAGAAGGTTGGATGTATTTGTCCCTAGTCACAAGGGTTGGTGATTATGATTTGATGTGTTTGTCCCCAATCATAATTATTGTGAGTAGAAGTGTATGCCCCTGTTCATGACCTTATTTTTGGGTAGATGTGTTTGTCCCTATCCACAATTTATGTAAGACCTTGGATATATGTGTTAGTCCCTATCCTTGGTTCCATGGGTAGATGTGTTTGTCCCTATCCTTGGATGAAAGTATAGTGAGCATAGTGAGGCTAGTTCCACTATTACTACACATAAGTAGATGTGTATGTCCCTACTCATACTTTAGGATGAACTACACTATGTGTTCATCAAGTATTGTGTTGTACTTTCACCCCATGTTCACACTAAGGGGGGGTGTTGGGATTAGTGTTCACATAGGTGGTAATATTGCATCATAGGATACATAAATAATTAGGCATAAAATAATAATTAGGTGTGTTAAGGTTTTTCTAATAAGTTATTAAATTAGTGGTGTGTATTGAGCTGTTAAAACAACTCAACATTTATAGGAGTTCTTGTTTGTATGTCTATTGAGCTGTTAAAATAACTCAATCTATTTATGAATATTGTTTCCTAAATAATAGGATAATAGGAATCCTATAAATATGTAAAAGTGTTTGAATGATTATTATTATGAAGAAGCAATATTATTTGATGTGTAAGGTTTTTCTATGACTTCTATACCCTTGTCTATATTTCTTATAACAATATGGAAAAGGTTTCACTATAATGCAAAAAAATGCTATGATGGACATAGTGGTTTGGGTCCAAATAAACATGGAAGAATTGAGCCAATCATACTTGAAATGAGACATATAACTTTGGGGTCAGGTTTTGTACCATTGTGAGTTGGAACCTTGTCTACCAATGTGACTATGTGAAAAGGATGTGATTTTGATGATGAACTGACACCTGAGGACCCCCATCCTAAAAATGATTCCAATTAATGGGAGTGGGACTCTTATTAATCTAGCTCATATGCCTTAGACAATGTCTTAATTGATCTAATTACTTACCCATGGAAGACAAATATGAAAACATTACCCACGTGTCAAAACTTGTCCCAAAGCCTGGATTGAAACATTTCGGGATCCTAACACAAAATTTGAAGCAAGAAGCTCAGATAGTGATTCCACCTATATGTATGTTTGTACCATATCTACCCAATCTTTTTACACTATTAATGATGACATGCCTCTTATTTACCCTGAACTTATCCAATGAGACCAACAAGGGCCACCAAATTGAGATCGCTTTGAGAATGATGAAGTTATTGCCAAATTTTTGGAGCTTAGTGAAGGCATACCACAAGATGACCACAAAGAAAGGTTTTCTATTGATTTGGACTCCAAAACATACTTTTGGGAGTCAACTGCATCTTCCATTCACAAAAAATATGTGAAAACAAAAAAGAAAAAAAAGAAAAGAATAGGTCTCTGGGTGAAAATCGAAAGGTGCCCTTAAACTAGAAAAAAGTAAAAACAAAGGATGCATTCGAAGGTGAAAATATCTCTGAGGTGCCCAAGGATGGAAGATTGGACATACCCCCATCAAGTCAGGAAAAATCAACATTACTTATGGAGATGACAATAAATTAATTTGAGTGCACTTGACAACCCTAAAATTATCTATTTTGCCACTTCATTGTCAAAACAAGAGAATATAGAATTCATTAAAATTTTCATTGAGAAGTAGATCAACTTTGTGTGGTCTTATGTAGACATGTTGGGCCTATATCTTTATCTTGTCCTTCATCACTTGCTGTTAAATTTAGGCTCCAATCCAATCAATTTATTTTGAGGAAGATACACCCACAAGTGGTATTGTTAGTTAAAGTAGAGCTCAAAAAGTAATTGGATGTGGGATTTATAAGACCAACTGATTATGTAGAATGGATTTTAAACTCAGTACCAATCAAAAAGGTAACTGGGGGTATAAGAATATGCATCAATTTCAACAACTTGAATAGGCCCTAAAGACGATTTTCCTCTACCAAACATAGACATCATAGTAGACATGACAGCTGGTTATGAAATGTTGTCACTGATGGTTGGATTCTCTTGGTATAACCCGATTAGGACTTCTCCTGAAGATCAGCACAAGATTGCATTCACATGTGTATAGGTAACTTACTACTGGAATGTGATTGCTTTTGGTCTAAAAAATGCAAGTGCAACATATCAATGAGCCATGAGTAAAATATTTCATGACTTTATGCACACATGGATGGAAGACTATGTGGATGACTTCTTGTGCAAATCTACTACTAGAGATAGTCATTTAGGCATCCTGGCCTCGATCTTTGACAGAATGGAGGAATACAAGTTGAGGCTAAACCCAAAGAAATATGTTTTTGGGTCACATCAGACAAGTTCGAAGACTAGATAATTTCTCACAGAGGCATTAAAGTGGACCCTACAAAGGTGAAAGCAATTATGGATATGCCTCCACCCACAAATCTTCATAAGTTGCAAAGCCTTCAAGGAAAATTACAATCAATTTATAGGTTTATAGCACACTTGGTGGACAAGTACTACCCTTTTCAATATCTGGTTCACAAAGGGGTAGCCTTTAAATGGATCCAGCAATTCCAACAAGCATTTCAATTTCTCAAATATTATCTTTTGTCACCTCCAGCCTTGATGCCTCCAATTGATGGGAAACCCTTTATTTTGTATATGTCAGAAACTGCCATGAAATAAGGAGCTCTCTTAGCACAATATGATGAAGAAGGAAAAGATAGATAAATCTACTACATAAGCTGGATATTAGTCAACTATGAACTGAATAATTCTACCATTGAGTGAGCATACCTAGTTGTAGTCTTTACAATACAAAAGCTCTAAGACTACATGCTTAGTCACAAGATCCTATTGGTAGCCAATATTGATCCTTTAAAGTACTTACTCAACAAAGAAGCCCTTACTAGTTGTTTAAAAAAATGGGTAATGATCATGAGCGAGTTTGATATTGAATACACTGGTCAAAAAGCAATTAAAAGAAAAGTGATAGCTGATCAACTTGCTGATGCACCTAATCAAGATGATCATACCTTGCTGACTGAGTTTTTTGATGAGTCGATCTTTGTAGCTACATTTTTTTATCAGTGGTAATTATATTTTGATGGACCACACACAAGATTTGGCTCAAGGGAAGGAATATTTTTTGTGATTCATCAAGGTGATGCCATTCCAAAGTTATACATGATCACTTTTGACTGTACCAACAATATTGAAGAGTACAAAGCTTTGGTCAAAAGGATTTGGATATCAATTAAGTGGCACATCACACATCTTCATGTCTACGAGGATTCCCAGCTTGTCATTTGATAAGTAAATGATGATTATGATATGAAAGATGAAAATATTGTCTCCTATAAGCAATTAGTTGAATTATTCAAAACAAAGTTCACTATTATACACTTTCATCAAGTCCCAAGACTTCAGAACAAATCAGCGGATGCCATGGAAATGATTACTTCCATGTTAGATATGCCTCAGAACATTGAAAGGTGTGAGTTCTTGCTAGAGTATTTATTGATCCCATATTTTGATATTCCTTAATTAGAATTGGTGTGCATAATTGTTGGTCCCAATTCCCCATGGCCAAAGACATTTATGATTATCTCAAATCCCAAGTTATACCTCTCAACTTTTCCCATAACCAACACCAATCCTTTATATGCCAATCAACCAAATACGTCACCATCGGTGATACCCTTTACCACTGCTCCTTTAACCAAACCCTCCTCAGGTGTTTGGATTCTGACAAAGTGCAAACAACTTTACATGATGTTCATGATGATATATGTGGGGGCCATTTCAATGGTCTGAGCCTAGCTAAAAGGTTGGTTCGAGCTCGATACTATTGGCTGATAATGGAACAAAAGACCCATGATTTTGCCAAGAAATGCTACAAGTGTCAACTACATTGAGAATTGATTCATGAACCAACACAAGAGCTTCAATTGGTTATATCTCCATGACCGTTTTCTCAATGGGGACTTGACCTCATTGGAAAGATTCACCTGACATGTGCAAATGGACATAAATTTATCATAATTGCAATTAAGTATTTTTCTAAATGGATCAAGGCTATACCTATGACCTATATCACTGGCACACATAATTCCAAGTTCAATTTGAATTATATCATATGTTGATATGGATTCCCTCTTTCCATCGTCATTGATAATGGTCATCCACTTTAAAACCAAGATATCAAAGAACTCTGTGGGAAGTTTCACATTCAACATTGCTTCTCAACTTCATATTATCCACAGAGTAATGTCCAAGATAACGCATCCAATAAGACCATCATCAATATACTAAAAAAGGTTGTCAATGATGTTGGCTGGGATTGGCTTGTGTAGTTGAATCCTACGTTCTGGGCCTATCACACATCTATTCACACACCTACTAGTGCAACAACTTATTCCTTGGTGTTTGGTGCAAAATCTATTCTTCCTTTAGAAGTCGAGATTCCATTACTGAGGGTTTATTTGCAACACCTAAATTCATGATGAAACATACAAAGTATCCAAACTCCATCAGATGTAAATATTAGATGAAATGTGTTAGACAACATTGACACATTTGTAGGCCAATAAAAATTCTCTATTGCACCTGCAACAAGAAGGTCAAAGGGTGATATTTTGAAGTAGGAGACCTAGTCTTAAAAGTAAACCCTAAGAAATCTCAATTTGCAGAGATCATTAAGGGAAAATTCGAGCCTAATTGGCTAGGACCTTTCATTATGACTGCAACATATGGCTTTGGCGCATATCAACTGGCAACATCGAAGGGAGAACCACTATTAGATCCTATCAAACACATGTACCTATAGAACTATTATACATAATATTTAAGTAGTTCTTAATATGATCTTGGAAAAATATTAAAAAATACAAAAAGTGAAAAAATAAATAAATGAAAACCTAGTGAACAGGCGCTTTGGGAAAGTACCATGGTGAAAACCTGGCAAATAGGCACCACATATAAGAATGTCATTTCTCCAACATCTATCTGTATTCTATCTTGTTAACCCTCCCTTCTTTTCTTTGAGTTTCAATTTGAAAGTCATCCTTTTATTTTTTTTCTCCTTTTCAGTTGCATATTTCCTTCCTTTGAACTCAAGTCATTGAACCTTGCCTTAGTTCAAAGTTCAAGTTCAAAGCGCACTTTAAAGATAGTTGTCTTCACAGCTTTGTTTCATGGTAAAGGCAAGTGCTTTGTTGAAATTTCATGTTGAACTTGAACCTTTGAACCTTTCGGTTCATGGTTCAAGGTTCAAAGTTGGTTGTGCGTCAGTTATGTCTTTGCTCGTTCGTTGTCTTTTGTTTTTATGTCGTGAACACTATTTTGTGTTATGTTCTATGTTCTTCCTCAGAGTTGAACTTGAACCTTTGCACCTTTCGGTTCTCGGTTCAAGGTTCAATGTTTGAAATTCATAGTCTGAGGCTTCATTTAGAAGTGGTGTGTGTATCATGGAGGGAAAATGGCGGCATGAAAGGGTATATTCTGGGTAGTTTGAAATGTTAGTTTCTAATTATGGTAAATAATCATGGTAATTTGTGTTACATGTCATGGAATGACCCAAAATTAAATGCATGCCAAATATCCATCAAATCAGGTGTCAATTCACACGAGCTTACTTAATTAGTTCAGCTAGCTAATATTTTAGTGAGATTTTATTCATTTTTGTTGCAAAATCTAGCAATCTTTCTAGTACCTTCTCTTTAGCCATGAAAGCGAAGGAGGCTAGAGGTATTGTATCTACACTTAGAATGTTTTGAAAATTTACTGTCAAGATCAGGTTAGTTTCAATTGTTTCTTCTTCTGATATATTTTTTTGTTCAGAAGCTAGCTGTTTCATTTCCTTTGCTTTGTAGTGAAATTCATTTTATCCCCAAAATTGTTTGATAAATATGAGAGGGGCCATCATGAGGCCAACTCTGCCAAAATTGAGCTGTACTGTTTGGTAGCTCAACTTCCAGAGATGGGTGACACTACACTGGCACAAGAAGACCTCATAGATTTCCTAGAAAGAGTTAAGAATCTAGCCCAAAATTCCATGATGGAGAAAATTGTAAGAAGTGGTCTAATTGAGGCCGCTACATTTCCTATTCCGGCACCATGCCTGGAGCTGGTTTTAGAATGTATGAACTGTTATGATGCAGAACACAGGTGTATTAGGGCTATCAATGGTGAGGTGTTGTTGAAAATTGATAGGGATACTGTAATGGCAACCATGGAAATTCCTCATAAGGAGTCATATGAAGATTGGACCATTGGTACTTCATACTCTTTCTTTTCCGAGAAGAAGAGCACCTACAAAAGCATAATTGCTAGAAACTAGTTGTTGAAAATTCAAAAAGGAGGTTATGTCTACTCCAACAATAATAATAATAACTCTAATTGAAGTCTCAACCCGAAGTTTGGACATTCATCTAGTAAAGTTACTATTTTCATGGCTAGTGCTCATTTAGTTATCAACCCAAGGACGTAGTACTTGAAATGGGTCTGCACTATATATGCACTAAGTTCCTTCAATGGTTGTTTTGCATTACTGCAACAACTAACATTATACAAAAAGGAAAGGCAGGAATGGAAATTATGAAAGGCTATAGGAAAAACTTATAAAAATAATGTTGGAAAGATTTAATATAGAAAATAGAAATTACTCTGTTCTGGCTTGGCTACAGGAACAACCAGTGGATCTGTTTCTAGTAGCTGTAGGAACAGTCAAAGCAAGAAATTCTACTACAACTAAAGAAAAATTAATTTCAATGAACACACACAGGATCACTCACCAAGTGGCCCCCCTTGGATGAGTGATATGAAGCTTCCAGAAAACTACCTTTAACAGATTAGAAGAACATGATTTTTATTCATTGCTTTTGGAAAGTGATTACATGTTTTTGAAAAGAAACCTAAAAATGCTCATTAAAAATCCTCTTCTCTATTCCTTTCTCTTCTGTCTAACCTCTAAGAAAGAGGAAGAGCTTATTGATAAAGAGAAGATCAACTACAATAGACAACACAAATCACGCCCAGAAGAAGAGGCAAATGATTGACTGGTAAAGAAGATAACTAGAGCTTGGCTGCAGGAAACATGGATCTAAACTGAACCATAGTCTTTGCATGTCGTGGCGGTGTTTTACAAATTCAATGCCCACTAAAGTTAGACTTCAGTAGTTTTGCTTGGCTGCTCCGCCTATGTCGTACCTTGCACTTGCTCAACTCCTCTTCAGTTATCTCTTGCGTGATCTTTTCTTCTTTAGGTGCAAAAGGAGAATATCCACTGCGACATCATTTATTACCTGCACTACAACAAAAACAACATATAAGGACATACATACGCATTTTATTTAACTAACACATCTATTAATTCACATATGATATTACCCTAAATAATCCGCATAGCAACATGAACAAATCACATGGCTGCAGGAATAAATAGCATGGCTGCAGGAATAGACAGACAAAGTTCAAACATGATTTTATAAGTTCAGGTTTAACACATGGAATACATATAGTCAATTTACAATATGTAGACACCTAAAAATGTCTCATTGATCATGTACTAATTATTCCTCTAATTGATTAAATAATCTTTATTATTTAATTAATTTAATTAATCTTATTCTTCTAATTTCATATTTCCTCATAATCTTACTAATTATTCTATTTATATTTCTATCATCATTTAATCATTTTAACCATTTTCTAAATGTTAATTAAATATTTATTATTTAATTAATTATGGTTAATTCCCTAATTTAAATAATCTTTATTATTTAAATAAATTAATTCTCAATTTCTATTTCCTATTCTATCATCATTTAATCATTTTAATTTTCTAAATATTATTTAAATATTTATTATTTTATTAATTCTGATTAATTCCCCAATTTAAATAATCTTTATTATTTAAATAAATTGCTAATTATTCAATTTCTATCTCTAATTATCTAATCATTCAACCCTCTTCTAAATGTTAATTAAATATTTATTATTTAATTAATTGTGATTTAATTCCTTTAAATTAAATAATCTTTATTATTTAATTAAATTCCATTTCTAAATAATTAAATAGTTGCTTTAAATTATTTAATTAGCTAATTAATTCTTCCATTTCCAAATCCCCAAATTCTAATTTCATTTAATTTCATATTCTTCTAATTTCTTCCAAATTCAAATACATGTGCATGAGTTCAAAAACCAAATTGAAAATCAAAGTCAAGTTCTAAATATATTCAAATGCTAAATTGAATTAATAAATTCAATTATTTGAATAATATCTCATGCAAAGATTAAATTGAAAATCTAAACCAAAATGCAAGCACATGCTAAATTAATTAATTCAATCAATTAATTAATTAAATCATTTATCTCTCCAACTTCTATTTCCATCCTTCAGTTAGCTTTTTCTAAATTTAGCTCTCTGTGTCATCCTCTTTATTTCCTCCAATCATTCTTTTTCTTCCTTCAGTTAACTCTTTCATCAATCAGTTGACTCCTTTAATCTATTCAATCTATTGAGTTTTACTCCTACAATCAACAGTTCAACTATCAACTTGCATTTGAGCTCACCTCAGTTCACACCTCTTGATCATTCTGTTCCACCTTTCAATTAATCTTCTCCAATTTTCTATAAATTGAGCATACAATCTCCTCAATCTTTGATTTGAATCACGAACTTTGAATCTTTGTGTCACTTGCAGGTTACTAGCGCAATATATGAGAGCCATCATACCATGAAGAGGAGAAGAGCAATGGAAGCAATACGTAGTCATGGAATAGGGATTTTTTTATAGATTGAAATTCTTAATTCCTATTTTACTTGATGATTGCATTATTTCATTGTCTAGCTTGTTAGATCTGTTGATTAGATAGGGATTAATGATTTCCCTTGTGCTTCTAATTGATAGATTTGTTTATTTGAAGATGAATTCTAGCATGCGTCACATTTTGGTGAACCCAACGTGAACTAACAACAATTTAACCTTTTTCTGTGTTCTGTGTGATTTTTGCAGATTGTACGGATTGTTCATTTTTTTGCAGGTTGCACGAATTTTGAGAAAAGATTTTCCATCACGTAATTGAGCTTACATCGTCACGCAATCACATAGACAAAATTACACATTCAACCCTTCGGGGTCACGCATTCGCTCTGATAGGGTCATGCAATCGCCCTGTCCAGATCACGCAATCGCCCTTTCTGGGTCACGCATCCGCAGGGTTAATTGTTGTTTTATTTTTCTTCTGTTTGTTATTTCTTCTGTATAATTATGTCTTAAATTTGGTTAATCTGAGATCAAAATTACCTTTTTATTTTAGGATTTGATTAACACAGTTTATGGCAAGAAAAGTTCAGTTCAAAATTTCAGGTGCGAGAAGGACGAAACAACAAAGGAGGGAAGCTAAACGATATCAAAAATTTCTCCAAGCAGAAAAATTGATACAGGATTCAGAAGAACAACTAGCCTTAGATAGATATAATAGCCTAGTTCTTTCTTATATAGTTAAATATGATCTAATCAATATTGAATGGATGATGAGGGATTTGGCTAGGGCTTCACAATTGGTTTCGCAGGTTCCTGATCGGGTTTAGTTTTCTTGTTTTTTTCTAATTTTTGTTGTTGTTTGTATTCTGTCATGCAATCGACCTGTTAGTGCTACGCAATCAAGCAGATAAAGTCACACATTTTCTCTGTCAGAGTTACGCATTCACTCTGTTAGATTCATGCATTCGCTCAGTAAGTATCATGCAATCGCTCAAGTAGTATTACGCAATCGCCTATGTCAAGTTCTCAGTTTCTATTTTCTGTTGGTTTATTTTGCTACTAATCTTCTATTTACAACCTGTGGCGGATTCACAAAGAGGATTAGATTAGTAATTTTGCATGCACATCTCACAACAGTTAAAATTGACATGCATGGATAAATCTCACACTTCAATTTTTAGTGCTTAAAATCAACAACAGTTAAAAAGGACATGCATGGATAATCTCACACTTCAATTTTTAGTGCTTAAAATCAACAACAGTTAAAATTGACATGCATGGATAATCTCACACTTCGTTGTTGGTGCTTAAAATGAACATGGGCTAAAATTGACATGCGTGTATCTCACACTTGGTTTTTGGTGCTTAAAAATCAAACAAATGGTTAAAATTGACATGTATGCCTTCATTCTTGGATTTGGTGTTTAAAATTGACATGCAGATGTGGATCTAACACCTAAATTTGGGCTATAAAAATAATGTGAATCAGGTTGCATTAGATTAAATCATTGTTCATTTTCTTAAGGGAAAAGCACTTTTCATTGTGTCTGGGGTGGACCTACTGTTGCACTAATTGACTTTCTACCCGCCATCAGGCCTAAGGGAGAAAGAAGGGAGGTGACAACGACATCCAAATTTTCTTTTATTCTACATAGTGAGGGGTATCTTTGACTGGGGATTTCATCACCTCACAGAGGTACTTTGAATTGGGATGCGTTGGGGATATCATCTCTCCTAGCGTACTCTCGAGCGGGTTTTTCAAGCCGCTATATAAATATATTGGTCAGGCGGCTAGAGTGTTGAGTGAATTCAACGTATGTGGGGGCCTTCCATACACTGATAAGCTCAACTAAAGCCTTAAGTGGCTTTCTCTGAGAATCCGTCGTTGGATCAGGATCCCTCGAAACCTAATACTAAGAACCAAATTAGTTGCCAAAAATCCTACATTCAGTGGTTTTGGGAGTGCGGATCGTACCCCATAGATACACTTCATGTACCTTACAGTATGATACAAGAATCCCTCGGCTAAAAGATCTTTGGATCTTCAGGGTAAGAGAGACTGGCATGCCCGAGAAGTGTGTGCCGTGGAGTGGAGCCAATGCTGCTAGACTCTCTATCTATTCATTTTGTTTCAGTATTTTATTGTAAGGGCCTCACTGAATGGTGTCCACTATCCAGCCTAAGATTGTATTCCATGCTTTTTTATGTATTGTTGTGATAGACCAGTATTGAGTCAGTCCTTTGGGCTATTTCAGGCCCTATCCCACATATCTTTGGATTTTCTGAGATTGTATGAAAATTGAGTTAGTTGGCTATACATACCTACCCACAATTGTTATCAGATTTGGAAAACTACAAAACATTGTCCTACACACAAAGTTACAGAAAAAAAAGTCCATTTTGAAACCGATTCTCAAAAGTCCTTACATACTTGTGACCCTAGGCAGTCTTTTGCATAGTCCCACTTACATCCTCATTATCGTCCTACGTATTTTGCATAGTCCCACTTACGTCCTCTTTATCCTCCTACGTCTTTTGCATAGTTCGCACTTACGTCCTCATTATCGTCCTGTGTCTTTTGCATCATCCCACTTATGTCCTCATTATCATCCCAAGTCTTTTTGCATTATCATCCATAGTCCTAAGTTTGAGTCTGCATTATTATCCTCATATACGTCTTCATCTAGACCTCATATATGTTTGTCTTAGTTCATCATCATTTGCATAATCATCCTAGAAAGTCATACCCCAAACGTCCAAATCACAATCAGAGGATCAATCAAACTCAACCTCAACTCAAACAAGTTAGTCAAGTTCAATCAAACATTGTCACATTCAGAGAAATGGAGAAATTATCTTACATGTTGTGATCCTAGGTCCAAACCAAACAAGCAAACATCATGGATTGGAATTATACATTTCATAGGGAAGGTGGAGGATTCATCCCTTCCATTCCTATTCCATCACCATCAATAGAAATATTAGCTCAACAAATCAAAACTTTGCAACAACAAGTGATAGACATGGATAGTCCTGACAACCATAAGGGCTGGTTAGAAAACATGATGAGAGAAGTGAGGGCCACAAGGGGATTAGTATCAGACCAACCTTCTAATTCTTGTGAGACCATTCAAACATGCCAACCTTCATTCTTCAACAAAATTGTTCCGACCTCAATTCAACCAACATTAGAGTCATGTAAACCTTCTTTTTCTTTCAACCCACTACATCATTCATACCAATCACATCAACCCAACATTCAAACCTCTTTCAACCAAAATCAAACCCCCTTCAACCAAAGTCCAAATCAAAATTCATTTAACCAAAATCAAACAACTTTCACCCAAAATCAAACATCTTTCACCCAAAATCAAATCCCTTTCAACCAAAGTCCAAATCGAAATTCACACCAACCCAACATTCAAACCTCTTTCAAGAAAAATCAAACCCCTTTCAACCAAAGTCCAAATCAAAATTCATTTAACCAAAATCAAACAACTTTCACCCAAAATCAAACATCTTTCAACCAAAATCAAATCCCTTTCAACCAAATCTTAAATCAATCACATCTATCCACCATTTCATCACCCCCTGAAGTCACACAAGACCAATCCATTCCATCTCTATCTAATAACACAACCTTCCAAGAGCTATCCATTGTAAAAAAACCAATCTAATCCAAGTCATGATTCAAAGAATCTCGTTCGAAATCCTTCTTCATCCGGACAAAATATTGAAACATTCCAACAATCTCCCATGAATTTCCAAATCCTTCCCCGTGTCAAGAGGATCATCCAAAATCAGAAGAAATGAGTCTGAAATAAATAAAGATCAAGAACAAACACTTCCATCTTACCCAATTTTTGATCAAGATCCCACCGACCAAGAATCTTATGATGATCCCCTTGCTCTTTTCTATTCCATTCATAATCAAACCCTTCCACCTCAAGAACAAAGTATCATTTCAAGTCCCATCCAACATCCACCTCCTAAACAAGATTGAGACATCCCTTCTATCATTCATAACAATCCCTTTCCAAGACAAGATCAAATCATACCTTTACCGTCATGTCCAAAACAAGATCTCATTATTTCTCCAAATCTTGATCAAGGTCCCTCCATCCCTTCATCTCCATGTCATAATCCTCCATGTTCTTCACAAGATTCCCTCTCAAACAAACTTGTCATTTCTCCTAGTCTCTCTCATGATCCCTCTACACAAGTTGTTCATGAAATCCTTATTAATGAAATCACCAATCCAAATCATACTACATAGAACAACTTGTCAATAATTGTATGTGTGTCATCATCAAATGCCATGACAAAAACAAGCATAACACCAACTAATGAGATCAACGTCTGGTTGACTTCATCATACTCTTCAAGTGCTTCAATAAAAATAGACATAACACCCGCTCATGTCACAACTTCAGAACCAAAAACAATTTATCTCATACACCCACACTTGATAGACTGGGGGAAAGAGGATCTACCACAGTTGGATTTCTTTGAAAATGATAACTCTATAGCTGAATTCATGGGTTCTAGAGATGGATTTACTTCTGATGATCCACAAAATCGAAAAACTAATAAAATCAATGTTGAAGATTTTGAACATTTACACCCAGCTGAGTCCTTATATCCTATTGGAAAACATATCTTTAATCGACTCTTTAAACAAAGACCAATGAACTACCTACACAAATATTATACCTAAAGGTTGGGTTAGTTTAGGTTTTACTTTCTACATTGCATATCATTTTATACAAAACATTGCATCACATATAGTCTCTTTCTAAGCACATCATATTCAGAAGTCACATTCTCAAAATTTTCGGCAATTACATATAGCAGCATCAATAAAACAAGGCAACTGTCCAAGTTTATCATCTATTTGCATTCAAGAGAAGCAAGGGTTGTCTCTTTTCTTAGATATTCGGACATGAAGTCTTTGAGGTCCTAAGGTCATTCATTTTCAACATTACCCTGTGACGATGCTTTACTTATGGTTGGGTAGTGATTTCACTATTTGAGACTTGTTAACCCAAAATCTATCAATTGCTATATCTCAAACATATTAACAAAATCTCTAATTCACTTGAGACACCTAGTTGATCATATGACTAGTGAAAAATCTAAAATTCTACTTCAGCGCCGTTGTAATTGTCACACCCAAGTAGGTTTCATTACTTACAAGTCAAGGCAAGAAAATAAAAATAAAAAGAGCTATGTCAAATATCCATCTAAAGGCAAAAAGAATAAATGATATATAACTGAAATATCATGTATACAAATGCGATAAAAAGCTTGACTATGGGAACATGCAAGTAACTCCATTAGGGCTATGAACGCCTACCAGCAATAGAGCAATATTTGAGAAATTACAGTCTATAACCTCGTCGGAGCTCTCAAGTCTTGCTGGCAGCGAGGCTCTATTCGGGATGCTTTTGAAGTTAGAAAAATCATGTAGCTAGTCATATAGGATGCTAAGGATCTTTAGTGAACATAAGAGTGAGAATTAACGCATCTACACACACATGGGCAAACGAAGATCAAAGTTTCAAGAACCAATGGGGAAGTTTTCTACGTCTCCATTTGTAAATCCTAGTCACTAAGTATGTTGAGATGAATGTTCCGAAGGGCCTTAGAGATCGATTGACCGCTTATCTATGAAATGTTTTTCACCTCCATTTCAATTAGTGTATTCAAATGCAAAAACAAACACAGTCAACCTTGTTTGAATAGGAAATGCATCTTCATCCTGCACGTTGCATTTACATAGGTCATGGCAAACAGAGATCAAAGTTTCAAGAACCAATGGGGAATTTTTCCGCGTCTCCATTTGTAAATCCTAGTCACTAAGTATGTTGAGAAGAATGTTCCGAAGGGCCTTAGGGATCGATTCATTGCTTATCTCTGAAATGTTTTGCACCTCCATTTCAATTGGGGTATTACAAATGCTAAAACAAACACAATCAACCTTGTTCGAATAGGAAAGGCATCTTCATCATGCATATTGCATTAACATAGGTCATTTCAAAAATTCATTTGTCTCCACATGCATTCTGTAGATCATCATGTCATACAAGTCTACACATTGGGGGCATAACTGAAAAAATCCAAAAAATCAGATAAAGTCCTGAAAAAAATCCAAAAAAATATTGAAAAACTCAAAATCCAAAAAAATTGAAAAACCACAAAATCCAAAAACATTGAAACACTCAAAATACCAAAAACATTGAAAACTCAAAATAACAAAAACATTCAAATACGATCCTGAAAAAAATCAAACAAAAACACTCAAATACGATCCTGAAAAAAATCAAACAAAAACGTTAAAATATCGACCTACATAATCCAAATACATCGAAAAAGCTCTTGGAAAAGAACTAAAAATAAAAAATCAATCAATCAAAAAAACTTGCAATAAAATGTCTTGCGAGAAACAAATACCCTAGTAGATATCCAACAAACACTTCGCACAAAGTTAACAAAGGATACGACTATTCAGTCAAACATCTGCAATCAACTGATCAAATTGTCTTATCAATCGTATCATTTCCATATCAACGTGATCATTATCTTGTCTTAAACAAAAGAGGATACACTCAAAATCAGACAGGTCAGTCTTAAATGGGGTCCGCAACTTTCTGAGATCAGACATTATCAACCATCACATCAAACAACTGAGAACGAAGGCACAAGGTCAGTATAGCTACTGAATTTTGTTCGGGTCAATCTTTATCTTTTTATCATTTGGCGACAAATATTGTTCCTATGCTACTCAAAGATGTCCACAAGTGACTAGAGGAGCCATGATGGGAATTATCTTTTTCTTTGTTTGCTACTTGTCTGCTACGTGTTTGTTTCTTCAATGAGATATCTTTACGTCTTGGTTCCTTATATCCTAATGTGCTAAGCTTGATTGTTCAATAATAAGGCTCAGTGATGAATATATATTGATGCAATAAAATATGTGACACAGGTTCATGATTCATTCAATTTCATTCTCATCTTCATCTCATTTGCTTCTTGCTAGTTTGCTGAGTCTTTTCTCATAATCTCTTTCTTAATCATTTTCTATAATCTAACATTGTTCTATTTCATTCTTTCATCAATTTATTCTCTCATATTCTATTCCATTATCATCTTCACATCACCTATATTTATCTCTAATCAGCTAACCATTCTTCTATCTTTCATCTCACATTCTTTTTTTTTTCGAGAGATCATTCATGCCTTTAACGCACAAACAATCTCTTGAGGGGGCATTACACCCTAAGTATCATCGGGGCATACTGGGGCATAAATTTTTGTTTTCTTTGAAACAATGTCGTTCTGACATTGTCTCAAAGAGGGGCAAATGTAGACACCTAAAAATGTCTCATTGATCATGTACTAATTATTCCTCTAATTGATTAAATAATCTTTATTATTTAATTAATTTAATTAATCTTATTCTTCTAATTTCATATTTCCTCATAATCTTACTAATTATTCTATTTCTATTTCTATCATCATTTAATCATTTTAACCATTTTCTAAATGTTAATTAAATATTTATTATTTAATTAATTATGGTTAATTCCCTAATTTAAATAATCTTTATTATTTAAATAAATTAATTCTCAATTTCTCTTTCCTATTCTATCATCATTTAATCATTTTAATTTTCTAAATATTAATTAAATATTTATTATTTAATTAATTCTAATTAATTCCCCAATTTAAATAATCTTTATTATTTAAATAAATTGCTAATTATTCAATTTCTATCTCTAATTATCTAATCATTCAACCCTCTTCTAGATATTAATTAAATATTTATTATTTAATTAATTGTGATTTAATTCCTTTAAATTAAATAATCTTTATTATTTAATTAAATTCCATTTCTAAATAATTAAATAGTTTCTTTAAATTATTTAATTAGCTAATTAATTCTTCCATTTCCAAATCCCCAAATTCTAATTTCATTTAATTTCACATTCTTCTAATTTCTTCCAAATTCAAATACATGTGCATGATTTCAAAAACCAAATTGAAAATCAAAGTCAAGTTCTAAATATATTCAAATGCTAAATTGAATTAATAAATTCAATTATTTGAATAATATCTCATGCAAAGATTAAATTGAAAATCTAAACCAAAATGCAAGCACATGCTAAATTAATTAATTCAATCAATTAATTAATTAAATCATTTATCTCTCCAACTTCTATTTCCATCCTTCAGTTAGCTTTTTCTAAATTTAGCTCTCTGTGTCATCCTCTTTATTTCCTCCAATCATTCTTTTTCTTCCTTCAGTTAACTCTTTCATCAATCAGTTGACTCCTTTAATCTATCTAATCTATTGAGTTTTACTCCTACAATCAACAGTTCAACTATCAACTTGCATTTGAGCTCACCTCAGTTCACACCTCTTGATCATTCTGTTCCACCTTTCAATCAATCTTCTCCAATTTTCTATAAATTGAGCATACAATCTCCTCAATCTTTGATCTGAATCATGAACTTTGAATCTCTATGTCACTTGCAGGTTACCAGCGCAATATCTGAGAGCCATCATACCACGAAGAGGAGAAGAGCAATGGAAGCAATACGTAGTCACAGAATAGGGAGTTTTTTATAGATTGAAATTCTTAATTCCTATTTTACTTGATGACTACATTATTTCATTGTCTAGCTTGTTAGATCTGTTGATTAGATAGGGATTCGTCATTTCCCTTGTGCTTCTAATTGATAGCTTTGTTTATTTGAAGATGAATTCTAGCATGCGTATTTTCATTTTCTTTGAAACAACGTCGTTCTGACATTGTCTCAAAGAGGGGTAAATGTAGACACCTAAAAATGTCTCATTGATCATGTACTAATTATTCCTCTTATTGATTAAAAAATCTTTATTATTTAATTAATTTAATTAATCTTATTCTTCTAATTTCATATTTCCTCATAATCTTACTAATTATTCTATTTCTATTTCTATCATCATTTAATCATTTTAACCATTTTCTAAATGTTAATTAAATATTAATTATTTAATTAATTATGGTTAATTCCCTAATTTAAATAATCTTTATTATTTAAATAAATTAATTCTCAATTTCTCTTTCCTATTCTATCATCATTTAATCATTTTAATTTTCTAAATATTAATTAAATATTTATTATTTAATTAATTCTGATTAATTCCCCAATTTAAATAATCTTTATTATTTAAATAAATTGCTAATTATCTAATCATTCAACCCTCTTTTAAATATTAATTAAATATTTATTATTTAATTAATTGTGATTTAATTTCTTTAAATTAAATAATCTTTATTATTTAATTAAATTCCATTTCTAAATAATTAAATAGTTTCTTTAAATTATTTAATTAGCTAATTAATTCTTCCATTTCCAAATCCCCAAATTCTAATTTCATTTAATTTTATATTCTTCTAATTTCTTCCAAATTCAAATACATGTGCATGATTTTAAAAACCAAATTGAAAATCAAAGTCAAGTTCTAAATATATTCAAATGCTAAATTGAATTAATAAATTCAATTATTTGAATAATATCTCATGCAAAGATTAAATTGAAAATCTAAACCAAAATGCAAGCACATGCTAAATTAATTAATTCAATCAATTAATTAAATCATTTATCCCTCCAACTTCTATTTCCATCCTTCAGTTAGCTTTTTCTAAATTTAGCTCTCTGTGTCATCCTCTTTATTTCCTCCAATCATTCTTTTTCTTCCTTCTGTTAACTCTTTCATTAATCAGTTGACTCATTTAATCTATTCAATCTATTGAGATTTACTCCTACAATCAACAGTTCAACTATCAACTTGCATTTGAGCTCACCTCAGTTCACACCTCTTGATCATTCTGTTCCACCTTTCAATCGATCTTCTCCAATTTTCTATAAATTGAGCATCCAATCTCCTCAATCTTTGATCTGAATCATGAACTTTGAATCTTTGTGTCACTTGTAGGTTACCAGCACAATATCTAAGAGCCATCATACCAGGAAGAGGAGAAGAGCAATGGAAGCAATACACAGTCACAGAATAGGGAGTTTTTTATAGATTGAAATTCTTAATTCCTATTTTACTTGATGATTGCATTATTTCATTGTCTAGCTTGTTAGATCTATTGATTAGATAGGGATTCGTGATTTCCCTTGTGCTTCTAATTGATAGCTTTGTTTATTTGAAGATGAATTCTAGCATGCGTTACACAATACATCACTACTACTATACAAACCAAAATATGTCAAAAACCTAAGAGCTTTGATGATAAAAACATGACAAAGTCTCAACTTATCATGCTCCCTAACTTTAAGAGCTTGCTAATCCTACAACAAAAGGAAAATTTTTGACTCTTGCAGTAACTCTCAAATCACCAATGGTGCCCTAACCTGTCCCCCTTGAAGCTAAGTTCCAATAAAATCCTTTCATTTTTTCCACCCTGGACAATCTAGTTGATTCTTCTATGACTGCATCATAGTTCTGCTTCGTAGGCTGACATGCCAAAAGCGGTCACATAAGGATTGGGGGCTGAAAGATCAAAGGGTAGCCAATTGTTGGCTTTCTCTTTGTCTAACTATATATATCTGGTGGCTCTTTGCATGGCTGCTTGAAAATTCTATAGTGAATAAGGTTCTCGTTGTTTTAACTGTTCTGGTAGATTATTCCAGCGCTGAGTTAACCCTTCTATTGAAGCTATCCTATCAGTCTGAACCAAATGCTCATATGCCTGATAGATTTCTTCTCTCATTGGAAGCACTAATTTTCTAACATCATCTCTTACCAGTAATTTCTGCCACTCATAATAAAGAACTCTTGGTGCTTTTGATTCTCTCCTTAATGGTAATGGACAGTCAAACTCTAATTTTTCATATTCCTTGGCTTGTGCCCCCATGACGATCTCATTTTGGATCCATGACATTAAAGATTTAATATGGATATCCCCAATATACAATAAAGAGTTCCACTCACTATCTAAGGGTACAACATAGTTATGTAAATACAATTCACATAGAAAATTCTTCATAGCCAGTGGAGAGGTTTGGTAAGCATAAAAGAATTCTTCAGGTGTTTCTAAGGAGGGGCTAAGGTCTCTAATAATGTGGTTTAGTTTGATGTTCAAATACCGCTCCTTCAAGTGCATTGCATAAACCCTTGGAGGTGACCTACACTGCATCAACTTAGGAACCATACCAGCAATTATTTCTACCTTAGCCTCTAATTCCTCAATTCTGTTATCTCTCTTTTCAATTTCTTTTTTTTGTTTATCAATAATCCCTTGCAACCTAGCCCTCTCTATTTCCCATTATCTATAAAATGTTAAAGCAATAGATAAACTACTTAGGTATGAAGGAGGTCTAATAGGTGCTACCTTAGATCGTGGGATTTCCTCAATAAACTCCTCAATCTATGCTAGCATCTCTCCAATATTTTCCTCAGGCTGCTGTAGAATGTCTCTAACAGTCTCTTCAAACTGCTCAGGAATATCTCCAACAATTTCTTCAGGGTGCTGAGAAATATTTCCAATAGTTTCTTCAAGTTTTTGTGCCACAAAAGCAAGATTTGCTAGTCTATCCTCATCAACTTTTACTTGGATTTCATCATCCACAGGGCTTCCTTCTTCTTGAATTTCAATATCTACAGGGCTTCCTTCTTCTGAAGTTTCAACTATAATAACCTCTGCCAGATTACCCTTAGAATGAGCCTTTCGTGTCTTACTACATGTTCTTCTCACATAAACCTTTGGAATGGTTGTAGGAGTTGCTTCAGTTGCTGCAGGAGTTTTTCTTTTTGTCCTACACCTCTTGGCTGCTGGAGGAATCTGAGTTACCTGTGGCTGGGCCATGGGTTCTTTATCTATTTCATCCCTTTCCAACTCCTTCCCTTTTCTTCAAGGAATTGATGAATCTCTTTGAAGAGAAGTAGAAGGTTGTTCCATATTTGCCTCTACCATCTCTTCCTCCATTATAACTACGACTCCTTCAGCAACAAGAAAATCCTCATCTTCAACAACTACGGGGAAAGAGAGTTCCACAATATTTTCTTCTTCAACCGACAGATTCTCTGCAATAGGGGCATCTTCAACCCTAAACTATAGTATATCCTCAAATACGCCCCATTCCATTTGTGAAATGTCTCTCAAGGACCCTTGTACAAGTAGCTTAACTGATCCATGATGGCTAACGAAGGGATTTCCATTTTTTCCATGTCTCCTTAGCGCTTGTAAAAATGAGGTGGTATAAGAAATTAGGAACATTCACTCGCCGACCATGCCGTAGATGACTAAGTAATTTAAAATGAGGTGAATGTAGATTTGAATATCGCCCCTCACATGTAATGTATTTCATAACATACAAAGCTACCTAAGACCACTCTGGTGGTAGAGAAACCCTTCTAGTTCTTTGTTTGTCCACCATTAGGGGTCCATCCGTGGGAATTGTGAACTCTACCTTGGTGCTCCTTGCATCTTTTGATTCTAGAAACAGTTCTCCTTCCTGCGGTAACCCCATTACTTCTTCTATTCGCTGCTCCGTAGCAATAATGCTCAAGCCTTTAACTGCAACTTCTCCTTCATTAAAGGAATGCATAAATTCTGAAGCAATTTCTTCATTATAATCTTTGATTTTCAAGAAGTAATCCAGCCAGTCGTGGTGTCTAAAATAATGCTCACAAAGAGCATCTTGCAGCAGTACTTCATGAACCGTTGGCTCATGGCGAATTGGATCACCACCTATCTCTTACTCTGCTATTTTTTACTTTGCAGCTGAGAAACAGAAGACCATAATATCTAACAGACTTGCTAAATTAAAATTCCCATACATATCTCAATTCTGGTGGTAGAATTTATTATTCCCTTACGTGAAATAATAGCATGATAAGCAATGATGGAAAGAAATCAGGACAGATAATCAATCACTTTGGAAATTGAACCATAAAGCACCCCCCAACTTAACCTAGCATGTGTCCACACAAGCTGACAAGATTTCGGGGAGTGGAGCGGATTTAAAAAGGATATAATCATAATTAACTAATAAATGCATAATTAAAACAAAATACAATATACACATACCTGCAGTTGTATGGAAAATGATGGTGAAATGAAGTGAAATGACAGGTAAGACCGTGGGATGGAATGACATGGATAGAATTTTATTTACGAAGAAGAATATTCCCATAAGATATGGAAATATTTTATTATGAAGTGACAAACATGTTCACTGTAGAGGCTACAGGAACTTTACCTTTATTACTTTCCTTAACTGCAACAGGAAGCTGATGCGTTGCTGCAGGATCATTATCAGTTGCTGCAGGAACCTTATATGTTGCTGTAGGAACCTTTGTTTCATCCTGTCGAGCAAATTGCTGTAGGAACTCTTGTTTAGTGGCTGGCTTATGATATAGACATAGTCGATGACCATTTACTAAGAGTTTGAATCGAACAGGATCAATTGTGGACAAACAAACAGCTCCATTCTTGAAAAATTTCTCTTTCTCATACAGACCTAACCACCTGGTTTGAAGTTTTCCCATAACATCTTTATATCTGGAATCATACAGTAGTGCCCAGTCACAAACTTTGAATTTCTTGTCCTTGATATATTTATCATGCCACTTTGCTCTTTGATTTTGAATCAATTATGTCGGTTAAACAACTATTTTTCTCCATTCATCTAGAGCATTTAATTGTTAAATGCATTCTTTCTGTGCTTCAGATAATGTCATATTTAATTGTAAAGCTGTCCTCAGAGTTTTATGCTCAAATTCAATAGGCATCATTGTTGTTTTGCCATAAACCATCTCAAAAGGTGTAAAACCAATTGGTGTCTTCCAAGTTGTCTTGTATGCCCAAATTGCTTCTGAAAGCCTCTGAGACCAGTCTTTTTTATGAACAGATACTGTTTTTGTAAGAATAGCCTCAAGCTCTCTATTTGTAACTTCTACTTGTCCATTAGCTTGTGGATGATATGGAGTAGATTTTATATGCCTTATATTATATTCATTGACCAAAGTTGTTATCAATGTTGAAGTAAATTGAGGTCCCTGGTCCGAGACAATTTCCCTTGGTACTCCATATCTTGTAAATATCTCTTCATAAAGAAACTCGGCTACCTTATTATCTTTTGCATGTGTCATGGCACGAGCTTCTACCCATTTTGTTACATAGTTTGTACATACCAAAATATAAGATCTGCCATTAGAAGGTGGATCAATTGGGCCAACAAAATCTAATCCCCACTTGTCAAAATGGTGCAACTGATATTTGTGGATATAGTGGTATCTCATCAGATTTTGTAGGTCTTCCCATTCACTGACATCTGTCACATTTCCCTTTGTACTGTGCTACATTCTTATGTAATGTAGGCCAGTAGTATCCAGTATTGAGTATTTTCAGTGCTATTCTTTTGGCAGCAAAATGGCCTCCACATGGCTCATCATGGAATGCATGCAGGATGTCATATGTTTCATCTTCTCTGACACATCTTCACATGACTTGGTCAGGTCTAGTGTAAAATAGACAATTAGAAATCCATGAGAAGTTAAATTTTTTTTCAACTAGCAACCTTCTTTCCTTAGGAGAGAAATAAATTGGCATCTTAGCAGCAACTAAATAGTTGGCAATATCACATACCAAGGAGTATGAGCTTGAATGAGAAATAACTGTTCATCTTGAAAAGCATCATCTATCACTGTAGAATCTTCTTGTAATTGAAGTCTTGAAAGATAATCTACAACCACATTAGACTTCCCTAGTTTATCAACAACTGTGTTATCAAATTCCTACATCAAGAATAACAAGCGAGCTAATCTACCAGTAATTGATGGTTTATTCATGAGATATCTAATTGCAGTATAATCTATATGCACAAATATGGGATATCCTGTGATATAATGTCTAAATTTGTTATGTGCATATATGACAGCTAGCATTTCCTTTTCAGTGACTATGTAATTCAACTCAGGTCCTTGCAAGTTCTTGCTAATATAATATATTGCATTTTCCAATTTGTCAATTTTCTATCCTAACACTTCTCCTATTGCATAATCAAATGCATCTGTGTGGATTTGGAATGGTAGAGACCAATTTGGTCCTTTAAGAACTGGTTCTTGATTCAAAGCATGCTTAAGCTTTAAGAAAGCTTCATTTCATGTTGGGGTCCATTTAAACTCCATATCTTTAGTAAGCAGTGAATATAAGGGGCCTGTAATTTTACTGAAATCTTTGATAAACCGTCTGTAGTATCCATCATGACCAAGAAAAATTCTTACATCTTTTTGCTTCACAGGGTCATTGATATGTTGAATGACTTCAATTTTTGTTGGATCCATCTGGATGCCTTCTACAAAGATATGATGACCAAGGATTATTCCTTCTTCCATCATGATGAAACATTTCTCACTATTTAATGACAAATTGTAGTCTTCACATTGCTGCAAAACTTTTTTGAGATTACCCAATGCTTGCTCAAATTCAAAACCATAAGTTGTAAAGTCATCCATATAAATTTCCATAATGTCTTGAGAAATATCAGAAAAGATACTAATCACTGCTCTTTGAAAAGTGGCTGGAGCATTACACAACCCAAAAGGAAGAACAAACTATGCATACGTGCCCCGTGGACAAGTAAATGTTGTCTTCTCTTGATCCTCGAGGGCTATCTAGATCTGATTGTAGCCACTGAATCCATCAAGGAATGAAAAATATCTTTTACTAGCTAGAGAATCCAATACCTGATCCACAAATGGTAATGGAAAATGATCTTTTCTTGTTGCTAAGTTTAGAGATCTATAATCAACACATACCCTCCATTTTCCTCATTTTTTAGGGACTATGACCAGAGGTGATACCCATTGGCTATCAGAGATAGAATAGATAAACCCAACTTTTAATAACTTCTACAGTTCTTCTTTAACTATCTCTTTCAAGGTAGGATTGATTCTTCTTTGAGGTTTTCTGAGTGGGCAACACTCTTCCTTTATATAAATACGGTGGGTGCAAACTGCTGGATCTATCCCATGCATATCCTTCTAATCCCATGCAAAAGCATTTTTATGAAGTTTCAGCAAGTCCACAAGGCCCTCTTTTTGAGTATCTGATAGATCTCTATTGATATTCAAACATTTATTCAACTCCACTTCTTTCTTAATAGTAAAATCAATCTGGTTCATCTCAAAAAAATGAGAAGATAATTCCTATGACAACAAAGTATGCAGTATATCAGTGGCTATAGGAAAGTCCAAACCTGCAACATGCAGAACCAATTCCTGCAATTCTTGGTCTTCTACTAATTCATTTATCAGAATTTTATAAATAATTGATTCCTCATTATGCAATTGCATGAATGGCCCTCGATTAATCATCATAGAGTCAACTTCCTCAAATTCTTCTCCCAAAATAGGCCAAACGGCTTGTTGTTGTTCAAGCTGAGGTTGTGTTGGAGAATACAAGGCTAATGTTTTTGTAGAACTCCCATCTAAAATTGTCATATCCCCTAATCTACATCCAATATATGCATCAGCTGTGGCAAGCCAAGGTCTACCCAAAATCACTGGATATCCTCCCAATGTTGCTTTTGGAGATAAAATTATAAAGTCTGCAGGATATTCCCAGGAATCCAAAATAAATACTACATCTTCAATGATACCATTAGGTCTCACTGTAGAGCTATCAACAAGTTGTAGAATTGTGGGTATAGGCCTTAAACTATTTTTCTCAAGTTGTTTCATTACTTCCCTTGTCATCAGATTAATGGCTGCCCCTAAATCAATCAAAACATTTTTTATTTGACTGCCATTAATGACTATACTCACAACAAGACTACCTAGATCAGAATACTTTGGAATGACAATTTTTCCTAACATAATATCTGCCAGTTGACCCATAACATGTACTATTTGTGGATCCTTTTTCTTTCTGCCAAGTTTTTTTAGACATGCTTCTCTCAGTGGCTTACCATATATGGGAACATCTTTTATTGCTTGCAACAATGAAATTTTAACACAAATATGCTTTAGTTGATCAATAATATCAAAGCTTTGTTGTTGTTCTATGGAAACTTCCTTTTCTTGCAATCTATGGGAGAATGGTGACAATATTTGGTTCTGAGGTATTGCATCTATTGGATGAGAGATTTCTTGCTCCTCTTGTACCTCAGTGATAACTGGATGAGAGGGATTAGGCAGAGTTGTCTCAGACTGGAGGTGCATATCATTTAGAGATAAAGAATAGGTTGGGTATTGATTCAGATCAGCTGAATAAGCTTGTGGTTGTTGCTGAGACTTAATATTAGGATTTGGAAATGGTTGAGTAGGCAACTGCGTTGGTTTGGGAGGTACAACAATGGCTGCAGGAGGAGGCATTAGCGTAAGAGGCTGTGGCTGCTGGATAGGTGGATGATAACCAGAAGATTGGGCATTCCATGGCTGGCTCCCCCTCCATTGAGAAGTAGGTTGCTGTCATGCCCAAACTTTTGGGCATGAACGAGATTTTTTTTTTAATTCACTACCTAAAACATTAAAATTGCCAATAAGAAATGCACTAGCAAGTTTGTCTTAACTATGTTCGAGTTAACTCTAACCACTAACTCAAGTAAATGAAATAAATTTAAAATTAAATGCGGAATACTAAATGAATTTCATTTATTATCTCATCAAATTTAGTCAATAGATTAATTAAATCAAAACTCTCTAAAATAATTGATGAAGATAAAATTAATCTCCAATAACCATTATCTGTTTTTAGGATCTAATTAAATTAGTCCTAGCACTTAGTTTATAATGTCTAAAATTCATTTGAATCAATAATTAAAATGTGCTTAAATTAAATCGACTAAAGGGTCAATTAAATTCATAGCAACATAAAGTTTAATCCCATAAACCTATATCCAGGAGGGTTAAAATTATTCCCCATAGCCAAAATATCTTACCCAATTTGTTATAAAACTTCTAATAGATTAAACTTCATAAATATTTTAAATATAAACCTTTTTTTTTCTTTTTATTATACCCATATGTTTATTAAAAGCATATATAATTTATGACCACATAATAAAATACTTAACCTACAACTCTATCTATCTATCTATCTATCTATCTATATATTTATAATTAAGTATGTTCTCACTTTGTTATGATTTATCCATGCAAAAACCCTAATAAAAAATATATATATATATTATTATAATGCCCTACATTCTAAAAACCTCTTCTTTCTTTATACTACCCTAGCCCTACATTCTAAAAACCTCTTCTTTCTTTATACTACCCTAGCCCTACATGGGCTAGGGTTTTATTCTTTTCTTGTTTTATTTTGTAGGGCGGAGGTTTCCATGGGAGGTGGCGGCCATGGGAGAGTGGTGGCTATGGCAGAGGGTTTGGTGATAGGCGGTGATGGTGAGCGTCCTTGGGGATGCCACTGTGGTTACCCACAGTGGCGGTGCCGACCACTGTGGTCGCCCATAGTGGCGGCCCCTAGGACGTTCACTGTGGGAAGCCATAGTGGCGGCCCCCCAGCCCCGCCATCCACTATGTTAAACACAAGGTTCGGCCCGCCGAAACCCTTATGCGATATTTTTTTTTTGCTTAGTTTAATTATTATTATTATTTTTTGTTTATTAAAACTATAATAAATTATATATATATATATATATTTGTATATATATATATTATATATATATAAATTTATATATATTATATAAATAAGTATGTTTTTAGAAAAATAAATTCATTTAAACATATATATATGTATATAAATTTATTTATATTTATATATATATATACATATATATATATATATATATACATATATATATATACATACATATATATATATATATATACATATATATATATATACACATATATATATATACATATATATATGTATATATATGTGTGTATATATATATGTGTGTGTGTGTGTGTGTGTGTGTGTGTGTGTGTGTGTGTGTGTGTGTGTAAATTGTGTATTAAATCTAGGGCATAATTTTTTTTATGAAAGTATATGCTGATATTTTTATTTTGAAACATTTTAACAGATAAGTTAAAGCCATCAGATTTAAAATCAATGTACATATTTCTTTTTATTTTAAGTGCCTTGCAACTATAAATAGAATCAGATAGTTTATTTAATCCTTAGATTTATTTTCTGCAAGTAACTAGAATTAACAGAAGTAAATAATTTTAAACAACAACTATGTAAATCTAGAAATTATTAAGATAACCTTCAGAGATGGCTATAATAATTTTTTTTTTAGATTTTATTTTCTGCAAATAAATAAAATGGCAAATTTAAATAAACTAAATTTGCACTTCCATAGATAGATCTAAATAGTTTAATTTCAGCCTACTACATGCATACCAATCTATTCCATTCCTTTCCTATTTTATTTTATTTTAAATGCATAAAAGAATAAAATAAATTTCTTACTTTTCAAAATATCATATACACAACCAATATTATATTCAGAACTTTAGGAAACTAAATCCTGAAATACTCATTTCTTTTTTGCAGTATAGCATAATAAAATATTACATTTCTTTAAAGAATATTTCAAAGACACTATCATCACTTTACAAATAGGTCTCTCATTTCTAATAAATCATGACTTTTAAAATAATAATAATAATAAATACATTTCCAAATATTTTTCTGCAACAAATAACTCCAACAACTTCTACTTGTCCTTTTTCCTTTCTTCCCACAACCTGCAAATAAATCATAGGCTATGACCATGGAGTGCTCACCTCCTAGCCTAGGCTAACTATTAGCCACCCCCAAGCTTGGAGAACCAAGCCCTAGACAAGTTACACACATGCAAACACAACAAACAGAGGAAAACAATCACAAACATATTCCCAACCAAGGCTACACTGCACCACACAATGTGATGTCTTTACACGGGTGGTAGTGGACCAAATACCCTGAGGAGACTGCAAGTCTGGTAAAACACAAAGCCACCTCATGACAAACAAATATATATCATAAGTATAATAATCCCCGCATCCTTATGCCCCCCAAGGCATCCATGCCTTATTTCCCTCCTTATGGCCCCCAAATGCATAAACAAGCCATGCAGCAAGGGTCACATAAATATCCCTTGAGATCACTCTCATAACGAGAGCCTCTCACTTGAGGGCTGTCATACTTCTACCACCCACAAGAACATCCTCTCTCCCAAGAGTAGGAGGTCCTGGTTACTCCCAAAACACAGAATGCATACAAGAAAACAAAGACATAACACGTAATAATTTTCACAAACTAAAATGCAAGAGAACAACTTTTTCCACACAAACAACCTTTCCAAAATAACATGCAACATAAAAGAAATAATACAAAGGGAATTTTAACCAACCTTCAACTGCCCAAAGGTAAGCTAGTCTAGTTGAGGATGAGCAGCCCAATTCCACAATTCTTGTTTCTCTACACTTATCCAAATTCCTATACCAAATCCTTTCTTTTCAAAATTGCATTGTCTCCAAAAATGGAGAGTGGGTGATTACCCGCAAAATCTCTCATTCTTGCCTAAGAAGACCTCAGTGGGAGTTCGCACAAATTTCTAAAATTGAAAAAGGAAAAGTCTGAAAAAGATCAAAAGGGATCTCTCATCAAAAGGAAAGTTAACTAACCTAGATGATGCCTTCTAAATTAAATTTTCACACATCTTAGAAAACTCACTTTTTAGGGTGACTAAACAGCCACATGGGATTTGTCACATGCCTAAAATTACTCCTAACCCTTAGGTATACCTTATGGGCTTTAGGAAACACCTTTAAACTACCCCTATGAGTCCATTTAACCCTTTTTAAACCCATGTGAAGTTAACTTTCAGGTCAAACCTAAGTTGACCACCCCAAAGATTCTCTACCCAAGGAAAATATAGAACCACTTTAAATTATTTGAAAAAGCTATGGTTAAAACAACTCCCTCCAAGAGACAATTCAAAAATCAAGACATAAATCAACACATGTGTCAAGTGACACAATAAAAATACTTTTACAAAATTACACATGAAAATTTGTCTGTTGTTGGATTTACACAATTTAATAATTTCAATTTAACACACATGCCACATTCACTTTCACAAATAAAATACGATACAAACAGGGTGTTGTCTCTCCAAATAGACAAACCCTGGTTTTACGAACGTACATAGGTCTAGGTTTGGTTCTCCATATTGTTTCCATGGTCACATGGATAATTTTCCTATGCATCTCAATTACACATTAGTAATTACAAATAATCTCATATAATATAAAACACATGAATAAGAATACACATCAAACACTCTACATACAATATACGTTTAAACAAATAAATACATCTTACATCCAAATAAATCCACATAAGCAATTATCACAATCCTCATAATTTTAATCCATACATAAAACATACATCCTATTTCTATCATCATAGTGAAGTCCTGCAAATCCAATAATGACATATATCATCTCAAATTTATCCTATTCTGAAATCATATAGAGTTCTATATCATAACACATATAAATGAAGCATCAACATACATCAATGTTATCCAAATTATGGAATCTTATAAGTTCTAAATCCATAATGCATAAAAATGTACACCTCAAGGTGAAATGATTCCGTAACCTGGTTCAATTACTTTTCTCACCAGTCTATCTGTCTAACATAGCCCATCCTATAGAATTATAGCATTTATTAGTAGGATCAAACATGGTCAACTAAGTTAATCAAAGCTTGATTGGGGAGGGCCTTACAGTTGCCAATTCCATTGAAATTGGTTTCCTTGGCCCTAAGGTGGGTACCAGTTCCCTTGTGGTTGCTGCCACTGTGGCATTTGATTACCAAAATGCTGCCCTTGGCCTTGAGAACCATACCAATTTTGATAATTACCAAAATTTTGAGAATATGGTGTTTACCATTGGTTATTCGGTGCATAATAATTTCCACTATAACCAGAAAAAGAAAGTGGATCTGGAGGCATACCTTATTGTTGGAAATTTGGTCTTCTTTGAGAAACATAGAAGACTTGCTTGTCCTCACCTTGAATTGGCTTGAAGTCAGGTACCTCTGCATTTGCAACTATTTTACATTTGTAATCCTTCTTTCATTGTTTACAATGAGGACAAAATTCTGCAAGAAATGCATCAGCTTCCTCATGCTTCTTCTTAGCTGTCAGTGTATCCAACTGGGTAGCCATATTGTTTATAATGTCCTCCTTGAAGTCCTTTAATAGATGACTAAGTTCCAATCTAGAAACTCCAATTCCAGATGCTGATAATGGTGCTCCTAGTTTAAATATCCTATTCTTCTTAGAAGCAGATCTGGAATACTTCTTTCAAATTTGTCCTATTTCAACCCAAGTGGATTGTGTAATGTCACCTCCTCCCATAAGATCCAAAGAATCAGTGCATTCATCACAGATTCCCCTCAAAAATATCAACTTGAGGGAATCTTCATTAAGAGTACTATGCTTGGACTTTTGACACTAAACATGAACCTTTCAAGATAATCTTCAAGACTCTCCTCTTTAGTCTGTGTCATTCTAAAGATATCATCACCATGATGATCAGTACCTCTACAATAATCTTTATATTTTGCAAGAAACAACCATTTCATCTCATCCCATGTATTGATTGTGCTACTACCCAAGCTCATAAACCATCTCAAGGATGACTCCTTCAAAGTGGCAGGAAATTTTTTGAGTCTAAGGGCATCTGTAGTATAGTCAAAGCTCCTACATAGAACATCAAACTCAAACAGAAATGTGTCTGGATCCTTTGTCACCAATCTATAGAATTTAGGGAGTGAAGATGCTAGAATGTTCTTGAGATTAGCATTATCATGTTGATCAGATATGGGAAACTCAAATGTTGGACCTAGTGGTGGTGGTGGATTATTCCCACCAGGTGGTGGGTTCCCTTGCATTGGACTTGTGGGGGTTGTTACTATAGGAAATTCTTATTCTTGAAGACCAAAAAGGAACTAAAGACTACTTGTTGGAAATTCAGATTCAGGGTGGTTTAAATTTTGTGGGGCTTGGTAAAATTCACTAAACGGATTTATATTTGGAAAATTATCTTTTGCATGATTAGAATGAGTGGGCAAGAATCTACCTCTGGGGTCTCTTCTTCTTCTATGCATGTAGATTCATGAAATTTTTCAAATGATCAGGTATACCAAAACAATTAACTTAAAACTGAAAAGAATAATAACCTTAAGAGGTTCTTAGTTTGACACCATCCTCGGAAATGGTGCCAAAAATGTCTACTCCAACAATAATAATAATAACAACTCTAATTGAAGTCTCAACCTAAAGTTTGAACATTCATCTAGTAAAGTTACTATCTTCATGGCTAGTGCTCATTTAGTTATCAACCCAGGGACGTAGTACTTGAAATGGGTCTACACTATATATGCACTAAGTTCCTTCAATGGCTATTCTGCATTACTGTAGCAACTAACATTATGCAAAAAGGAAAGGCAGGAATGGAAATTATGAAAGGCTACAAGAAAAACTTATAAAAACAATGTTGGAAAGATTTAATATAGATAACAAAAATTACTCTGTTCTGGCTTGGCTGCAGGAACAGTTAGTGGATTTCTTTCTAGTGGCTGCTGGAACAGTCAAAGCAAGAACTTCTACTATAACTAAAGAAAAACTAATTTCAATGAACACACACAGGATCACTCACCAAGTGGGCCCCCTTGATGAGTGATATCAAGCTTTCAGAAAACTACCTTCAACGGATCAGAAGAACATGATTTTTATTCATTGCTTCTGGAAAGTGATTACATGTTTTTGAAAATATACTTAAAAATGCTTATTAAAAATCCTCTGCTCTATTCCTTTCTCTTCTATCTAACCTCTAAGAAAAAGGAAGAGCTTATTAATAAAGAGAAGATCAACTACAATAGACAACACAAATCATGCCCAAAAGAAGAGGTGGATGATTGACTGATAAAGAAGATAACTAGAGCTTGGCTACAGGAAATGTGGATCTAAACCAAACCATAGTCTTTGCATGTCATGGCGATGTTTTGCAAATTCAATTCCCACTAAAGTTAGACTTCACTAGTGTTGCTTGGCTGCTCCGCCTATGTCGTACCTTGCGCTCCCTCAACTGCTCTTCAGTTTGATCTTCAGTTATCTCTTGCGTGATCTTTCCTTCTTCAGGCACAAAAGGAGAATATCCACTGTGGCATCATTTATTACCTACACTACAACAAAAACAACATACAAGGACATACATACACATTTTATTTAATTAACACTATTAATTCACATATGATATTACCCTAAATAATCCGCATAGCAATTGGAACAAATCACATGGCTGCAAGAATAAATGGCATGGCTGCAGGAATAGACCAACAAAGTTCAAACATGATTTCATAAGTTCAGGTTTAACACATGGAATACATATAGTCAATTTACAATACATCATTACTACTATGCAAACCAAGAGATGTCAAAAACCTAAGAGTTTTGATGATAAAAACATGACAAAGTCTCAACTTATCAGGTTCCAGGTTACCGAGGCCACTCACCAGAGAGCATTTTATAACAAAAGTATGGGATATTGTTACTATGTTGAACAGATTGAAGGGAAATGCCCATGCTTTTTATTGGGAAGATTGGATGTATTTCTACATTCAAGTCATGTTGAATGGAAGCGCTTATCTAGATTGGGGACAAGTTGTTGCAGAGAGACTACATGAGAGCTTAAACAAATTTGTAGGGATGAGTAGTTTTTATATGTCCTCGTACCTATTCTATATGCTCACCTTCACTTGAGAGTGGAATGTCTTACACCATGAACCCTGGATCGATGCGATAAGGGTTTACAAATATTATCTTCACCTGCAGCAACAAAAATATGTTGAAAACTTCATGAGGTGGAACAATATTTTTGTAGGTAGATTGGTTCATGAGTTGTAGGGTAACATAAACAAGAGATTGTCAACATAAGCAATGGAATTTTTAGGTATCTATGGTATTTTCTTCATCCAGTTTTCTTAGTTTAATTATATTAGAGTTGGTGGCTTTCAGGGTGAACCTTTCAGGTTACCCAGGTTTGCTCTAGAAAGTTATATTTTGATTGAAGTCAATCAAAAACTTGCCTACATTGATAAGAGAAGTGAAGGGAAGTCTGGAGTTGTATTTATAGTAGAGCTGGGATATTATAGCTGTAGATCTATTTCAGATGCCTTAAATCTTGAACTTGAATTCAAGAAGTTCAATTTGCAATTATATGTTGCTAGACATAAATTTGATAGCTGAAGGTTTTCTATAGAAAAATTGAATGTTAATTTTGATTTTTGTCATGAACCTCAGCTAGAAGACTACTGGGAGAACTATGATGATGAATTTGAAGTCAAAAGGAGATTGTGATCAAGGTTCACAGTTCAATAGATTGTGACAATGGGTCTATCCATGAATGTCTCCGATGTACAAGAGGATGAAGAAGAAGTTGTTCATCCCAAGTTCAATGAGAAGATACATGGGCAAACTATTCCAGAAGTTGATTGGGATAGAAAAGGGTATGACCAAATTCAAGCTAGAAACTTTAATGTGATTAGACAGACAAAAAGACAACTAAAATACCATCGTTTTGGATAGTAGCCTATTTCTGCATCTAAGAGTAGAAAAGTTGGTCGAACTTGTACAACTTCACAAGTATCTCTTCCCTCTTCTAATATTGCTATTGATATTGCGGGTAATGAGAAACAAAGGACCGAGAAAATCAAAAGTGGAAACTTAGGAGAATCTTCTCTGAGTTCCTCCCCTGCTCGTGTCACCAAATCTCATAGCAAGAAGAACAGTCATAAACTCTCTACAAGTCCACTTACAGTAGATTTGTACTCTGAAGAAGAAACTCAAGGGATGATGGATGCCCAGATGCAGGACAAGCTCATTGTTGGTGCTATTGATAAGGGAAAGAAAACTGTTAGGATTCCCATAGATACCGAGAGCGGGGGGGGGGTGAATCAGTATCTGATTGGTAATAAGATTTTCTTGACTTGAAACATGTAGAGCATATTAATACTGTGTACAGGTAAGCAAAAAGTAATGCAATAAATAGAGACAAAAGCAACCACATGAAAAACACACCATAACAAAATATTTTAATGAGGAAACCTGATGTGGGAAAAATCTCAGTGGGATTTGTGACCCACAATATTCACTTTCTGGCCAATAAGAGAATATTACTGCTACAAGAGGGGCCTACACATGCAGGAAGGACAAGTGCCTAGAGCTCACTGCTCAATTATAAAATGGGAAGTTTCACTGACTTACAAAATGGATTATATAAATCTAGTGTCTTGTACTACTTCAAAATAGCATCTATAATGCCAGATCCAGTACCGGTTTTTGCTCTTCTTCTTACGTAAACCCTTAACCTATAATTCGCATAATAGGTCTGCCTTATTTCGCCTAATTACATTCCTCTATCTTTACAAAATGTTCTACAATGATCTCTCTTATATAAGAGTCATTTTACAACTTTCCAAGTCGTCTTATAATGATTTTACAATAATAAACAAAATATATTAACAACAAAATTCCTATCGGCTTCTATGCCGGTGGTCTATGTGCCAGTGTAGAATCTAACTTTGCTAGTGCCGGTGGATTGCCTTGCAAGTGTCATAGGATTGTAAGGTTGCCATCAATGACAAACCTTCAATCACCTACAATGTCTCATTGGAGTGTGCATTTGCCAACAATCTCCCCCTTTGGCATTGATGACAACACTCATGAGAAAAATTCAGGAGTGTATCAAAAAATTGAAGTCCAAAAATTGTTACCAAAAATATATGCTCCCCCTGAGCAGATGATCCCTAAGTTATTGGATTTTTCTCATACCACTACTCCCCATTTGGCATCAATGACAAAGGCTGTCAAAGTGTCAATAGAGTATGGTTTCCTCTCTCAACCTTGTAACTGGTTGGTTACAATTTAAAAAAGTTCTACCAGAACCAAATTCAAGTTCTCAATGAACTTTTTACTGTCCTTTATTGTTGCCTCTATTCTTTGAACCGTACTGGTGAGGTGCTGCATTTGCTCTGCCGGTGTTTTCTATCCTTGTACCAGTGCATCAGATATTTCTTTCCTTAAAGATGCTAGGTAGTCCTGTTGTGGACTTAGTCTTAATTTTAGATCTTTAGCCTTACTTTTTATTCTCTCCTTTTCTCTTTCTAGATTTAGTAACTCTTCCTCAAAACTTGTTATCTTTTTCTCAAAAATTGATAATGAATCAGATGAATTAATAAAATTATTAGCTAGCTTATTCATTTCCTCCTGTATCTTGCTCATTTTCTTGTCTATGTCAACTGTCAAAAAGTTTGTCTTACAAGTGTCTCTGTACAAAGTTTTGAACTCCTTGAGTGTGCTGCACAATTTTGGTAGAAGTGTGTCAAACTGCCTTGTACACTTCTTTATTTGTTCCTCAAAGAATTTCAGTTTTTCCTTTTCTAACCTCTCTTTGAATGCTTCCTCCTTTATTTGTCCAGCTATCATTGTGTTGTCAGTAATATACTTAGACAAAGTGTCAAGTTGACTCAAAGAATCCTTATTATCTACATTGCATTTTGGAGCTATCATCTTCAAAATTGGATTTGTGTCATCTATAGCTTTATATGCCTATGAACTACAATCTGTTATTTTCTTTAGAGAGTCCAAAAGAACTTCAGTTACATTTGTTGATTTAAATCCTGCAGTTGAAGAGCTAACATTCTGAATTCCATCGGTGGGAGCAATATCCTTGCTTGCAGTGACCTTTGGTAGGTCAGTCTGTGTTTCTATTTCTTTAAACAATGGTTTGTTTTGCTCAGTAGTTGTTGGTGGCACTGATTCTGTATTAACCTGTTCCTATTTTGGAGCCTGTTGCTCTGCTTGTTGCTCTGTTTGTTGTTCTACTTGTTGTTCTATTTTCCCATCTGCCAGTTTACCTTCTGTGTTATCTATGTTATTAGTTACC
Source organism: Cryptomeria japonica (assembly GCF_030272615.1). Classification (NCBI taxonomy): domain Eukaryota; kingdom Viridiplantae; phylum Streptophyta; class Pinopsida; order Cupressales; family Cupressaceae; genus Cryptomeria; species Cryptomeria japonica. The sequence continues at coordinate 474,613,697 of NC_081409.1, read as the reverse complement.
GGTGGCTCACTAGCCTTATCTATCTTACCAGTTGTGTCCTTATCTACCACAATGTTGACCTTCTGAGTATCAACATCAACTGTGTATAGTACCTCAAAATTAGGATTTGTATCCTCTTGTGATATATCCATATTCTCATCAGCCAGTTGATCTTCAGTTGTTGTTACCGGTGGAGTAACCAGAGGCAATGGGGATAAGTTATCTCTTATTTTTATGCTTGGAGGACCACCAACCTTTCCATTACCCTTATCCTTGTCTTTCTGATATACCTTGATTGGTTTAGGGTTTCTATACTCTTCCTATTTTTCCTTCTCAACAAGGAATATATCCCATGCATTTTCAGTTTCTTTTGCAACCTCATTTACTCTTCCAACCATTAGTGCAATATGCCGGTGTGCAGTAGAGAATACTGACCGGTTAGCCTCTACAATTAGATCATCTATTTCCTTTGGAGAGTTAACTGGGTAGACAACAAATAATTTTTCAATTTTTATTTTCTTGTCAAGTTCTACAACAAATTGTCTTCTTGCTTCCAGTCTCTCTGGTAGTTCATCTGGTAGTTCATCTACAACTTGCATCAAGAAATTTTTGTAGATATCCAAGTGTAAAATAACACTATTTTCAACCTTTTCTTTATCATCAACTGATAGTGAGTCATATAGTTTGTTGATGTTTTTAAGTTTTCCTTCTTCTGTGATTTCATCCAACAGTCTGTCAATCAGAGAAATATTTTGTTGAGTCCTTTTCTTTGGTGTCAATTTTTTCTTCTTAGGAGTAGACTTCTTGACCAGGGGCCTCATTGCCTGTTGTTTTTGCTTGGTTCTTCTAGGTGAAGGTGCGGATACCAGTGAAGGTTGTCTTTTCCTTACAACTCTTTTAAATTCAACTGGCATGTCACTCTCTGAAGAAGTTGCTACCGGTGAAAGGTGAGTTTTCTGGTTGTTGTGCCTGTAACTCATCTTCAGTGATACTGGTTTGTTTCAGTACATCTTCTTTGATAGCCTTAGCCTGCCTTGAGCCTCTCCTCACTATTGCTTCTACTTTCTTCACTCTCTTTTTGGATTGAATTTGTTTTTCAATGGTTTCAGCACTACCAAATATCTCTTCCTTAAGTTCATTGGGTGCTTCCAGAAGGGCTTTAGCATATGTTTCAATGATGTGATCATCTATCTCATAACCCATTTCAGTAACCCAAATTATTCTTGGGATAACTGCTTCCATCCAGATCTCATCCTTCTTAATCATAAAGCTTATATCATCCTTATATTTATCTACAATTGCTTGTGATAATCTTACTCTAGTGTTCATTCTGGCCTTTAATGCTTGAAAGTATTCATTAATATTCTTTTCTCTGTTTTCACCCATGTTGTTCAATAGGTCAGATAACTATTTGCCTACCGGTATGTCAAATCCAAGGTTCTTATTACCTATACCAGGCACCTATTTGGTTATATGTAGCATTAAGCAAACAAGTAAGTTACCAAATCTAGATGTCCCTTTCTTGTCCTTCTTGATCTTTCCTAGATTGTCAATAAGTTCATCCTTTAACCATTCACATACATCAATTTTCACATTATCTTTAACCATATCATGTGCACTTTTTATGCATAAATGGGAAACTGAGTTAAGTCTGTTTGCATGTGTTGTTTTGTAACCTAAAATCATGCTAATGAATCTCACATTTATGTCAGTTACATCATTTACACTTAAGGACCTTTTGTTGGATGTTGCACCTGTTAGGTTCATTACCAAGTCATTTGAGACCTTTGTCTTGTCTGGTCTGTTACCGGTGGAAGGTAACCTTGTTATAGCTTTCACAACTTCCTTTGTAATTTTATGAACTGAATCTAGCCAAAAGAATGCACCATGTACCCTACTCAATACTATCCTAATAACTTCCTTAGGGAAATCCGGAATGTTGAGGATTTCAGTGAATCCTAGGGTTTCAATAATTTTGTGTTCAGGCTTCACATTACTGGAGTCATCACATATGACAATTTTGTATATGTTCTTGATTTCCTCATCACCTAATTCTTCTATGTGGCAAAGGATGTACATTCTAGGGTCTTTTGCAAAAACAACTCCTTTGGGGATTTGGGAAAATGCACCAACATTATCATCCCTTTTAGCTATCTTGGGAACTAACTGAAAAATAGGCCTAGGACGCTTGATTACCTCGACTACAGTAGGGTTTTCTATGAATTCAGGTGCAGAAGAGGATGCCATGATTATAAATACCTTTTTCTGCCTTTGGAAGGATTGGTTGCTGAAATGCTTTGCCTCTTTGCTCGAAATGCCTTAGCTCTGGAAATTTCGTGCTCTTTGAATGTTTGAATGCTCGGTGAAGTGAAATGGAGCCAAAAACACTATTTTATAATGTCAATCTACCAACTACCACATTTAATGCTTGTCGGTTAAGTAATCACTTAACATATCTGCCGGTATAGAAGTAATTTCAACTTCTTACCATCAACCGAGGGAATAATAGCATATTTCTCATTGATTGCCAAACCCTCAAAATAATTTTCTTCAATTAGATGAAGAGACTCCTGCCAGTTGAGTGCTACTCTGTTCTGCCGGTGGAGTGTTGCTTTGTTTCTACTGGTGGAGGAGTATTCCCAACACCATTTAGGTCTGACTTTCTAATCCATTGTTTTGAGAATTCTTGCTTAACTTCTTCAACTTTTTCTTTTCCTTTCAAACTAGAACCTTTGTTGTCTATCGGTGGTGCCTTACTTCTGCAGAATTTTGCAATATGTCCAATCTTGTTACAAGCATAACAAGTCACATTATTTTTCTGAATAGCCTTCCCATAACCTATGCTGGTTTGTGTTCTGCATTGATTAGATAAGTGTCCAAATCTTCCACAAACATAACATCTCACATTCATTCTACAATTCTCAGAATTATGACCAACTTTGTTGCATTTTGAACATTGACCGGTGGGTGCATTGGTATTCTGATAATTTCTAGATCTACATTGATTTTCTCTATGACCATACTTGTTATAGTTAAAGCATTTGCCATTGAATTTATAAGCAGTAGGTTGTCTTACCGGTTTGCTATGATCCTATGTGTTTGCATTACCAGAGCTTTCACCAATTTCAAAGCCAAGATCATTAGTGTCACCATTAGGTTTCTGATTCTTCAACAAGTCGCCAAGTTCTTCTGAGATTTTCTTGAATTTCTCTTTATGTTGATTTGCAGCAGCTAGTTCTCCTTCCAAGATACCTTTTTGTCTCATGAGTTCATTTGAGTCATTCTGTGCATGCATCAGATCTGTCTTCAACATATCATTTTCATAACTAAGTCTTGTGTTTTCATTTGCAGCATCATTTAGTCTTCTAGTCAAGTCTTCTTCATTCTTCTTTCTATCTTCAATTTCTTTACAAAATCTCATAGTCATATCGTGCATCTCATTCTTTGTTGTCATGTTTTCTTGTTTCAGCTTATTCAGCAGATCACTAAGAGTTTCCTTTTCATCATTCTCATTTTGCATCTTTTCACAAAGTTCTCTTCTCTTGTTTCTTGAAATAGTAAGATTTTCTTGAAGTGCTTGAATGATATCCTGAGTAGCCTTTAGATTACATTCAAGTTTGACATTTTTCAAATTTTCTGCATCATAGTCTAAGAGAGCTCCTTCAAGTTGCTTCATCAAGTTTTCCATCTCTACCAGTGTCAAGATCTTCCTCAAGTTGTTAGGCTTCTGAAAATAGAGGACCAAGCTCTAATACCAATTTTTAGGATTCCCACAGATACTGAGAGGGGGGGTGAATCAGTATCTGACCGGTAATAAGATTTTCTTAACTTGAAACATCTAGAGCATATTAATACTGTGTACCGGTAAACAAAAAGTAATGCAATAAACAGAGACAAAAGAAACCACATGAAAAACACACCATAACATAATATTTTAATGAGGAAACTCGGTGTGGGAAAAACCTCGGTGGGATTTGTGACCCACAATATTCACTTACTCGCCAATAAGAGAATATTACTGCTACAAGAGGGGCCTGCGCATGTAGGAAGGCCAAGTGCCTAGAGCTCACTGCTCAATTACAAAATGGGAAGTCTCACTGACTTACAAAATGGATTATATAAATCCAGTGTCTTGTACTGCTTCAAAATAGCATCTATAATGCCAGATCTAGTACCGGTTTCTGCTCTGCTTCTTACATAAACCCTTAACCTATAATTCACATAATAGGTCTGCCTTATTTCGCCTAATTACATTCCTCTATATTTACAAAATGTTCTACAATGATCTCTCTTATATAAGAGTCATTTTACAACTTGCCAAGTCAGCTTATAATGATTTTACAATAATAAACAAAATATATTAACAACATAATTCATGTCGGCTTCTGTGCCGGTATGCTTCCTTTCACTGCCGGTGTCAGTGGTCTATGTGCCGATGTAGAATCTAATTTTGCTGATGCCGGTGGATTGCCTTACCAGTGTCATAGGATTGTAAGTTTTCCATCAATGACAAAACCTTCAATCACCTACAATGTCTCATTGGAGTGTGCATTTGCCAATAGAAACTCAAGAAGCTAAGGATTCTGTGAACACCATGGTCGTTATCATTAGTAACCAGTAATCACCCCCACCCAAGGAAACGTCTACTATTCCCAAATGGTTAAGTTCTTCACTTAGTAAGAAAATAAATGTAATTGAAATCTCAATTCCAATGGAAGACATGGTGAGTAAGTGCTTAGGGAGAACATCAAAGTCTGAGAGACTTAAACTGGAGCAATGATAGATGTGGATGATCAAACATGGCATTGGATTGTAGAGGTAGCTAGATGCCCAACAGATAAAGATACTGAGACTATCACTGAGAAGGATTTTTTTATTGAGAAGATTGAATTAGGGGTGACCTCTCAGGATGTGGACGCTAAACACCTGGAGACCTCAGCAAAAGAATTTTGAACAGGACTTGGAAAGACAAAAAAAGATAAAAATGAAATGAAATAGATCATAATGTAGATGGCTCAGTACATCAATGCCATACATGATCCCAATCCACAACCGCTTTCCCAAGTACCTTTTTCATTTGATCCAAGGTCACCAATGAACTAGAAATTACTTGATCAGGTTTAGAGAAGTCATATGGTAGCATACATCTTCAGTGAGTGGCTGGAATCAATTGCCCAGCAAGGTACAAGCTACATTTTTGATCTGGTTAAGGTATTTGAAAATGCAAAGTCTGTAGGCAAGGAGTTAGAAATGAAAATAATCATCTAGGAAAAAGAGAAAAGCAAATGGGTAGCTGTACTGAAACGAATGAGGGATACCCAAAGGTATGGAGTCATGAACTTCCTGACAGAGAAACCAGTGCATGGTCTAATAGACAATGTTCTTTTCGTATGTAAAGAAAATATTAAATGGAGGAACTCAATTATTGAACAGGGGCATGAAGAATCCATCAAACTTTTGAAGGAGTTAAAAGAATTGATTAATATTATGCATAAAGATATGAATTTCATAGATATTCAAATCTTGAAAGAGGATAAGCAGACACTTGAAGATTCAGTTGATATGATTCAAGCCTTCAAGGATCGAGTTCAATAAATCCAGGAAGCAAAATCCTTAACAATAGAGGATTTCTCAAAAATTGCATGAATTGAATCCAGGCTATTAGTTTTCCTTGATCATCTTGAGACACATAAGGGCAAGGTTGTGTAGGTGAGCAACAAGAAGGAGGTCTAGAAGCAGTGAATACTTCATTTTGGTCTTCCGTATTATCATCTCATTCTCAACTTCTCCTCAACTCATTTGGGATGGTGCAATATCTGGAGCACTCCTTCACCTCAGGAGAAACAGGTGGAGGCCACGTCATCTACAGGAGCTTGATCGCATTGTCATTGCTTGCGACTTATGCCACTTTTCTTGTTTAGTTGTTGTTTTTTAGTTATAGGGATAGACTTATTTGACTCTCAGAGAGAGTTAATTTTTTTACTTTGGTTTAAATTGTAACAAACTATGATAGCCTAGTGGATATATATACTGGATTGAAAGCCTTGTAAAAGGTCAGAGAATTTTTTGGGTTAAGATAGAACATAAAGCTTTATATTTTTATAGTACTATGTATTCCGGAGGAAAGACAATTTGATCTGTGAATGAAATTGCAACATTTTTTGTCTTATAAATCTGTGTATTTATGAATTGAAGTGTGAATCTTTGTGAAGATATGATTCAATTGTTGAATTTGTCATCTTTCTGATACAATGTATATGAGTGTGCAAAAGGAAAACTTTTGAAATGTTTGTCTTGCCGATTATAAAAATAAAAGTTTGTGAGCTTTTAAAATAAATTTTTGCTTAAAAACATATTCGGTGTTCATTTTGTGTTGACATATGAATGCTTAAATACCTTTAATGCTTTTTGGTAAAAAGTGTGCGTAGAAATTGTCGTAACCTAAGCTTATTGAAAATCATTCTTGGGGAGTTGTACTCGTATACAAAGTTTACTATTTAAGAAACTATCCAACTATTGGTGTGTTTTGTCTTTTCTTTATGGGCATGCAAAAATTAAAGAATTAAAATGTGTAAAAGGAAAATCTATTAACCAACAGATTTTTGGTGACTTTGCTGGGGAGTCGAATAAGTAGGTTAGATACAATCATAAGGCACATAGGGTTGTCTTGTGATTAGCTTAGGTATTCATCCTGTGTTTATATTGAAGGGACATTTTGTAAACAGGTTGGAGTCAAGAAGATATACAAGGTCCTAGAGGCGTGAAGGAGTGTTTGATTCTGTATTTCAAGAATTACAAAATTTGAAAATTTCCCCTTCCTTTACACCCAAAAGAAGAGAAAAAGTAGACCTCCAAGATACTCTCCTGTTTTACCTATATCTTCCATTTGTCACGCCCTCACTTTGCATGGTGTTGTCCTTCATACTATAATCAATCCCACACCTTTGAATATTGTATTACCCATGGCTACTAATAACCCTTGGGGGCTAGCTGTAGGGATACTTTCTCTTGGAGAAAATTTAAATCCTTTACCAAAAGGATCAATAGATCATTTACCCAAGTTTAGTGGTGATGGGAAGGTCACAACTGATGACCATTTGAATGCCTTCAATGTGGCTTTTGGTGTGTTAGAAATCGAGCATGAAGATGTGGCTATAAGATTATTTGTTCAAACATTGACTGAAGTTGCCACAGATTGGTTTTACCATTTACCTAATGGTGATATTACAAATTGGCAAGATCTCAAGACAAAATTTGAAGCTAGATTCAAATTAGCTAAAGATGAACAATCACTTTTGGCTCAATTAGCACAATTGAAAAAGGAGATTCCTTAAACAATGAGGGATTTTATGGCTAAGTTTGATAAGATAGTCCATAAGATCCCGGCTACTCAAAGACTCTCTGATGTTAACTTGAAGTGCTTCTTTATTAACTTAATGCCTTCAAAAATAAGTTTCTTAATCCGTAGGTAAAGAGTGCAAAATTTAGAAGCTACCAAGACTTTAGCTGTAGAACTAGAGGATGATTTAATCACTACAGGAAAGTGGAAGAGGGAAATTCAAACTGTTGGTCCGCAAGTATAGACCTCAACAACTACATTAGACCTTGTGATTTAGAGGTTGATGATTGATGTGATAAACTCAAGAGACAATTTCCTATATCCAATACAACTCACCCACAAACCTATCAAGATATCTCGAGGAGATTTCCAAATCAATCAGTAGGGACCAGAGGTAAAGCACTACAATTACCTCCCACGCAACAAAGGCTAGTTATTGAAGCATCCCCACCAAAAGATAACATGTGTATTTTTCATCTCACTGCTGACCATGATGGAAGTTATTTCCCAGAGATGGTGCATTATGCCCAGTTGGTTAGTTCTAAGGAGGTGCTGAGTGAACCAAGTGAGGAAGAATATTTCAAGCAGCCTGGCAACTCTGAAATCCACTTCTGGGAGTATGAGTCAGATTCAAAAATAGGAGGTGATATTTTGGTTACCTTGGAAGATCCTTCTTGTGCTGTGTTGACCAGAAATCAATAGAATGTTAAACCTCAAGGTGCTCCTTCATCTTTTGTTGTGAATTCTCAAGGTAAGGAGATTATTTCTCGGTTTCATAATAATGATTTCAGACCTCAAGAACCTCAGTTATTGAAATTTGTAGAGACTGAAGGTTCATTTGATATTGTACAATTTTGTAAATCCTCTCAGATTCAAATTATACCAGCAAAATACCTTAAATCAAATGCCAAAGAAATTGGTAGGTTAGTTAAGTTTGTGAAAGGAAATAATGCATATGTACAAGCCGACATGATACAACAATCAGTTAACACTATATTATCCTCTCAAGGAGATGTGTCAACCCATCCTACTGCCCATGAAGATTTCCCTGAAATAGCCACCCATCAAGCTGATGATATGTTGTCTGTGTTAGGACCCGGAGGCAAATGAGGGGCGAGGGGTGAATCAGTTGTCTATTAATTTCAACCCAAATATAACTTAATCAAACTTAATGCATAATACCGGTAAACCAAACTTAATGTCGGTTGACAATTTAACAATTAATAACAATATCAATAAAGTTTAATGCATGAAATAGAAAGACAAATAACATCCATAACACATAACATAGATATTTGTACGTGGAAACCCTGTAAGGGGAAATACCATGATGGGAAACCTTACCCACAATTAGATGATACTACTGCAGATAGTATGTGTGTACAAATGGGGTCCCAACTGCCTAGAGCTCACTGCTCAATCACAAAATGGGAGTCACACTGACTACAATTGGATGGTTAAATCCAATGATAATGTACTTCTCAAAATAGCATCTTCATATGCTGGATTCAATACCGGTTAAGCTTTGATTGTCTTCTTCATACCTTCCTTGAATCTTCAAATGATTTTTGCATGTATATCTTGACTTATATTCACATATACCTTATTACATTCCCTTTCACACCTTACATTAATCTCACAAATGAGATCTTACATATATACCAAAACCTAAGACCAAATGTGTAGGTCGGCTCACTAAGAATATTACCATTAAATCAATTACAAATGAATCAATATGTGATGCATCATGTGGGCTCAATGCATTTACAATAATAACCAATCAATAAGACATCTCCATAATGTGTCATGCTGAGCTGGAATAGATAATGCTTGGCGGTCCATAACATAGACGTATTTGTCGGTAACAATAAATATGCAAACTCGATTAGACCAATAACCAAATCACCAAAACCAAGTGTCCAAACAATGTCTTTGACATAATGAGGTAATCTCCAGATGATAACTGATCATCCTCAGTGTCGGTGAACAATATAACCTGCCCGTGAACCAGATACCGGTGACTATGCATAAATCACTGAACATGTCGGTGAACATAACCAAAGATCTTCAGTCCTGATAAGTGTTCACAAGTGTTGATAGGTGTTGACATCAATGAAAAAACCAATGCAACACATCCATAATACCAACAATCTCCCCCTTTGGAATTGATGGCAACACAAGATGGAAAAACCATCTAAGTGCCAAAGCAGAAATGCCAAAAACCAAAAACCAACAATCTTCCAAAGAGATCAATTACTAGAAATCAAAATACATAATATTTCTCCCCCTAGGAATAATCTCTCCCCAAAAGATAATGTGATTTTCCATAGATATCTCTCCCCCTTTGACATCAAATGCCAAAGCAATACAAAACCAAATATAATCAGTTCATAGAACTTATTACAAATACCAATTGTTATAAACAAATTTATCCAATCTACTCCCCCTGAGAAGTAGCTCTCCTTCATCAAAGCCAAAAAAAGATTTTTCTATTAATTCTATCAGTCTGATGCCATGCTCCAACTATCTAAGTTTCTACCGGTGAGGGTATAACTCCAAGCTTTTCTCTAAGATATTCAAAAGTTTCCTTAGGCAAAGGCTTAGTAAAGATATCTGCAATCTGCTCTTTAGTATTCACATAAACCAATTTCACTTCTTTTGCTTCAACATTCTCTTTCAAAAAATTGAATTTGATAGAAACATGTTTAGTTTTAGAGTGAAATACCAAATTCTTTGATATATCAATTACTGCCATATTATCAGAGTAAATGATTATAAGTTCTTTGCATTTTACCTTTATGTCCTTCAAAATTTTCTTAATCCATAATACCTATGTACAATTAGTTGTTGCTGCAACATATTCTGATTCTGTTGTTGATAATGATGTACAACTCTATTTCTTGCTCAACCATGAAATTAATCTGCTACCAAGAAAAAATGATCCACCGGTGGTGCTCTTTTTGTCATCTACATCTCCTTCCCAATTTGCATCTATGTATGCACATAAATCAAAATTTTCATCTTTAGGATACCATAAACTAAGATTTGTTGTGCCTTGTAGGTACCGGAAAATCCTTTTCACTATATTCATGATTTTCCTTAGGATTACTCTGAAATCTTTAAACAATACATACTGCATTGATAATATCAGGGCTTGTTTGTGTCAATAACCTCCAATCATAGATTTGTATCTTGTCGGATTAACAGGTGTTGATTCGTCCTTCAATGATAGTTTATCAGTTGCAGTCATAGGAGTACTTACCAGTTTAGAGTTTTCCATACCAAATCTATTTAGTAGTTCTTTCAAGTACTTTTATTGATCTATGAATATACCTTTATCAGTCTATGAGATCTGCAATCCTAAAAAGAATTTTATCTTCCCAATCATAGACATTTCAAATTCTTCCTGCATCTTATTAGAAAAGTCTTTACACAATCCTTCTTCTCCTTCAAAAATGATATCATCAACAAAAACTTCAATAACCAAGATGTCATCATTAGTCACTTTGTAATATAAGTTGCTGTCAGCGTTACCTTTAGTGTAACCAAGCTTCAAAAGATATTTGTCCAATCTAGCATACCAAGCTCTAGGAGCTTGCTTTAATCCATATAAAGGTTTCCTTAACCTACAAACCATATCTTTGTCATTTGTCAAAGAAAATCCATTAGGTTGTTCAATGTAAACTTCCTCTTCAAGATCACCATTCATAAATGCACATTTAACATTCATTTGATATACTTTATAGTTCTTGTGTGCTGCAAAAGCTAAGAATAATTTGACTGCCTCAATTCTAGCTACCGATGCAAAGGTTTCATTGTAATCAATTCCTTTTTTATTTGAATATCCCTTACACACTAATCTTGCTTTGTTTCTGATTACCTTACCATCTTCATTAAGTTTATTTCTGAATACCCATTTAGTTCCAACTACATTTTTGTTTTTAGGCCGAGGAACCAATGTCCATGTGTTATTCTTTTCAATTTGTTCCAATTCATCTTTCATAGCCTTAATCCAATGTTTATCTTCACATGCCTCATTAATAGTTGCTGGTTCAATTTGAGAAATTAAACATACCTCTTCATTTTCCAGTCTTCCTCTAGTCATAACACCTTGATGTTTATTCCCAATTATCCGACTTTCAAAGTGATTCAATCTTACATACCTGGGTGTATTCACTTGTTGTTGTTCTTCAGTCACTATGGAATTCTCAGATGATGCCGGTGTGACTGGATCAATATTATGTATCAGTGTACTCATTGTAGGTTCATTTGTGATTATCTCAACTGTCGGTTTAGAGTCCATAGACCTTGAATTTCCTCTAAACTGTTCATCAATCTTCACATTTGCACTCTCAATGATTTTCTACAATCTCTTATTAAAACATATATATGCCTTTCTCTTAGATGAATAACCAAGAAATATTCCTTCATCACTTCTAGGATCAAATTTTCCAATATAATCATCTCTCCTAATATAAAATTTTCTTCCAAATATTCTAAAATATTTAAGAGTAGGAGTATTACCAAACCATAGTTCATGAGGGATCTTACCGGTTTCACCTTTGATGTGAACTCTGTTGAATGTGTAAACAGTTGTATTCATTGCTTCTCTCCAATACACATGAGGTAGGTTTGCTTCTGATAACATGCTTCTAGCTACATCAAAAAAAGTTTTGTTCTTCCTTTCCACAACTCCATTCTGCTGGGGTGTTTAAGGTGCTGATATTTGTCTTTTGATTCCATTCACTTAACAAAATGTATTAAACTCCTTAGATGTGAATTCACCTCCTTGATCTGATCTCAAACATTTGATTTTCTTACCAGTTTCATTCTCTACCATTACCTTGAATAGTTTGAATTTCCCAAAAGCTTTTGATTTCTCCCTGAGAAAAGTAGCCCAACACATTCTAGAATAATCATCAATGATTAGCATAAAATATCTATCTCTTTGTAGACTTCTAGTTCTTGCCGAACCACATAAATCAGTATGAATTAAGTCAAGTACATAATTGGATTTCTTTGGAATACTCTTAATAGTTGTTCTAACTTTCTTTCCAAATTGACCTTCCTTACATACTGGATTGTGAGGTTTTACAATCTTAGGTAAATCCCTTACCGCCTTAGTAGTACTGATTTTCACAATGCAATCAAAATTTACATGAAAAAGTCTTTTATGCCATAACCAACTTTCATCAATATGTGCAATCAAGCATGTCTTCTCATTGTTATTCAAGTGAAAGATATTACCTCTAGTCTGATTATCAGTTGCAATTTCCAAACTAGTTGTATTCATGATTTTGAATTTACCATTCTTGAATTGTAATTGAAATCCCTTTTCAACTAATTGACCAACTCTCAAAATATTATGCTTGAAACCTTCAACATAATAAACATTGTCAATATTGTGCTTACCATCAAAAGATATAGTGCCTTTTCCTCTGATCAAACAAGCTTTATCATCCCCAAATCTTACTAAAACTCCTTTGTATTCCTGAAAAGTTAAGAATTTACTTTTATCACTAGTCATATGATGTGAACATCCGGAATCAATGATCCATTCATCCTTTTCTTTAATTTTAGCTGCCAGGGCCTTTTCTACCACTTGAACAGTAGGTGGCGGTTGATCTTATGTTATTGCAACAAAAGCCCATCCATTGTTTACTAGTTCCTCATCAAAATCATCAATAACTCCTTCATCAGCATAGTAACATGATTTGTCTCTATTTTTCTTAAATCTGTATCTCTAATATTCAGGGTTAGGCTTATATGTTCTTTTAGCTTCTTCTTTCAATCTTGCATGTCTATCAGGACAACTAGATGCCATGTGACCAATTTTATTGCAGTTAAAACATTTAAATGGTGCTTTACCTTCATACTTACTTCCAGCTGGACCTTTAGGCATTTTCCTTGCAAATAGTGCTTCAAGCTCTTCAAGTTCTTCATTCTCTCTTCTGATTTCTTCAAGTTCTCTAGCATAGAGTGCTTTCCAATTAGATTTTTCAGATGATGATGATGATGCTGCAGATGATGAAGCTTTGAAAGCCAAATCTGTCTTAATTGTAGCAATAGGACCAAATTCCTAAAGTTCAAAAGATGAAATTTTTCCAACCAAAGTATCTCTAGATACTGATGTATTAGGCATTGTTCTCAATTCATTAATAGCAGTTACTTTCATTTTGTATGTCGGTGGCAATGCTCTTAAAACTTTAGAAAAAAAAATCATCTTTACTTAAGGATCCTCCACAACATTGTATCCCCAAAACTATTTCATTAACTCTTTCCATAAAAGCAGAAATCCTTTCATCTTCTTCCATTTCTTAGATTTTTATACCTGACCCAGAAGCATTCTAGTTTTTCAATTTGACGGTGGTATCACCTTCATTCAATGTCTCAAATTTATCCCAAATAGATTTAGTAGTAGATTGGTTTGATAATCCCATGATTTGCTAATCTGATAATGCGCTCAAAAGTGCTTCTCTTGCTTTGCAATCATTCTCCTGATCTTTAGCCAAGGTAGGTGGGTTAGGTTGACTCTATGTAGGACCAACAAAGCCATTCTTTGTAACATCCAATATGTCTTTTCCAATGCAATTCAGATGTGTCTCCATTCTGATATTTCATATACCATAGTTAGTTCCATCAAGTTTCAGATTGTCCTTCCTAAAATAGTTAGTTGCCATAGAATGTCCTCAAGATGTTAAACTTCTGCAAAAAGAGGACTTGGCTCTAATACCAATTGTTAGGACCCGGAGGCAATAGAGAGGGGGAGGTGAATCAATTGTCTATTAATTTCAACCCAAATATAACTTAATCAAACTTAATGCATAATACCGGTAAACCAAACTTAATGTCGGTTGATAGTTTAATAGTTAATAACAATACCGGTAAAGTTTAATGCATGAAACGGAAAGACAAATAACATCCACAACGCATAACACAAATATTTGTACATGGAAACCCTATAAGGGGAAAAACCACGACGGGAAACCTTACCCACAATCAGATGATACTACTGCAAATAGTATGTGTGTACAAATGGAGTGTGCACATGTAGAAAGGCCAACTACCTAGAGCTCACTGCTCAATCACAAAATGGGAGTCACACTGACTACAATTGGATGGTTAAATCCAATGATAATATACTGCTCAAAATAGCATCTTCATATGCTAGATTCAGTACCGATTAAGCTATGACTATCTTCTTCATACCTTCCTTGAATCTTCAAATAATGTCTACGTGTATAGCTTTGCTTATATTCACATATACCTTATTGCATTCCCTTTCACACCTTACATTAATCTCACAAATGAGATCTTACATATATACCAAAACCTAAGACCAAATGTGTAGGTCAGCTCACTAAGAATATTACCATTAAATCAATTATAAATGAACCAATATGCAATGCATCATGTCATCTCAATGCATTTACAATAATAACCAATCAATAAGACATCTCCATAACGTGTCGTGCTGATCTGGAATAGATAACGCTTGCCAGTCCATAACCTAGACCTATTTGTCGGTAACAACAAATATGCAAAATTGATTACACCAATAACCAAATCACCAAAACCAAGTATCCAAACAATGTCTTTGACATAACGAGGTAATCTACAGATGATAACAGATCATCCTTAGTGTCGATGAACAATATAACCTGCTAGTGAACTAGATACCGATGACTGTGCATAAGTCACTGAACATGTCGGTGAACATAAACAAAGATCTTTAGTGCTGATAAGTGTTCACAAGTGTTGACAGGTGTTGACATCAATGACAAAACCAATGCAACACATCCATAATACCAACAGTCTGTCCCTGAATAAAAAACTGAGCCTTTTTATATATCTTTGTTCATAAATGGTCACAAATTAAATAACTATATTATAGACTTAGGTGCCTCAGATAACATCATGCCATCTGCAGTAGCCAAGGCCTTGGGATTATCCTTAACAAAAACCTTTGATAGGTGTTACTCGATGGACTCCAAACAAATACCCTTATTAGGATAGATCAAAGATGCTCAAGTGGTCCTTGCTGCTCATCTAGATAAAAGATTTAAGTTAACCATTTTGATAGTTGATATTCCTACGAGTTACATGTTGTTAAGTTGTACATTTTGTAGAGACCTAGGGGGTGAGATTAAGATAGAATGGTCTTAGGCCACCATTCCCATAGGGAAACAACGAGTCATTTTGCAACCTGAGCCCAAATCCAAGTTCACTATTTTTCCTTCTGATGATCCAAAAGCACAAATATTGTATCATGAATGCCAATTTGGGAATTATATGATCTTATCTGATAATGAAGTTGCAGGAAATCTGTCACAACCTGAGGCCATCAGGTTCTGGAGCCGGGGTAGTTCTTATTCCCCCCTCTGGCAAACATATTCATTTCTCTTTCAAGTTGGAGTTTAATAACACAAATAATACTGTCGAGTATGAGGCCCTGCTATTGGGATTACCCAAAGTGAAGAGATTGGGAGTGAAGTTGTTTCAAGTTAAGGGAGATGCAGAGTTGATTGTGAAACAAGTCAGAGGGTTGTTCAATGTAAAGAATGATAGGTTGAGGCACTACCAGAATAGAGTCTGGGATGAAATTGAGGGTTTTGATGCATTTTCTATTGAGGATATTCCCATAGAAAAATTCTAAAGATGATTCTTTGGTAGTATTAGCTTCTCTTTTGATTCCTCATCCTAAGTTTACAAATGATACCTATTGAGTGTAATTGATATACTGACCTAGTAAACCTAATAATTCAAAATTTTGGTAGGTCTTTGAAAATGACAAGAAAATCAAAAACATTTTGCATTGCTCATAAATATTCACTGCTACTTTCTGTGAAGGGTCAAACACTGAGTGCAAAGATTTTTCACCAGAACTGGGTCAAGAAATAAATGATGGAGTAATACAACTAAAGGGAAATGAGATTCCTAAAGGGTTAGTTTCTTTATAACGTCTCTTTGCTCATCATGATGCCTTTAAGAAGGAAAAAGATGAGTGAATTCCTACAATCCAGGATGCTGGTGGTTATGAAAGAGTTAATATTGGAACTGAGGAGGATCCTAAGTATGTTAACCTAGGAAAATGTTGCACACCTGTAGAGAAGAAAAGGTTCATAAGTCTCTTGTTGGAATACAAAGAGGTTTTTTCCTGGTGCTATGATTACTTGAAGAATTTCAAGGAAGGAAGATTTCAACACCATATTCATTTGAAGCTTGGAACAAGCCCTTTCCGACAGAAAATTAAAATTTTCAACCCCAAAGTTGTTGAAGCCATATTTTAGGAGGTAGACAAAATGTTGAAAGCTAGAATCATATATCCTATTCATCATTCCACTTGGATATCCAACATCATCCCAATTCATAAGAAAAACATAGAGATAAAAATTTGTGTTGACTTTAGGAATTTGAATCAAGCCATTCTTAAAGATAATTACACATCGCCTGTTATGGATCATATTTTACAGACAATCTCAGGTTCAGAAATGATGTCTATGGTTGATGGTTTTTCTGGTTATAATCAGATTATTGTTTCAGAAAGCGACCAACATAAAATAACTTTCATCACTCCTTGGGGCACCTTTTCATATAACATGATGCTATTTGGTCTGATAAATGCTAGGGTAAACTTCTAGAGGGCTATGGACTTGTATTTCGGTCATCTGAAAGATAAAACAAATTGTTATATACCTTGATGATTTAACTATCTTTTCGAAGAGAAGAAAACATCACCTAAGAGAGTTAAGGCAAGTATTGAAGAGATGCCAGGAACATGGAGTGTCATTGAATCCAAAGAAGTCTATGTTCGGGGTCACCGAAGGCAACTTACTTGGTCACATCTGAAAGGAAAGCAAGTGTGGAAATATGCTTCCCTAATGTCAATTTGCAAGGGAAAACATGATAGTGTTTACAAATTTTCAACTTTTACAGAATACAACACAAGCATGAGCATAAACAATTAAACAACACAGAGACAGAACACATAGAGTTAACATGGGAAAATGCTTTCGGGAGAAAAAACCCACCACCAACAAAAAATAACTTTATTAACAGTATGCCAAATAGAATAAAGTCTAGTCTGCAAACTTCCTTCACTCTGTCGAACAATCATTCCAGATAAAGCAAAACTTGGGTTAATTACAGTCATAGAATGCTCAATAGCTATTACCGTTTGTCAACCTTACATTGGTTTGCATTTTTCTTCAAATACCAAACAGATCGACCGTTACACCTGCGCGAGTCGGTTGGGAAGTTGAACTGTCCTTGTTGGTTTGAATTCATGGAAAACCATTTATCCCACATGCATCCGAAAGTCGGGTTGGTGCATATACAAGTACTCCAATAGTCTCATCCTTAATGTCCACCTACTTGCCTTTTGGACTTTAGTCCGGGCGACCTTCCGCAGTCGGATGCTTCCCCATCGGCCATCAGAAGACATACAAAATAAGTTACCCCGATCTCTGATAACCAGTAGACGTTCGCATCGGCTCATTGGAACCAACACTGAAATGTTACCCCAATCTCTGATCACTAGTAGACGACCTCATCAGCCCATCAGAACCAACACTAAAATGTTACCCCGATCGCCGAAGGTGACCTCATCGGGTTTCGGCATAAGGAATAACATGAACTTCTGATCCCTAATAGCTCCATAGGTGGATCCATCAGACATCCATATAACAATCCAGCTGCACCTCCGCTACCCAATGAAAAACCATCCGCTTGAGACCAAAACCATTGTCCATCGGTATAACAAGGAAACAACTTCTCCGATACTTGATAGAGAGGAAGACATCAACCTAAGTCACACCAATCAGAAAATGATCAACAACCAAGAAGGTATCACTTTGCTGCTCCATCGATGTAGGCTACTACGATCAACCCGAACATGCCAAGTGAATTCAAGGCACTATTCCAACAACATCATTTCTAAAGAGGTTGTTAAAGTGGATCCTGAAAGGTTAAAGGCAATTCAATAGTTAAGTTTACCATCAAATAGGAATGTACTCAGGTCATTCTTTGGGTAGGTGAATTTTCTGAGAAGATTTGTTTCGGATTTTGCAGAGACCACAAGATACATTGTGAACCTGATGAGTGAAAAGAAGGTATTCAAGAGGAATGAAAAGGGGAAGAAGGCATTTGAATTGATAAAAGAAGCTATAGCTCAAGCACCTACCCTTATTAATCCATATTTTAAGAAAGATTTTATTATCTATTGTTATGCCTCAGAACATACCGTGTTAGGAATTTTGTTACAAAAGAATGCAGAAAATGAAGAAGTTCCAATATCCTTCATGAGTGTTCCTCTCAAGAAACATGAATTGAAATATTCACTGATGGAACTGATAGGTCTAAAAATTGATTGCATGAGATTTTTCAATTTTGAGCTTAAATGTTTTATTTGCATCCTCTGTCAAAGTTCAAGGTCTAGGGTTTCGGGTTTATCAAAATTTCTTATGTTTTCTGAAAGAAAACCCAAGCAATGATATATCTTGTCATTACTTTTTCCCACTAAGGTCGAGGGTTGTTTACCATGGGCAGAGCCTTTTCATTTCCTAAGCACTAAGTTGTGGTAGATCAGTTTTAGAGATGATTTTCCTAAAGTTGTGTGCAAAAATTTCTCTATAGTCGGTCTCTTTTAATATTTATGCCCACGCTTGCATTTTTCTTAAGTTTGAATTCCTAAGTATTTCGGTCAATTGATAAAAGAAGAATAGATCTGATGGTCCATACTTCCAAAGTGGTTAAAAGTGTAGTGAATATAAAGACCGTGGCATCATGAGATGATGCCATGTGTCTTCAGTGGAAAATGACAAGCTGGTGGTGTAACCTGCTAAAGCCTTGTGCTACCAGTTCTCAGGCGGTAAAAATTGGTTTACTAACAGTCTTATCAATTGGCACGTGTTCAAGATGAATAGCGATGTTATGTCCTGAGGTAAAAGGTACCCAATTTTTAATTTTGAAAGGGTTAATGGGCACTGTGCAGAGAAATAAAATGTGAACAGATCTAATGACCCTCGTATCCCCACGATGGAAGTTGTAAGGAAGTTACGGACCGCGGAATGATGAGATGATGCCATGTGTCCTCGACTGACTAGGAAGACCTACAGTGGGGCCGTTGACAGAGTCTGGTCAAAAGATGATATGGCATTGATTAGTCAAGACTTCGTGGGTTTGTGGATACAGATGCAAAGTCAATGCCCCATCAACAAATAATGATCATTTGATTTGCTAGGTTGGGTAAGATTTGCGGTTGAGTTTCAAATGTGAAATTAGGAGAGATCATTGAAGATATTGATTGTATTCTGCATGGGAGAAATAGGAAGAACAGGATGTAGACTTGTCGACTTAGGATGATTAATGACAAGTTGGAAAATTTAGATACCGACTCAGTCTAGGAGGATTATTTCTAAATTTTTCTATTGAGCAAAGGACTAATTCAACAAGGAAAGGACAATATCTCAGAGATGTTAAAGGATTGGGATGAGCTTAAGGTTTAGGTATGATGGATCACAAGTTCTCTGATGAATTCTGGGATTTGCTTGTTGACAGGAATCTTGAAGCAAAAGACTGTACACCCATGGAAGAATAAAATCGGAATAAGCTCACTCACATAAGGTGAATCTTGACAAGAAAATACAATGGATGTGATATGCATGATTTGTAGTGTCCATAGCTGGCAGGTTGAATTAAGAGAATTGAAGTGACGATTTTTTGAAAACAAGCACTACTACATGAAGTGTTTTTAACTATAAATACAACAAGGTGGTGACTAAACTGGTAGGAGAAAATGAAGCCTTTCCATTTTCTGAGTGCGGTTCTTTCTTCTACAAGGGGAATGATGTTTGAGAAAGGTCATAAATGGAGTTGCTATATGCTTTGTGATATTGGATGGATGTTTTCTCTCATGTGTGAGTATGTCTACTGTTAGAGGGGATTTGAAAGTGGGGAGGATTGCCAGAGGAGGTGTGAAAGCCTTTTCTTATGAAGAAAGGCCACGAGTGGCACAATCTCTACTTCTACTCTGTCACTGGATGGTAGGGGGTTCTGAGAGAGAGCCCGCAGAGGAATGAAAAAGGAACATGTTTTGGTAGGGACTGGCAAAAAATCATACATGTGGCTGCATGGAAGATGCGACCCCTCCCCAACATATTATGTTTCCCTTGTAGCTCTTCCTCCAACTTTCTCTGATCCTGGGCATGAAGGTTGAAGCTCCTCCTCTAGTTTAGAGGTGACTTTTCTTCTTTCTGGGACCCAATTTCCTTTCCTAGAAGGGAAATTCTCTATAGGATAGAATTGAAACATCTCACACTCCATCAGAAGGTGTCAGGATGATAATGACATGGCTCAAACGGTTTTACTCCTACTAATTTTTTAGTTAAGAATGATGATTCACAGGTGCCAAAACATGGATATAGAAATATTTTTGTAACAGAATTGCATATGGTCTTTTAGGCGTAATTGTCAAGAATGAATCTGCCGTTGACATGTGTCTTCTAGCCCAAAGCTTGTTGCTCGCTTTCTTCTATAAAAAAAGAAATCATGGCCAGAAAAAATTTACAGATTTTTTGGGAATGTCTTGTAGGTTCAGTTTTCTTGTTCCTTGGTTTTTTTCCTTATTAGTTTCCAATAGTGAGTCTAGGTGAATCAAACAAGTTGTAAGAGTCTTTAAAAGAGTAAATAAAGAAATGTTTTAGTGTCAAGTTCTGCATAGGTTCTTGAAGGAGTTATATGTAAATTTTATCTTGTGACAGAGATAGCATTTTGTTTAAATAAAATAGAATTCCGATTCTTTTCTCTCCATTGCATGATTCTATCAATTTTTAAATGAAATCAATCAAGGGTTTATTTTGTTTAGTGCATTGTTATGATGTATGTAGTTTTTTGTTTATTCTTCGGCCCAAGGGATCAATTAAATTGCTTAAATAGAGTTGCATAATGATAGGGCTTGTGCAAGGATTTTAGATAAGTAGTTTTGGGTTGGGATCACAAATGAAATATATTGTAAGGCAATATCATCTTAGATCTTATGTTATCAGATCAAATTTTGTCACATTTTTAGGTTTACATTTTATATCTTTCAGGTGCCCAATGGAGTAAGGCACTAATCACTGCTTGTAACCGCCTTTATTTATCATCATTGTTCCAGTTTTAACTAATGAATCTCTACAAATCTTTTAAAATATCAGAATATCATTTGTTGAGTTTTCATGTATTTTCTAAAAGTTGCCCCACCCATCTCATGCTCCAGCCTAAGGCCAAGGATCACTGAAGGATTTTCCATCCTTGAGCATTCTCCCTTCCCATTGAGCCCTTTTATGAGATAATCTACTTTGTTTTCAGTAAATTCCTGAGTATTATTGTTTAGATCAGAATATTCACTGAAGGGATTACCCTCTCGGGTTCTGCAGAGCCCAAAGTAGAGAAGGATCTTGTATCCTTTTTGAAGTTGGTCTAAGCCTAATGGATATTGAAAGTTGCAAGTGGCTTTCCATAGGTATTTGAAGGAATCAACTTGGTCTCTACCCTGTGGGAGTTTAAACCCGTTACTTTCTGGGAATCAACAAAAATGGCAACTCTACTGGGGAAGAATATGAATCTCTGGTTAAAATGATTTGCTTAATATATAGTTGAGATTATCCCATCCGAGTCACCAACAAAAATGGTGACTCTGCTAGGGAATGCTGATTAAAGTTGTCTGGGTCTTTTGTGATTTGATGGTTGAGCATTGCTCCCGCGTTACAAGAATCGAATATTTGCCCACAGAGTGAAGAGTTTCTTAATCTGACCCTTGTTGGTTTGAGTCAATTCTCATAAATATTGCTGGAGAATCTGCTATAGTTCATCTTTTTAAATAATTTTTTTTGTCTAGATCTGTCCATGTTTCAAAATTATTTCAATACCTCACAAGTTGTGGGTGGTGACTCTGAGACTCTAAGATCTATGCACCAGTGTGCATTTGTGTGAAGAAGAACCAAAGAATTTGTAGAAGAGATGAAGCATATTTGATCTCTTATGATGAAGTACCTCAACAAGCTGAGGATGAAATCCATATAATACCATTTGTTGATAAGCAAGTGTTGTGTTCAAATAAATCTGACCTGTAAAGAAATTCCAGTTGTTTGAGTATTTGTCCTCTGCAAGGTGGTGGCGACTCTGTCAAAGATTAGTGTTAAATATTTGAAGGATTGAAGGTAATTTTGCAAAAATCCCAAGTTAAAGAAGGCAACAACAGCTTCAGCATTTCTAGGTATTTTGATTTTCATGAGCTGAGTGTATTTTCATGAAAATTATGTGTAGAAATTTTCCCTAGAGAGTGAGAGAAGCACTAAGGAAGGGAATAGTAGTGATTATTTTACATACTCCTATGACACAATTTTTTCATTTTGTATGAAGTTAGATGGAGTATGTTTTGAGCTATGAAATGTAATAGTTTAAGATTTGTGGCAAAAGGAAAGAATTAGGGAAATGAATGAAAATATGTATTATGTGTCTGTGCTTCCCTATGAAATGTCAAATATAAATGTGCAACCTCTGCCAAATCACCATAGAGCTTTCCTTATGGAAAGTTATAAACCCTTGAATTTTAATGGTATCCAAGGTTTCCCAAATCACGTTCCTACAAAGGTTAGGGAACAACTTCCAGAGTTTAATGGGAAAAGATCAGAATCAGCACGTCAGCATTTCCAGGAGTTTTTTGAATTAATGGGAGATTTTGAGATAAATCAGGATGATGTTTTCATGAAGTTGTTTGTTCAATCTTTGAAGGAAAATGCTAGAGATTGGTTTTATTACCTACTAGCATGTTCTATCTCATCATGGGATGAATTAAAGGTAGCATGCACGAAACAGTTTTGTGAAAGAATTAATCCAAGCTTAGTTATGAAAATATTCATGGGTATCCAAAAGGAAGAAGATGAGTTAGTACCTTTTTTAATCTCAGGTTTGCTAGGGCATTGGATGAAATTCATATCAATTATATACCAAATGATGCAGTATGTTTATTTGTTTATTTGGCTGCATTTGATGAAGAAGAGAGTTATCTGCTGAGAGATAAAGATCCTAAAACCTTGCATCAGGCTTATAGGATAGCAATGGATATTGGGAACAACTTGAAGTATGGGATCCCTAGGGGTTATCTATCTGCAAGGGTATGTTATCGTAAAATACTAGAGGTTAAAGAAAGGCATGAGTCAGAAGAGAAAGATCCATATCAAGGTGTTTACATCTCTATTGATCATATTAGTACAAGTTGTTGGCATTATGGATGAATCAATTATGTGTTGCATTGATGTTTTTTTCATTGACGTCAACACTAGTTGTTATGGTTGGTTACCGATAAACAGGTTTTGGTTACCAGTAGAAGATCTAGTGTTACCGATAGAAGAGACTATTTGTTGGACACTTCTGACATGTTTGGATCAATGAAGTATGATTGATTTTATGTGTTACATGCTTCTGGAGCATGTTTTTGTCAGTTGGTATTGATTTGGTAATCGGATTCTATCATACACTCTTGTAAACCCTTACCAACATGGGTTTAAGGTTTAACCGACAAAGCTTTCACTGAGAAATCTTGACAGGATGCATAAGTGGTGTTGGTGCAGATTCTAGATGGATTTCAGGATGTTGAAGATATTCTTTGATCATGCCTCAACTGATTGAAGATATTTCTTTGGTGTGGTGGATACAGATTAGGTCTGATACCTATCTAGGTTATGGACTGATATCATGTTAACGTGTTCTCTACACGTTACCGGGATGATTTATGGTTTGGTTATTGTTGTTTTGGTCTTAAGGGAACATGGCATATCATTATAATATGGATGTATGTAATGATCTTATTGTAAAATATTTTAGGTGGCCGACCTAATTGATTTAGGCCTTAGGGTTGGTATAAATTGATGTAATCTCATTGTAGATTATGCATCATGGTCGTGAAATGCAATATCATATGCAAAGGAGATTTGGTCGATCATAGGTGATCGAATTGGGATTAAGGAAGAGGTCAAAGGCCTTCGGTATTGAGCTTAACTAGGACTGTAATTAGACATGGTAGATGCTATCTCTAGCAGCTCATTATTCTAGATTGTTGTCCATTTATCTTGAGGTGGTTATAACCTCTTTGTAGTTAGTGAGATTCTTTTGTAATGAGCAGTACGCTCTAGGCAGTGCGCCTTCCTGCATGTGCATGCCCCTCATTGTATCACATAATTTTTGCAGAAGTATCATTTGACTATGGGTAGGCTTCCCACCATGGTTTTTCCCTTTCTGGGTTTTCCATGTACAAATCATGGTGTTATGTGGTATGATTGCATTGTGTTAATTCTATGTTTCATTGTTAAGTTTTATTGCTTACTGGTATTTGTTTTTGCTATACTTAATGTTTATGTGATCTAGTTAAATTTTATTAAGTGGATTAATTGATATAATTTGTCAACAATTGATTCACCCCCCCCTCTCAGTTGTTCACTGGTTATCCTAACACAAGCCATTTTTTAGCATTGAGGACCAGACTATTTTAAACTATTGTCATTACCAAAATGTCCCTAAGGTGACTTGTATGTTTGAGAGGAATCTAGTTCAAAAGAATCAGAATGATCATGGAAGTTTTGATGAGGCTTATGAACATCTTAGCATGGAAATTTCATACTCTGAGGATTATATGACTGGATGTTGTTCTAGTTTAGATTGTAGTTCCTTAACCCCTAATAAATGTGAAGTTAAGATGAGCAATGGTTTTAGTGAAAATATCAATGCAGTATTTGATGAGGATGCAGATGAAGATGAATTCGTGCTTTGCTATAATGTTTTTGGGAAGGTTTTTCATACTATTCTTAACCCTTTGTATAAAGAAACAAGTGAGAGTCTGAACACTATTGCACCAACTTTTGAAGTAGATAATTATAAAGATAAAGATATGATACCTAAATTGATGATAAGTAACAATAATCAGTTTCTTCCTGTGGCTGATATTGTCAATATCAAATGGGATATGAAGCAGGAGGGTGAAGTTTTTGTCTGGTTTGATGATTTGTAGTTACATGAAGGGATCCTTTCTGATCCTTTTCCTCCTCTTGATAATAGTTTGCTTGTTATGTTCAATAACAAAATGGATGCTTCAGGGAGTCCCTATTTCAGTAAGCAGGCTGATGTTGCAAGTGGCATGTTTTCTCAGTTGTGTGCCAAAATATGAGATTTTATTTTTTCAATTGGATTATGTTCTTACATAATGAGATATTGGTTGCAGCCAAGATGTACGTTATGTTCAATAAAACATACATGTGTTACAAATTGATAAATATTCTATATCATTGCATAAGTTTATGAGTTTCAGCAGTAATTGCAGTGATAACATTAAGCATAGTAGTTGGATGAAAGTAGCCAACAGGTTTGAAAAGTGGCATTCCACTTATGTTATTAAATTACATTTGGTGATTTCAGAGGAGATATGTTTATGACAGAGGAAAATACTGGTTGATATTGATAGATGGCATTGGGCCATCACATGTGGTTTGACCCTATCGACCACAAGTAATTTGGGATAGAATGAATTTTCTTACTCTATGCCCAATGGAATGATTAACAAATTCCCTCTTGAATTGCCTGTTCATGGACAATTTTTGAGGTTCTACTTTTCTTAAAGTAGCTATTATCCATGAGCATTAGTTAGGTTTTCTTTGGTAGTGTATTTTCCTTTTCTATTGAAGTTACCTTGTCCAGGTAATTTCTTTTTGGTCTGCTTCACCCAAATATTCTAGTTTCTCGTCTCACTCCTGTGAAATGAGCGTCCCCAACTAGAGCCATTGATAGCTCTAAAAATTGATTGCATGAGATTTTTCAATTTTGAGCTTAAATATTGATCTTTCTAGTCTTATTTGCATCCTCTATTAAAGTTAAATGTCTAGGGTTTAGGGTTTATCAAAATTTCTTATGTTTTGTGAATGAAAACCCTAGCAATGATATATCTCATCGTTACTTTTTCCCACTAAGGCTGAGGGTTGTTTACCATGGATGGGGCCTTTTCATTTCCTAAGCACTAAGTAGTGGTAGACCGGTTTTAAAGATGATTTTCCTAAAGTCATGTGCAAAAAATTTCTCTATAGTCGGTCTCTTTTAATATTTATACCCACGCCTGCATTTTTCCCAAATTTGAATTCCTAAGTATTTTGGTTGGTTGATAAATGAAGAATAGATCTGATGGTCTACGCTCCCCCGTGGTTAAAAGTGTAGTGAAGATAAAGACCGCAACATCATGAGATGATGCCATGTGTCTTTAGCAGAAAATGACAAGCAGGCGATGTAACTAGATAAAGCCTTGTGCTACCAGTTCTCAGGCGGTAAAAATTGGTTTACTCAGTCTTATCAACTGGCACATGTTCAAGATGAACCACGATGTTATGTCCTAAGGTAAAAGGTGCCCAATTTTTAATTCTAAAAGGGTTAACGGGCACTGTGTAGAGGAATAAAGTGTGAACATATTCGACGGCCTCCGTATCCCCGCAATGGAAGGTGCAATTAAGTTATGAACCATGGCATCATGAGATGATGCCACGTGTCCCGGGCTGACCAGGAAGACCTACAGTGGGGCCGCTGACAGAGTCTAGTAAAAAGATGATATGGTGCTGATTATTCAAGACTTTGTGGGTCCGCCAATATAGATGGAAGGTCAAATGCCCCATCGACAGATAATGATCATTTGATTTGCCAGGTTGGGTAAGATCTGCGACTAAGTTTCAAATGTGAAATTAGGAGGGATCATTGAAGACATTGGTCGTAGCTTGCGCATGAGAGATAGGATGAACAAGATATAGAGTTGCCAACTCAAGATGATTAATGACAAGTTGGGAGATTTAGATACCGACTCAAATTTTTTTATTGAACAAAGGACAGATTCAACAAGGCAAGGACAATATCTCAAAGATGTGAAAGGATTGGGATAATCTTCAGGTATAGGTATGATGGATCACGATTTCTTTGATGAATTTAGGGATTTTCTTGTTGACAAGAATTCAGAAGCAGAAGACTGTACACCCATGGAAGAATAAAATTGAGATAAAATCACTCACATAAGGTGAATCTTCACAGGAAAATAAAGTGAATGTGATATGCATGATTTCTAGTGTCCATAGCTCGCAGGTTGAATTAAGAGTATCGAAGTGATGATTTTTCATGAACAGACACTACTAGATGAAGTGTGTTTAAGTATAAATACAACAAGGTGGTGACTAAACTAGTAGGAGAAAATGAAGCCTTTCCATTTTCTGAGTGCAGCTCTTTCTTCTGCAAGGGGAATGATGTTTGAGAAAGGTCATAAATGGAGTTTCTATATGCTCTGTGATACCTGATGGATGTTTTCTCTCATGTATGAGTATGTCTATTGTTAGAGGGGATGTGAAAGTGGGGAGGATTTATAGAGGGGGCATGGAAGCCTTTTCTTATGAAGAAAGGCCACGCATGACACAACCTCTGCTTTTACTCTGTCAGTGGATGGAAGGGGGTTCTAAGAGAAATCCCGTAGAGGAGTGAAAAAGGAACATGTTAGGGTAGGGAGTGGCAGAAAATCATCCATGTGGCTACATGGAAGCTGTGACCCCTCCCCAACATATTATGTTTTCCTTGAAGCTCCTCCTCCCACTTTCTCTGATCCTGGGCATGAAGGTTGAAGCTCCTCCTCTAGTTTAGAGGGGACTTTTCTTCTTGTCGGGACCCAGTTTCCTTTCCTAGAAGGGAAATGCTCATAGGATTGAAGTGCAACATCTCACACTCCATCTAAAGGTGTTAGGGTGATAACGACATGGCTCAAATGGTTTTGCTCATACCAATTTTTAGTTAAGAACGATGATTCACAGGTGCCAAGACATGGATATGGAAATATTTCTGTAACAAAATTGCATATGGTCTTTTAAGCCTAATTGTCAAGAATGAATCTGCTATTGACATGTGTCTTCTGGCCGGAAGCTTGTTGCTCCCTTTCTTCTATAAAAAGGGAAATCATGGTGAGAAAAAAGGTTCAGATTTTTTGGGAATGTCTTGTAGGTTCAGTTTTCTTGTTCCTTTGGTTTTTTCCTAGTCTATTTCTAGTAGTGAGTCTAGGTGAAGCGAACAAGTTGTAGAATCTTTTACAGAGTAAATAAAGAAATGTTTTAGTGTCAAGTTCTACAAAGGTTCTTGAAGGAGTTATATGTAAATTTTATCTTGTGACAGAGATTGCCTTTTGTTTAAATAAAACAGAATTCTGATTATTTTCTCTCCATTGCATTATTCTATCAATTTTTAAATGAAATAAATCAAGGGTTTATTTCGTTTAGTACATTGTTATGATGTATGCAGCTTTCTATTT
The DNA here is from genome assembly GCF_030272615.1 of Cryptomeria japonica. Lineage (NCBI taxonomy): Eukaryota > Viridiplantae > Streptophyta > Pinopsida > Cupressales > Cupressaceae > Cryptomeria > Cryptomeria japonica. The sequence continues at coordinate 474,585,030 of NC_081409.1, read as the reverse complement.
ATGCTTCAGCCCAAGGGATCAATTAAATTGCTTAAATAGAGTTGCAGAATGATAGGGCTTGTGCAAGGATTTTAGATAAGTAGTTTTGGGTTGGGATCACAAATGAGATATATTGTATGGTAGTATCATTTTAGATCTTATGTTATCAAATCAAATTCTATCACATTTTTAGGTTTATATTTTATATCTTTTAGGTGCCCAATGGAGTAAGGTACTAATCATTGCTTGTAACCGGCTTTATTTATCAGCCTTGTTTCGGTTTTAACTAATGAATCTCTACAAATCTTTTAAAATATCATAATATCATTTGTTGAGTTTTCATCTATTTTCTAAAATTTGTCCCACCCATCTCATGCTCTAGCTTAAGGCTGAGGATCACTGAAGGATTTTCCATCCTTGAGCATTCTCCCTTCCTATTGAGCCCTTTTATGAGATAATCTTCTTTATTTTCAGTAAATTACTAAGTATTGTTTTTGAGATCAGGAAGTTCACTAAAGGGATTACCCTCCCGGGTTCTGTAGAGCCCAAAGTGTAGAAAGATCTTGTATCCTTGTTAAAGTTGGTCCAAGCTTGATGAATATTGATAGTTGGAAGAGGATTTCCATAGGTATTTGGAGGAATCAGCTTAGTCTCTACTATGTGGTAGTGTAAACTCGTTACTTTTTGGGAACCAACAAAAATGGTGACTTTGTTGGGGAAGAATATGAATTGTAAGAATCTCTGGTTAAAATGATTTGCTTAATATATAGTTGAAACTATCCCACCTGAGTCACCAATAAAAATGGTGACTTTGCAGGGGAATGTTGTATAATGTTGTCTGGATTTTTTATGATTTGATGGTTGAGCGTTGCTCTCGCATCACAAGACTCAAATATTTTCCCATAGAGTGAAGAGTTTCTTAATCTGTCCCTTGTCGGTTTGCACCAATTCTCATATATATTGTCTGAGAATCTGTTGTAGTTCATCTTTTTAAATAAAAAGTTTTTTTTTCAGATCTGTCCATGTTTAAAAAATTATTTCAATACCTTAGAAGTTGTGGGTGGCGACTCTAAGACTCTGAGATCTATGCACCAGTGTGCATCTGTGTGAAGAAAAACCAAAGAATTTGTAGAAGAGATGAAGCAGATTTGAGCTATTATGATGAAGTACCCTGACAAGCTGAGGATGAAATCCATATAATGCCATTTGATGGTAAGGAAGTGTTGGAGTGTTGTGTTGAAACAAATTTGACATATAAAGATATTCTAGTTGTTTGATTATTTGTCCTCTACAAGGAGGTGGCGACTTTGTCAAAGATTAGTGTTAAAGATTTGAAGGATTGAAGGTGATTTTGCAAAAATTCCAAGTTAAAGAAGGCCACAACAACTTCAAAATTTCTAGGTATTTTTATTTTCATGAGTTGAGTGTATTTTCATGAAAATTATGTGTAGAAATGTTCCCTAGAGACTGAGAGAAGAACTAAGGAAGGGATTAGTAGTGATTATTTTACATACTCCTGTAACACAATTTTTACATTTTGTATGAGGTTAGATGGAGTATGTTTTGAGCTATGCAATGTAATAGTTTAAGATTTGTGGCAAGTGGAAAGAATTAGGGAAATGAATGAAAATATGTATTATGTGTCTGTGCTTCCCTATGAAATGTCGAATATAAATGTGCAACCTCTGCCAAATCACCATCTCTCTTTATGGAAAGATATGAGCCATTGAATTTTAATGGTATCCACCCAAATCTTGTTCCTGCAAAGGTTAAGGAACAACTACCAGAGTTAATTGGGAAAAGATTAGAATGAGCACGTCAGCATTTGTAAGAGTTTTCTAAATTAATGGGAGATTTTGAGATAAATCAAGAAGATGTTTTCATGAAGCTGTTTGTTCAATCTTTGAAGGAAAATGCTAGAGATTGGTTTTATTACCTACCAACATATTCTATCTCATCATGGGATGAATTAAAGGTAGCATCCATGGAACAATTTGGTGAAAGAATTAATCCAAGCTCAGTTATGAAAACATTCATGGGTATCCAGAAGGAAGAAGATGAGTTAGTACCTATTTTTAATCTTAGGTTTGCTAGGGCATTGGATGACATTCCTAGCAGTTATAGACCAAATGATGCAGTATGTTTAGCTGCTTATTTGGCCGCATTTGATGAAGAAGAGAGTTATCTTCTAAGAGATAAAGATCCTAAAACCTTACATCAGGCTTCTAGGATAGTAATGGATATTGAGAACAACTTGAAGTATGGGATCCCTAGGGGTTATCAATCTGCAAGGGTATGTTATCCTAAAATATTAGAGGTTAAAGAAAGGCATGAATCAGAAGATAAAGATACATATCAAGGCATTTACATCCATATTGATCATATTAGCCCTATTAATTATGATTTGAACAAAAATGTGAGTGAAGAGAACTTGTCCTAGATAGTGGTTATTCCTCATGTTGATGAAGAAAATGTTAATGAGAAATTATCTGACATATTGGATATAGAGATGGAGATGATGTCAACCATTTCATCAAATGACAATAACAGTAATTGCTCTAGGAAGAAGATCTCACAAGAGATTTGTCTACAGTCTTGTGTCTCAGATAGATCCAAAAGTGAGTATGAAGAATTGGAAAGTTGTATGTCTGAAATAGATGCAAATATGCAAGATTTTGAAGATATTAAATCAGTCTCTCAGGAGTCGGTTACATGTGGTAACAAATTTTTAGGTGAAGAGATGCTACAAATTTTAGTTAATGATAATATTGAGATACAAAGTTGCATGATGTGTACCAATGAGGAAATTGTCTTAGTACAAGCCATTTTTATCATTGAGGACTAGACTATTTTAAATTGCTCTCATTACTAAAATGTCCCTGAGTTGACTTGTATGTTTGAGAGGAATCTAGTTCAAAAGAATCAGAATGATCATCGTAGTTTTGATGAGGCTTATGAATATGTTAGCATGGAACTTTCATATTGTGAGGATTATATGTCTGGGTGTTGTTCTAGTTGAGATTGTATTTCCTTAACCCCTGATGAATGTGAAGTTAAGATGAGAAATGGTTTTAGTGAAAATATCAATGCATTATTTGATGAAGATGAGTTGCTGCTTTTCTATCATGTTTTAGAGAAGGGTTTTCATACTGTTCTTAACCCTTTGTATGAAGAAACAAGTGAGAGTCTAGACACTATTGCACCAACTTTTGAAGTAGATAATTATAAACATAAAGTTATGATACTTGAATTGATGGTAAGTAACAATAATCAGTTTCTTCATGTGGCTGATATTGTCAACGTCAAATGGGATACAGAGTAGGAGGATGAAGTTTTTATCCGGTTTGATGATTTGCAGTTACATGAAGGGATAATTTTTTATCCTGTTCCTCCTCTTGATAACAATTTGCTTGTTATGTTCAGTAAGAAAATGGATTCTCTAGGGAGTCCCTATTTCAGTAAGCATGTTGATGTTGCAAGTGAGGCATGTTTTCTCAGTTGTGTGCTAGAATATGAGATTTTATTTTTTCAACTGAATGATGTTCTTATAGAATGGGATATTGGTTGCAGTCAGGATGTATGTTATGTTCAATACAATGCACATGTGTTACAAAATGACAAATATTCTATATCATTGCACAATTTTTATATTTTCAACAGTAATTGTAGTGATAAATTTAAGCATAATAGCTGGATAAAAGTAGCCATTAGGTTTGAAAAGTGGCATTCCACTTATGCTATTAAATTACATTTGGTGCTTTCAGAGGAGAATCATGTTTATGATAGAGGAAAATACTGGTTGATATTGACAGATGGCATTGGGCCATCACATGTGGTTTGACCCTGCAAGCCACAAGTAATTTGGGATAGAATAAATTTTCTAACTCTATGCCTAATGGAATGATTAATAAATTCCTTCTTGAATTGCATGTTCATGGACAATTTTTGAGGTTCTACTTTTCTTAAAGTAGCTATTATCCATGAGCATTAGTTAGGTTTTCTTTGGTAGTGTAGTTTCCTTTTCTGTTGAAGTTACCATGTCAAAGTAATTTATTTTTCGTTTGCTTCACCCAAAGATTCTGGTTTCTTGTATCACTCCTATGAAATGAGCGTCCCCAACTAGAGTCACTGATAGCTCTGAAAATTGATTGCATGAGAGTTTGAATAAAGAATAAATCAACTTGAGACAAGTGGCCTAATTTATGATGCCCATATAGAGCTCATATGGAACTAGGAGAGTTCTTCCACGTGCCTTACATTATGATGAAGCTAACTTCCTATTTAAACTTTTTCAAAACAATATGTCAATGTACTGGAACACTAAGAGTGCACTGGAGAAATCTTACTTCTTTGAGTAACAGTACTATTAATGATCTGAACACTTGCCACCATGCCAATAACAAAAAATAACAAAGAGGACCCAGAAAACTAGCGTTCACTCAGTGGAACTCCAGTTCCCTATCCAATTCCTTGAAATAAACCATTTAACTCAAGACACACCCAAGTTAACTTAAAGGAGTGTGTTGAAAAATAACTCAAAATTTTCCCTCCACAAATCTTTTCTTGGCCTTTACCTTTCGAACGTCGGTTTTTGGAAGAAATAAGGCCCCCTTCTTTTCATCATATTATTTTTATCAAAGGTATTAACAAAAATTAAAGGTTTTTTGGAAAAAAATGAGACCTTATCAAAACAATATGGGAGCCTTTAAACCCACATAAATTTGACACAAAATTATTATACTTGCCCTACAAGTCAACTTAGGGTCAAACCATTAATTTTTTCCCTTTCGGCAAGACTAGAACAAAATGTGCAACTTAAAAATGAGATCATTTTTAGACAACAATTACTAGATATGATGATGACAAAATCAAGAAAGATAAGCTTAAGCACAAGTAGAATAAATAGCTACTATTCTAGTCAAGGTGACTAATTCCTAAGAGGTAATTGAACCAATGACTTCATCATTGGATGGACAAGCCATGAAACTAGTTGAGCAAGAAGCTTCATAGAGCAGGGCAATGGGTGAATGTTTGGACATGATGCTTAGTCAGGGAACACAACTACCAAGTTTAGCTATCACTATGGTCAAGAATCTTGAAGCTGTGAAAACTTAGGTGGATAATATTATAGAGCTCTTCTCTCAAGAGTTGGAAACATAAGAGAAGGATTTTGATATTTCATTGAAACTTGAAGATTTTGACTTAAATGTTCTTATAGCTAATGGATTTATTCCTTCTTAGGATATGTATGTTGAGCAGTAAAAATAATTAGAGCATCAATTGAATACTATGTAGTAGCTTATAAAGGACATGAGAAAGGATCAGAAGGAGTGTGTTGGTTCTGAAATCAACAGATCCCCAAACCCTAAAGATTTAGCCACTTTCTTATCAATAGGTTCAAGGTTAGATTTGGCCAATGAACGAGATTTAGTTACAAGAATGAAATCTCCTGTTACAAAATGACACTAAGAAAACATAAAATAATATAAGTATCTTCATCTTCACACTGGTCTTGTTTCTGTAATTCTTCAAAATTTGGTAGAGAAATTTTCCTTTGGGCTTCATCTAGTCCTTGAGTATGACTAGTGATGATCTTGACCCATGTAATGGAATCTCCCAAATCAATGCAGCATTTCTTACATTTATTTAAGAGAGAATCAAGAAAATCCAGAATGAATTGAAGATCTACTGATTTGTCAAAAGAGGACAAAGAGAATTCCTCTTTCTCAATAATCCATGGTTAGTAATTAGGACATTAGGACACCATATGACCCCTAACGACAACATATGGTATTCTAAGGGGTCATATGGTGTCACAAGGGGTCATGTCATTTACTAGGATGTTAAAATGGATCATATGGTGTCCTAAGGGGTCATAGGACACCATATAACCCCTTAGGACACCATATGACCCCTAAAAACACCATATGGTGTCCTAAGGGGTCTTATGGTGTCACAAGAGGTCATGTCATGTACTAGGATGTTAAAAGGGGTCATATGGTGTCCTAAGGGGTCATAATACACCATATGACCCCTAACGACACCATATGGTTTCCTAAGGGGTCGTAGGACACCATATGGTGTTCTAAGGGGTCTTAGAACACCACATGACCCCTTAGGACACAATATGATCCCTAATGACACCATATGGTGTCCTAAGAGGTCATATGGGGTTATGTCGTGTATACTAACCTATACACTTCATACTTGATTATATTGGAAGGATACGAAGATGAGAGTTGATGTGGTTTAAGGTATGAATGAGAAAAAAAGTCATTAGGATCACTCTCAGGGGAAGGTGGAAAAAATAAGCTAAGGCATGAATTTGCTAAAATTGATCTTGATGAATATTTGCTTAACAATTCCAAGTTTGTGCAATATCAGAATCAACAAAAGATTAATGTACCATCCAATGTGTCAAATGCTAGAATATGTAAATTAATTATTGCCCTGATTATCGATACAAACAAAGGACCCCTCACCATCTCTAGCTGACAAAGTAATTATTTTTGTCATCCATGCCATTAACGAAAACCTTATCCTTATCTATACTGCTTATCATTAATGTTGCAGCTATCTTCTTGCTATAGTAGACATGATTTAATATGTATTGCTTTATAAATTAATGAATTGAGCCTATGTCCATCAGAGCTCCTTTGTGAGTTTCTCCCCCAATCCATGTTTTGACATGGTATCAGAGCTAAAGGCTTATAGTTTCCTCAATAGGCAGAAGAGTCCAAGGAGTGCAAGGTTGGTGATTGGTAAATCATAGAAGTCCCAAACTGCTTGCAGAAGTTTGCAACCAGTTAGCCAGGATGCATCAGACAGAATCCAAGGAGAGCAAGATTGGAGAGTTCAACCTGCAGAAGTCTAAGAAACTTGAAGAGCCAGGTTAATTGATTGCACTGAGAGGTGTGTAAATTGAAGCTATTTTTTGAGCTTAAATATTGATCTTTCTGGTTTTATTTGCATCCTCTGTCAAAGTTCAAGGTCTAGGGTTTAGGGTTTATCAAAATTTCTTATGTTTTGTGATAGAAAACCCTAGCAATGATATATCTCATTGTTAATTTTTCCCACTAAGGCCCAGGGTTGTTTACCATGGGCTGGGCCTTTTCATTTCCTAATCACTAAGTTGTGGTAGACCAGTTTTAGAGATGATTTTCCTAAAGTCGTGTGCAAAAATTTCTCAATAGTCGGTCTCTTTTAATATTTATGCCACGCTTGCATTTTTCCTAAGTTTTAATTCCTAAGAATTTCGGTTGGTTGATAAAACTAGAATAGATCTGACGGTATGCGCTTCCCCGTGGTTAAAAGTACAGTGAAGATAAAGACTATGGCATCACGAGATGATGTCGCGTGTCTTCAACAGAAAATGACAAGCTGGTGGTGTAACCTACTAAAGCCTTGTGCTACCAGTTCTAAGGCGGTAAAAATCGGTTTACTAACAATCCTATCAATTGACACATGTTCAAGATGAACGACGATGTTATGTCTTGAGGTAAAAGGTGCCCAATTTTTAATTCTAAAAGGGTTAATGGGCACTGTGCAGAGGAATAAAGTGTGAATAGATCCGACAACCTCCGTATCCTTGCGATGGAAGTTGCAAGGAAGTTACAGACTGCAACATCAGGAGATGATGCCACGTGTCCTAGGCTGACCAGGAAGACCTATGGTGGGGTCACTGATAGAGTCTGGTCGAAAGATGATATGGTGCTAATTAGTCATAACTTTGTGGGTCCACAGATACAAATGGAAGGTGAAATGCCCCATCAACAGATAATAATCGTTTGATTTTCCTAGTTGGGTAGATCTATGGCTGAGTTTCAAATGTAAAATTAGGAGGGATCATTGAAGACATTGGTTGTAGCTTGCACGGGAGAGATAGGATGAATAGGATACAAACTAGCCAACTTGGGATGATTAATGACAAGTTGGGAGATATCAAAGGACTGATTCGACAAGGCAAGGACAATATAGAGATGTGAATGGATTGGGATAAGCTTTAGGTTTAGGTATGATGGATCATGAGTTCTCTAATGAATTTAGGGATTTACTTGTTGATAGGAATCCTGAAGCAGAAGACTGTACACCCATGGAAGAATAAAATTAGGATAAAATCACTCACATAAGGTGAATCTTGAGAGGAAAATATAGTGGATGTGATATGCATGATTTCTAGTGTCTATAGATGGCATGTTGAATTAAGAGCATCAAAGTGATGATTTTTCATGAACAAGCACTACTAGATGAAGTGTTTTTAACAATAAATACAACAAGGTGGTGACTAAACTAGTAGGAGAAAATGAAGCCTTTCCATTTTCTGAGTGCAATTATTTCTTCTGCAAGGGGAATGATGTTTGAGAAAGGTCATAAATGGAGTTTCTATATGCTCTATGATATCGGATGGATGTTTTCTCTCATGTGTGATTATGTCTATTGTTAGAGGGGGTGTGAAAGCCTTTTCTTATGAAGAAAGGCCACCCATGGCACAACCTTTGCTTCTACTCTGTCACTGGATGGCAGGGGGTTTTGAGAGAGAGCCAACAGAGGAATGAAAAAGGAACATGTCTGGGTAGGGAGTGCAAAAAAATCATCCATGTGGCTGCACGGAAGTTACGGCCCCTCCCAAGCATATTATGTTTCCCTTGTAGCTCCTCCTCCCACTTTCTTTGATCCTGGGCATGAAGGTTGAAGCTCCTCCTATAGTTTAGAGGCGACTTTTATTCTTGTCGGGACCCAGTTTCCTTTCCTAGAAGGGAAATGCTCTATAGGAAAGAAGCGCAACATCTCACAGCCATCCAAAGGTCTCACGGCGATAATGACATGTTTCAAATGGTTTTCCTCCTACCAATTTTCAATTAAGAATGATGATTCACAGGTGCTAGCACATGGATATGGAAATATTTCTATAACAGAATTGCATATGGTCTTTTAGGCCTAATTGTCAAGAATGAATATGCTATTGACATGTGTCTTCTGGCCAGAATCTTGTTGCTCCCTTTCTTCTATAAAAAGGGAAATCATGGCCAGAAAAAAGGTTTAGATTTTTTGGTAATGTCTTGTAGGTTCAAATTTTTTGTTCCTTTGGTTTTTTCCTAGTTCGTTTCCAGTAGTGAGTCTAGGTGAAGTAAACAAGCTGTAGAGTATTTTACAGAGTAAATAAATAAAAAATTTAGTGTCAAGTTTTGCAAAGGTTCTTGGAGGAGTTATGATGTATGTAGCTTTTTATTTATGCTTCATCTCAAGTGTTCAATTAAATTGCTTAAATAGAGATGTAGAATGATAGGGCTTGTGCAAGGATTTTAGATAAGTAGTTTTGGGTTGGGATCACAAATGAGATATATTGTAAGGCAGTATCATCTTAGATCTTATGTTATCAGATCAAATTCTGTCACATTTTTAGGTTTACATGTTATATCTTTGAGTTTCCCAATGGAGTAAGACACTAATCACTGCTTGTAACCAACTTTATTTATTAGCCTTGTTTCAGTTTTAACTGATGAATCTTTACAAATCTTTTAAAATATCAGAATATCATTTGTCGAGTTTTCATGTATTTTTTGAAAGTTGTCCCACCCATCTCATGCTCTAGCCTAAGGCTGAGGATCACTGAAGGATTGCCATCCTTGAGCATTCTCCCTTCCTGTTGAGCCCTTTTATGAGATAATTTGCTTTGTTTTCAGTAAATTCCTGAGTATTGTTGTTGAGATCAAGAATTTCACTAAAGGGGTTACCCTCCTGGGTTTTGCATAGCCCGAAGTGTAGAAGGATCTTGTATCCTTGTTTAAGTTGGTCCAAGCTTGATGGATATTGATAGTTGGAAGTGGATTTCCATAGGTATTTGGAGGAATCAGCTTGGTCTCTACCCTATGGCAGTGCAAACTCGTTATTTTTTGGAAACCAACAGGAGAAACAAGTATTTGCTATTGTGAAAGCTGTAAAATATTTCAGATACTATATTATTCATTCCCATGCAATAGTGTATGTACCACACTCTACTGTTAAGATCATTTTAACACAACAATCTAGACATCAAGCCAACTAAATTGGTGAGAGGACAAGGTTTGTGTAAGTTAATTGCAGAAAGCAAGAGTGAAGAGAATGAGGAACTAGATTTAGTCTTATTTGTTGGACTTCAAGACACTTGGTTTGCAAACGTTGCATATTACCTGACTTATGGAGACTATCCAGTAGACCTCTTTGTAAGAGAAAAATGAAATCTAAGATTAAAGGCTGCTAAATACGCCATTTTTGATGATGTGTTGTACAAAAAGGGATTGGATGGGACTTTCCTACGCTGCGTAGATAAGTTACTTCAAGAGCCACTGTTAAAAACATTTCATGATGAAGATTGTGGTGGTAATTTTTTATCAACAATAACTGCCTATAAAATCTTGAGAAATTGTTATTATTGGCCAGGTATGTTCAAGGATGTTTATGCTTGGGTAGCTAAGTGTGAAAAGTGTAAGTTATTCACTGGGAAGCCACAACTTGCAGCTTTGCCTCTCAGACCCATATTTGTTGATGAACCATTCAAACAATGGGGTTTAGATTTTATAGGTCCATTGTCACCTATTTCAAGTGTCAGATATATGCATATACTGATGGCCATTGATTACTTTACCAAATGGGTTGAAGTCATTATAGTGCGGAAGATGACCTCCGAGGTTGTTTGCAATTTTCTTAAAGAAAATATTTTGGTTCGTTTTGGGGTTCCTCAGAAGATTGTGGTTGAAAATGCAACCAATTTATCTTCTACCAAGATTTCATTATTTTGTTATGATTATGGGATATCTCTCACTCACTCTTTAGATTATTACCCTCAGGGTAATGGCCAGACAAAGTCAAGCAATAAAAATATGATAAACATTATGAGGAAGCAGGTGAGTGATAACTTCAAAGACTAGCACAAAAGATTGTACGAAGCTCTTGGGGAAGATTACACATCTTGAAAAAGAGCCATAGGGATGTCACCTTTTGAACTAGTTTATGGTATGGGATCTCAATTATCACTTCTCTTAGAACTTGCAGCTTCAAAGTTACAAACAATTGTTGAAGATGCATATTTTCAAGATTCTCTAGAGAAGAGGACTATGCATTTAATGAGGATTAAAGAAGAAAGAGATAAATTGGTTGATCAGATTACAGAAAATCAGATGCAAGTTAAGAAAATATTTGACAGGAGAGCCAGGCCACAAAAATTTATGCAAGGTGATCAGGTTTTACTTTGGGATAGAAGAAGAGAACCAAAAGGAGCACATGGGAAGTTCGAGTCACTATGGAAAGGACCATTCTTAATTCAAGAGGTAAAAGGCCCTAATTATTTCAAACTAGCATACCCGGATGGTACTGTTCTTCCCCTATCCTATAATGGGCAAAAATTGAAATTATATCAATTGTAAGGAGTCCCTTGCAGGTCTTGTACATAAATTTTGTTTTGTTTGGTTAGTTGTTTCAGTTCTATTTTGTTTTTGTTCTAGTCCTTTTGATTTAAGGCTTGTTTTCGAAATCAAAGATCGGGGGTTCATGTCTTGGTCCCTTGCCATCCCAGTCCTCAGTCAGAGCCATTGTTAGTCCTCCCTTCTTTTCTTTGAGTTTCAATTCGAAAGTTGTCCTTTTATTTTTATTCTCCTTTTCGAATTTGTATTTCCTTCCTTTGAACTCAAGTCATTGAACCTTACCTTAGTTCAAAATGCACTTTAAAGATAGTTGTCTTTGCAGCTTTGTTTCATGGTAACGGCGAGCGTTTTGTTGAAAGTTCATTTTGAACTTGAACCTTTGAACCTTTCGGTTCATGGTTCAAGGTTCAAAGTTGGTTGTGCGTCAGTTATGTCTTTGATGGTTCGTTGTCTTTTGTTTTTATGCCATGAAGACTATTTTGTGTTCTGTTCTATGTTCTTCCTTTGAGTTAAACTTGAACCTTTGAACCTTTCAGTTCTCGCGTCAAGGTTAAAAGTTTAAAATTCATAGTCTAAGGCTTCATTTAGAAGTGGTGAGTGTATCATGGAGGGAAAATGGTGGCAGGAAAGGGAATATTCTGGGTAGTTCAAAATGTTAGTTTCTAGTGATGGCAAATAATTATGGTAATTTGTGTGACATGTCATGGAATGACCCAAAATTAAATGCATGTTGGATATCCATCAAATTAGGTGTCAATTCACATGAGCTTACTTAATTAGTACTGCTAGCTAGGATTTGTGTGATATTTTATTTATTTTTATTGCAAAAGCTAGCAATCTTTCTAGTACCTTCTTAGTAGCCGTGAAAGCAAAGGAGGCCAAAGGTATTTTATCTGCACTCAGAAGGTTTCAAGAATTTTTTGTTGGGATCAGGTTAGTTTCAATTGTTTCTTCTTCTGTTGTATTTTCTTGTTCAGAAGCTAGTTGTTGTCCATTTTCTTTGCTATGTAGTGGAATACATTTTATCCCCAAATTTGTTTGATAAATATGAGAGAGGCCATCATGAGGCCAACTCTGCCGAAATTGGGTCATACTTCTTGTTTGGTTATCTCACTTCCAGACATGGGTGACATTTCATTGGAAAAAGCAGACCTCACATATTTCCTAGAAAGAGTTAAGAATCTAGCCCAAAATTTCATCATGGAGAAAATTGTAAGAAATGGTCTGATTAAGGTCGTTGCATTCCCTATTGCGGCACTGTGCTCGGAGTTGGTTTTAGAATGTATGAACCGATATGATGTAGAACACAGGTGTATTAGGGCTATCAATGGTGAGGTGCTATTGAAAATTGATAAGGAGAATGTAATGGCAGCCATGGGAATTCCTCATAAGGATCTATATGAATATTGGACCATTGGTACTTCATACTCTTTCTATTCTGAGAAGAAGAGGACCTACAAAAGAGTAATTGCTAGAAACTGGTTGTTGAAAATTCAAAAAGGAGGTTCCAGGTTACTGAGGCCACTCACCAGAGAGAATTTTATAACAAAAGTATGAGATATTGTTATTTTGTTGAACAGATTGAAGGGAAATGCCCATGCCTTTTATTGGGAAGACTGGATGTATTTCTACATTCAAGTCATGTTGAATGGAAGCGCTTATCTAGATTGGGGACAAGTTGTTGCAGAGAGACTACATGAGAGCTTAAACAAATTTGCAGTGATGAGTGGTTTTTATATGTCCTCATACCTATTTTATATGCTCGCCTGCACTCAAGACTAGAATGGCTTACATAATGAACCTTGGATCGATGGGATAAGGGTTTACGAATATTATCCTCATCGGTAGCAGCAGAAATATGTTGAAAACTTCATGAGGTGGAATGATATTTTTGTAGGTAGATTGGTTCATGAGTTGCAGGGTAACATAAAAAAGAGATTGTCAACAAAATCAATGGAATTTGTAGGTATCTATGGTAGTTTCTTCATCCAATTTTCTTGGTTTACTTATATTAGAGTTGGCAAATTTCAGGGTGAACCTTTCAGGTTACCCAGGTATGCTCTAGATAGTTATATTTTGATTGAAGTCAGTCGACAACTTGTCTACATTGATAAGAGAGGTGAAGGGAAGTCTGGAGTTGTCTTTCTAGTAGAGTTGGGATATTATAGTTGTAGATCTATTCCAGATGCCTTAAATCTTGATCTTGAATTCAAGAAGTTCAATTTCCAGTTATATGATGCTAGACATAAATTTGATAGCCAAAGGTTTGCCATAGAAAACCTGAATGTTGACATTGATTTTTTTCATGAACCTCAGCTAGAAGACTAATGGGAAAACTCTGATGATGAATTTGAAGTTAGAAGGAGATTGTGGTCAAGGTTCACAACTCAACAGATTGTGACAATGGGTCTATCCATGAATGTCACCGATGTACAAGAGGATGAAGGCAAATACGTTGTTCAATGAGAAGATACATGGGTAGCCTATTCTAGAAGTTGATTGGGATAGAAAAGGGGATGAAAATATTCAAGCTAGAACCTTCAATGTGATTAGACGGACATAAAGATGGCTAAAAGACCGCCGTTTTGGATAGCAGCCAATTTCTGCACCTAAGAGTAGAAAAGTTGGTCAAACTTGTACGACTTCACAAGTATCTCTTCCCTCTTCTAAAATTTCTATTTATATTGTAGGTAATGAGAAACTAAGGACTGAGAAAATCAAAACTGCAAACTTAGGAGAATCTTCTCTGAGTTCCTCCCTTGCTCGTGTCACCAGATCTCGTAGCAAGAAGAGCAGTCAGAAACTCCCTACAAGTCCACTTGTAGTAGATTTGGACTCTGAAGAAGTAACTAAAGGGATGGTGGATGCCCAAATGCATGACAAACTCATTGCTGGTGCTACTAATAAGGGAAAGGAAACTCAAGAGGCTAAGTATTATGTGAACACCATGGCCGTTGTCATCACTAACCAATAATCACCCCCACCCAAGGAAACGTCTACTATTCCCAAATAGTTAAGTGCTTGAATTATCAAGAAAAGAAATTTATTTACAATCTCAATTCCAATAGAAGACATGGTCGATAAGTGTTTGGGGAGAAAGTCAAAGTCCAAGAGACAAAACTGAAGAAATGATAGATGTGGATGATCAAACAAGGCATTGGATTGCAGAGGTAGCTAGACTCCCGACAGATAAAAATACTGAGACTACCACTAAGAAGGATTTTGTTATTAAGAAGAATGATTTAGGGGTGACTTCTCGAGCTGCAGACATTAAACACTTGGAGACCTCCACCAAGAGAATTTTGACCAGGAATTGGAAAGATGAATAAGATAAAAATGAAATGAAATAGATCATAATGCATATGGCTCAGTACATCAATGCCATACATGATCCCAATCCACAACCACTTTCCCAAGTACCTTTTTTATTTGATCCAAGGTCACCAATGAACCAAAAATTGCTTGATCAGGATCAAAGAAGTCAGATGGTCGCAAACGTCTTTATGGAGTGGCTGGAATAAATTGCCCAGCAAGGTACAAGCTACATTTCTGATCTGGTTAAGGTATTTGAAAATGCAGAGTCTATAGGCAAGGAGTTAGAAACAAAAATAATTGCTTGGGAAAAAGAGAAAATCAAATGGGTAGCTATATTGAAAAAAATGAGGGATACCCAAAGGTATGGAGTCATGAACTTCCTGGTAGAGAAACTAGTGCATGGTCTAGATGACAATTTTCTTTTCATATGTAAAGAAAATATTGAATGGAGGAACTCAATTATTGAACAGGGGCATGAAGAATCCATCAAACTTTTGAAGGAGTTAAAAGAATTGATTAATACTATGCATAAATATATGAATTGCATAGATATTCAAATCTTAAAAGTGGATAAGCAGACACTTGAAGATTCAGCTAATATGATTCAAACCTTCAAGGATCGAGTTCAACAAATCCAAGAAGCAAAATCCTTAACAATAGAGGATTTCTCAAAAATTGCACGAATTGAATCCATGCTAGTGGTTTTATTTGGTCATCTTGAGACACATAAGGGCAAGATTGTGTAGGTGAGCAAGAAGAAGGAGGTCTAGAAGCATCAAATACTTCATAGTGGTCTTCCTCATTATTAGCTCATTCTCAACTTCTCCTTAGCTCATTTGGAATGGTGCAATATCTGTAGCACTCCTTCACCTCAGGAGACATAGGTGGAGGCCACGTCATCTGCAGGAGCTTGATCGTATTGTCGTTGCTTGCGGCTTATGTCTCTTTTCTTGGTTAGTTGTTGTTTTTTCAGTTATAGGGATAGACTTCTTTGACTCTCAGGGAGAGTTAATTTTTTACTTTGGTTTTAATTGTAACAAACTTTCATAGCCTAGTGGCTATATATATTGGATTGAAAGCCTTGTTAAAGGGCAGAGAATTTTTGGGTTAACATAGAACATAAAGCTTTATATTTTTGCAATACTATGTATTCTGGAGGAAAGACAATTTGATTTGTGAATGAAATTGCAACATTTTTTGTCTTATAAATCTATGTATTTATGAATTTAAGTGTGAATATTTGTGAATATTTGATTCAATTGCGAAATTTGTCATCTTTCTGATATAGTGTATATGAATGTGCAAAAGGAATTCTTTTGAACTATCTACCTTGTAGATTATAAGAGTGAAAGTCTGTGAGCTTTTAAAAGAAATCCGTGCTTAACAACATTTGTGGTGTTCATTTTGTGTTGACATATGAATTCTTAAATACCTTTAATGCTTTCTGGTAAAAAGTGTGCATAGAAATTGTCGTAATCTAAGCTTATTGAAAATCATTCTTGGGGAGCTGTAACTGTATACAGAGGTTAACTATTTAAGCAGTTATCCAACTATTGGTGTGTTTTGTCTTTTGTTTATGGGCATGCAGAAGTTAAAGAATTAAAATGTGTAAAAGGCAAATCTATTAACCAACATATTTGTAGCATGTTTTGCATGACAAAAGCCCTATCACACCCATTTTTTTCTAGATTTGATCCTACTGTCGTTGACTAGGCTTGTGATTGGTCGGTATCAAATGTCATTTTCCCTTCAGTTGCCAATCTACACATATGTTTGTCCTGGTCACTATACATAAATTAAACCTTAGTTGGGGTAAATCCCTTGTCATGATCATTTGACATAGTTTTTATTGTGAATAACTTTGAGGCCATGACATGTACATAGCCTTAAAGTCTTGAAAAATCACTAAATATCAAATAAAGTCCTAAAAAAATTCATAAAAAATCAAATAAAGTCTTGAAACAATTCATAAAATCAAATAAAGTCCTTAAAAACTCATAAAAAGTTAAATAAAGTCCTAAAAAAGTCAATAAAAAAAATGTACACTATAATAATCCAAAAACATTGAAAAATGTCTTGAAATAATCTAAAAACATTTGAAAAACGTCCTAAAATAATCTAAAACATTCAAAAAATGTCTTGAAAAAGCATAAAAAAAAAAAGAAGTTCAAAAACCCTAATTTGAAAACAACAAAAATCCAAAAACAATTGCTTTCATTTCATCTCATTAATAAATTCTATTTTGAACATAGACAAACATTTGAGTGGACATCAGATAGAAAACACAATAAACGCTGCACTTAACAAATCACATATCAACTAAAGACCTATTCAATCAACCAAGCTTTCAAACTGATTGAAATTGTCAATCAAACAACATTAACATTATCAGTCATTTTGTCAACATTATCATGGGTGTTATACAGGGTGTGGTTATACTTGAAACTGGACTCTATCCTATCTTAGATAAGGCACTGCATTCCCTGAAACGAGGCAACATGATTGACCTATCATTAAATAAATATTATCACTTTTGACAACAATTTCAGAATGGGTGTTTGACTTGTTTAGATTTGTGAGTCTTAACTTTTCATTGATTTATCCTTGATCATGTTCTTATGTTTCTCAAAGATGTCATTGAGTGATTTAGAGTGGTCAAGATGGCTCATGGTCTTTTTATTTTTGCCTTCTAGTTTGTGGGATGTTTCATAACATTCTGGGGCAAGTATGTCTTGGGTGTTTCTATTGGCATGCTCAAGTTATGGTTGTTGCACATACCTCGACCTTTGACACATACAATGTCTTAGGATGGTTGAACAATTCCTTGTCTACAATATGTCTGTTTTACACAAAAGAGACTGCATTATCACCTTGGCCTTCAATGCCATGGTGCACCAAATCCATTTTTGCCATATTAAATAAAGGCTCTCACCTAAATTTTTTCTTTTGTGAAAGCAAGTATTCCTTCATCACTAATTTTTCTTCATCTAATTTCTTCTTACTAACATTTCTTTCATTAGTCCTTGTAGTCAGTTTGGTCTAGTACTCTAGTACACCAAAAACAATTTGTATCCTGCATTCATGGGTTAGCACATTTGCATACCATAATTATTCAATGTATCACATAAAAACAAAATAAAACATTTGCATACTATCATTACTATTTCATTATATAAAAGAGAATAAATAAAAAAAAAAGTTCATTTTTTGCATCATATAAAGCACATATAAATCATTCATGAGCAATATCCTATGAAAATAGACATCATAATCATAGCTACATAGCAGACATATATCACAAGTATCAGAGTACAAAAATTTGGCTGTTTGTATCAAGTATGGTCTGTAGGCTCAGTACATCATAGAAAAATATGTCTACATCAAGTGAGAAAAAAGTATATCTCTATCACTGGGTGCTCTCTCTGTCCTCCTGACCTTTATCATATCCTAAGGATGATGCTTCTCTTGTCCCTGATCTTGTCTATGGTGGTCACCTTGGTCCAATCACTCCCATACTACTCTATGTCCTTTGAGAGTGTGATCTTCTTTCTCTGTCCTAGAATTTGATGATAAGATGGTGTTGTCTACTCTGGTGGAACTACACTCTCATATAACATCCTCCAGTATCGTACCTTCTCTCCTAACTCAAATAATATATGACCTAAGTACTGCACACTGACATCCTTAATAGAACTCATGAACTCCCGCATGACCTCCTCTGTCCTTTGAGCCTAAGATACCGATGTGTCTTGAGAAGCTATTAGACTAGCTATCTTTGTTGTATATCTATCCCTCTTAGCTATATAACTATCCTTGTTTGCTGCCAACTAATCTCACTCGGTCCTAATATGATCCCTCTCTATTTGAAGGTCAAATATCCATCTCTAAAACTTTACAATGCACACTCTCTGTTTCCTCACTATAACCTTGTATGTCCCAAGATCTATGATCTGGTCTATATCATCTCCAATAGGTACATCCTATAATAGAGAAACCTTGTATGTCCCAAGATCTCTGATCTAGTCTATATTGTCTCCAATAGGTACATCCTATAATAGATTGTCCTCTAGCTGATCAATCTACATATGTATAGGACTAATGCCATCCTCATCCTCATCCTCATCCTCATCCTCATCCTCATCCTCATCCTCATCCTCATCCTCATCCTCATCCTCCTCATCATCCTCCTCATCCTCATCATCCTTGTCATCACTTTGATCTATCTCCTCCTCTCTCAAAAACTCCTACTATGACCTAGGAACTGATACCTCTGCATCTATTAGTGGTATCAGACAATTCTCTATGAACCATTTGTCATACTCTGCTATGGTACCTGCATTTCCAACTTTTGAATCCCATCCCTACTATCTAGGTTGTAACTAAGAAAAATATGCATAGGCCACATGCGGTTTATCCTATAGACCCCACTATTTGACCTCTTTGCTTGATTGAACAAAGTATGTTGTACCTATGGGCACATCTTGTAACACACCAAACTATCATCTCACCCTATCTGGCAGTCATATCTCAATCACTCCCTATTAATTGATAGTTGGGCCTACCAAGAACCTCTTGTGTCAACAATATGGAAGATGCTCTACATCATCTAGCCATTCGAGATAATCTCTATATGGTCTCCAAGTAAAATCTCTAAGTCTATCCAACTTATGGTGCCATTATAATGTGTACCCATATGGATCTCCTGAGAATGCCCCTCTATAATTGTAGACATATGGAATATCTGGAATGACCTATCTATCTGGATTGGGTCTGAATATGGCAATGTGCTCAAACTCCCATACCTAGAGTAATGTGAGTCTGCCACTAAGTGTTTGCACACCCTTGTACATAATCTGATGCAATTGAAAGTATAAAATACCTAGCATAAATTTCCCCCATGAAAATACTATACTCTCTATGGCCATGCACTCGAGGAATCTACCCCATCCAATCAAAAATCCATGTCCTCATTTGTCCAATGCAAGTAGTCCTACTATGACAATTGCTATCATGACATATAGCCTCTCATAATCCTCTACCATAGTCTCCCATTGGATCTCTTAATCTACAATATCCAATTCATCGGATCAGCACTCAAATAGTTTGCATAGAGTGTCTCTCCCTCTCGTAGGATCATAAATGGCTCTTTCTCCATGTCTTAGAATCTGGAGGATGCACCATACATCCTCTAGTGTCACTGTCACCTTGCCAGTTGGGAAATGGAATGATGTCTCTGAATTCCACTGCTCTGCTAATTTAGTGATGAGTCATATTTTTTCCCTAATCTCAGGCATATAAGTAATGTAGTATAGTCCTAAATCTTGAAAAGTATCTCTCTCATGATTCCTTAGTTGGTGTCACAAGTCTAAGCAATTTGGTGTGCTCTTGCATGTCATCAATGGATGATAGTGCATCTACATCCAAATGGTTCATTTGTCAGTTTTAGGGTTTGTTCTTACATTCCAAATTTCACTTTTTTGATCGTAAATGGCATGCATTTCTACCCTAACTTATCATATTTAATCCCCCTATTCCCTAGGACCTTTCTCGGCCCCACTAGTCAACAAACTTCCTAACAAACTTCCCAACTCCTCTACCCTAAACACTTGCACATTTTCCCCTAGGCACCTGCATAGAAGACCCTATGGAAATGCATAATTGTACCTTACACACCCTTGAATAGGTCCCCCAATATTCCTGTTATGTGTGAAATCATCTAAAATTAAAACATGGGTATCTGAGTTACTCACCTATGCTCCTGAGCCCTCTGGTCATTTGAAGCTAAGTACATGTTTCCCAAGCTGCTCCTCCACTAGAATGTCCACCATATTGCATTAGTCTCCTTAGCTCTAGATCTCCAAATCCACCAAATTAAAGAGTAAAAATGAGCCATTTTCATCCCTTTCACTTCTTTTATAGCCTTTTGGAGTACCTAGATGGACGTGTACCCTCTCCTTGTTGTGTTGGTCATGATCGTTTTCACCTTTTAATGTTTGTATCTTTTGAATTTGACCTCTGATTTTGATTCCATCTGAGCCAATGGATTCCTATCATCATTGTCGATCAATTAGCCTCTTTTCTAGATTTTTTTGGCCAATTTCTTGAGGGGGCATCCTTATGTTAGACAACTCTAATAACCAAAGGAGAATTGAGAGGTGGGGGGGGGGGGGGGGTGAATCAGTTGTCACCAGATTAAAAAACTTTAAGCATTCAAATCCTTATTACCAAAACACATAAACTAAATACCAGAATGCATAAACCAAATACTTGAATGACAAATATAGAAATTAAACACAAACATAAATCACAGAACAATTACCATCCATCCATAACACATGACACTAAGATTTGTATGTGGAAAACCTAGTAAAGGGAAAACCACGGTGGGATGCCTACCCATAGTCAGATAATTCTTTTGCAGTAAGTATGTGATTAGAATATGAGGGGCCTGCACATGCAGGAAGGCCAATAGCTAAGAGCGTATTTCTTATCACAAAAAGAGCCTCACTGACAACAAAATAAATATACTACAATCTAGAATGAAGATTGAACTACAAGTATAGCATCTCCTATGCCTAAGTACAACTCCGGTTAAGCCCAATACTAGAGGCCTTAAACCTCTTCCACAAACCCAATTCAATCACCTATGATCGACAAAACCTTCTGCATAAGATTACAACATTATTTGCACATAGATAATCTCATAACCTTGAACTTTGATCTACAAAAAGATCTTACATCATATTTATACCAACCCGGGACCTAAACAATTAGGTCAGCCACCAAATGTTGGCAATTGACACTCATTGGATTCATATGTTGTCATTGATGGAAACGAGATTCTATTGAAGGTATATACTAGTAGATACTGACATTGGAGGCATACACTGACAGATACCGACATTGGAGTAATCAAGGTCATCACCAACACCGACATCGACATCTAGCACTTTAGTGAAGCCGACATCAGTCTGGGATCTGAAAAGTTTTATTTGTAAAATTTTGTAATTATTGTATAGGGGTGACATTGAATATATTTTGTATTGTAAGCCGACATAAGGCATATTTTTGTAAAGGGTATATAATTCAGTCTATTAGGTCATTTTGTTATATGACAAGGAAGTAGAATAGTGTGATGCAAAATATATGTATGTAAGTCATTTATATGCAAAATTTATATCATACAATGATCAGTAGATGGTTTCTAGAGAATTCTTGGAGGAAAGGAGATATCGATAGAAGGGTTCATGGTTTATGAACTGGTACATAACAAAGCTTTAACCAAAACTCTTTTTGGCATTGCAAATGCATTTTGTGAGTTCACCATTACTGTTTTATCTTAGCAGAAGCTTGTAGTCAGTGAGACTCTTTTATGTTGAGCAGTGTGCTCTAGGTAGTGTGCCTTCCTTCATGTGCATGCCCCCATGCTATGCAATATCTTTCATATGGCTAGTGAATTGATATTGTGGGTCACAAATCTCATCATGGTTTTTCCTCTTTGAGATTTTCCACATATAAAATTTTGTGTGTTATGGTGTTCATTCATGTGGCTAGTTTATTTACCTCATGCTATATGTTTCTTCATTTACCGATTTATATGTGTATGTTGTAATAAGGTAAAATCTTATGTTACCGATGGAACACTGATTCACCCCCCCTCTCAGTGTTCTTGGATTCCAACAATTGGTTGTTGAACACAAAGTACCACTGAGAGGGGGGTGAATTAGTGGTTCCTAGAATTTTTGACTTTCAAATAAGCTTCAGAATATCAGTTATTCTCTTGAACTCTAAACAATCAAACTGATAGAACAAGATAGAAAGCCAAAGAGATCATTCACACAAGTATAACTCACAACACCAGATTTATGAGGAAAACCCAATGTGGGAAAAACCTCAGTGAGAAAAGCTGTTGGAGACTACTACTCCTATCCAGCCTCACATGTAAAAAATTGACTTACAAAGATTTAGGGAACCAACCCAAGGAGCACCAACCCTTGCACTTTTAGGGAGTCATCCCAAGGAGAACCAACCCCTGCACCAAGCTTCAACTTGGTGATGTATATTAAAATACTATTTGAATACAATTAAGGCTTCTTGTTGCAAATGAATTCTGCAACTCTTTGATCAAATAATTCACTGCCGGTCGACACTATTTTGTACTCCACTGAAACTTACACCACCGGTTGTGAGATTATTTTCTCTAATCCTCGGCCTCTGTTATCTTCCTATCCCTTTCTCACACAATCTCTCAACACTTTGTCTCACACTTGGATGCTTCCTACTCTGCCACACCTTGCCAGTTAGGCTCAAATGCAAAACAATAGTTATGTCGGTAGAATCCTCTCACTAGTATGCTTGCTCACATACTCTACAACTGTTTTTAAGGCTAGCAATTTTTTTATTTTTTTTAACTCTCTTTTTTTGTTCCACTCCTCAGCAGCATCAACTTCTTCTCTCTTGAGCTCTCGTCTCTTATCCCGTGATTTCCCGCCAGAAAGAAATTCAAACTTAGAAGTGGTTAGGGTTTCCTCTTCTCAACATGATCTTCATGAGATCCGATCCAGCCTATCTTGGATTGATCACCTGTCCTTCAAGGATGCATCTGTACATGTTTTGCATTGTCCAATGCACATTTTCTGGAAATAGCAATCTTGAACAAGATCTTCTTCCTTGAAATATGTCGACACATAAAACACTTCAGCTATTTCCTTTTCAAGGTCTTCCTAAATCAAATTTCCTTTGCATTGATCCAAGTGCCAACTACTCCCCTATCTTTCTCTATTATCCTTTCTTCCTCAAGCCACAATAGTCAGATATAATCCCATGATTTTTGTTTGTTTCATTAATGGTGATTATCTATTTCAATGACCCTATCGATGGGGCTTCACTGACCTCAGCATGTTTGCCACATCTTCTCCACATGGCATCACAATGATTAAGGCATGGTCCACCAGCACATAGTCTGTCCAGCAAGCTCATACTGGTACATCCCTTTTCTAGCAGAACCTTCTTCTTCTATGAACTAGTAGAGCACACTACACCTGTAACACATCTTTGCCTTTGATGGTTTGTGATAACTTTCACATTCTGCCTCTTCATCATAAACAAGCAACCAACCTTCAAACTGGTTTGTGCCTTACCGGTAGGCCTTCATTATTTATTCTCACACTCATGTGTATATCCATCATGTCGGTTGACATCAATGACAACTTAGTGCCAAAATGCCAACAATCTCCCCCTTTGGCATTGATGTCAACTTCTAGAAAGACACTCCATACTGGTACATTTCTCCCCCTTTGACACAATGACAAAGGGTACTATGCACTCCTCCTTTGTTCCATACCAAACTTCCCCTAAACCACATAAAGCCTTCCTAGACAGATGACACAACTCCCAACTTGTGTCGGAGGTACTCAAAGGTGCTTACCGGTAATGGTTTGGTGAAAATATCTGCTACCTGTTCGCCAGTAGGAACATAATCCATCCTTACCTCCTATCCTTCAACCTTCTCTCTGAGAAAGTGATACTTGATAGAAATGTGCTTTGTTCGGGAATGCATGACTGAATTTTTTGCTATGTTGATTGTACTCGAATTGTCACACCGGATGAGAATAGGATTAGTGATGTCCACCTATATCTCTTTGAGAGTCTGCTTCATCCAAAGCACCTGAGAGCAACATGTAGTAGCAATAATGTATTCATCTTCAATAGTAGATAAAGAGATTGAGTCCTGCTTCTTGCTATGCCATGAGACCAACCGGTCACCTAGAAATAATGCACCACCACTTGTTCTCTTTCAATCATCAATGCAACCTACCCAATCAATATCAGTGTATGCTTCCAAGATAAAATCTCCTTGTTTAGGATACCACAAACCATAGCTGAGCGTTCCTTGTAAGTACCTTAAAATTCTGCTAACAACATTCATATGTGACTGCTTTGGTGCAGCTCGGAATTTGGCCACTATGCATACTGCCTAAACTATATCCGATCTTGAAGCCATTAGATACAATAAACTACCTATCATGGATATGTACAGAGTCTAATCAACCATCGGTGATTCATCATTCTTGCTCAATTTGCTACTGGTCACCATGGGAGTACTTACTTGTTTACAATCTTCCAGTTGGAATTTCTTCAACATCTCCTTCGCATACTTGATTTGAGAGATAAAGATTCCTTTATCTTGTTGTAATATCTACAAACCAAGGAAGTATGTCAACTCACCAAGCATCGACATCTCAAATTCTGACTGCATTCGATCAACAAATTCTTTGCAGAGGGTGTCCTTGTTGCCTCCAAAGATAATGTCATCTACATACACAACCACAATGATCATGTGGTTCCCATCTTTCTTTATGTACAAATCGCTATTTGCATTTCCCTTTTTGAATCCCTACTCCTTCAGGAATTGATCTAATCTTGAATACCATTCTCTAGGAACTTTCTTTAGACCATTCAAGGCCTTCTTCAACCTGCACACAAATGTCTCATCATCATGCAACAGAAACCCTTCCGGTTGCTCCATGTACACTTCTTCCAAATTTCCATTTAGGAAGGCAAATTTTACATGCATTTGGTACACTTTATAACCTTTGTAGGTAGAGAAGGCTAGAAACATTCTAATTGCTTCTAATCTAGCTACCGGTGCAAATGTTTCTTCAAAGTCAATTCTCTCTACCTGAGAGTATCCTTTGCACACTAGTCTAGCTTTATGCCTAACTATTTTACCTTCTTCATTCATCTTATTTCGGTATACCCATTTTGTGCCAATGATGTTCTTGTCTTTCGGTCTAGGGACTAATTCCCAAGTCTTGTTCTTCTCAATATGTTGCAGTTCTTCTTCCATGGAATCCATCCATTCTTGTCTTTTTCTAGCCTCATTGAATATTTTGGGTTCAACTTCAATCATGAGGCATAGGTTGACTTGTTCATCATTTCGAGAAAGTCTTCTTCTAGTTTGCACACCATCACTCTTATTTCCTAGAATTTTCTCTTCCGGATGATCCAGCTAGACATACCAGTTGGGGGCCTTCTTGGATGCTATCTCTGGTTCAGTATCTAACCGAACTTCATCACATTCATCACCAGAACCATCATACCAATTAACCTATGGTTGACATCCTTTGTGCATATCTTCATCAACTTTTACATGCACACTCTCAATGACTCTTCTTAGTCTTTTATTGTAGCATTTGTAGGCCTTGCTATTAGATGAGTAACCAAGTAAGATTACTTCATCACTCTTGGAGTCAAAACTTCCTAGACCATCCATATCTTTCTTGATAAAGCAATTGCTTCCAAATACTTTGAAGTATTTGACTAATGGCTTTCGGTCATACCACAACTCATAAGGTGTCACCCTATTGTTTGTTCTTAATTGAACCTAGTTTAAAGTATATGCAGCAGTATGAACAACTTCTTTCCAATATGTGTCTGATAGACTAGCCTCATTTAACATGGTTCTGGCCATCTCCTTGTCTGTCTTGTTCTTCCTTCCTACCACACCATTTTGCTGTGGTGTCCTAGGAGCAGAGTATTTCCTTCTAATTCCATGTTTTTTACAATAATATTCAAATTCATTTGATGTAAACTCTCCACCCTTGTTTGATCTTAGGCATTTTAACCTATACCCACTTTCCTTTTCCACCATCTTCTGAAAGATCTTGAATCTTTCAAATGCTTGTGATTTATCTTGCAGAAAGGTGACCCATGTCATTCTTGAGTAGTCATCAATGAAGAGCATAAAGTATCTTTCACTGGCAAGTGCTCTTGTTCAAGTTGGACCACACAGGTCTGTATGCACGATTTCAAGTGGTCTTGAGGTGTTGTTCTCTTTTGTCCTGAAGCTCACTTTAGTTTGCTTACCTTTTACACATTCATCACAAAATGTGTTTACCGGTTTGATGATGGGTGGAATATTCCTCACACACCCCTTTTTGCTTACTATAACTAGGCTATCAAAATTTATGTGGCCTAATCTTCGGTGCCACAACCAACTTTCATCTACTTGTCCTAACATACATTGGGACTCATAGCATTCCTTTGAAATATAAATATTTCCATCTGTTCTCTTTCCTTCTGCTACATTGGGGGTCTTCTCTTCATGTTGCTGAGTCTGGTGAATCCTTCATGGTCAAGTCTTGCATTTCTCCTTGGGTCTGCATGTTGGTAAAAGAAGTGTGACCTCCGGTTCATTGTTGTATACCAATTTGAGTGGCGATTTCCAATAGAATCTGCATGTCTTTTTCCCAATATCCTTGCCTACAGTGAATGTCTTCTTTTCTTCACCTTTAATGAAGAAGTGAACACTATTTCTTTGCTGGATTTATCTTTGTGGGTTGAACTTTGACCTTCTTCAAAGCCTAAGCCACTGGTGTCTTTGGATTGCTTTTGTTTGCTCGACATCTTGTCTAAGGCCTCGGTGTTGCATTCATATTTGCTCCTTATTTTTATTTCTTCCTTACTTTCTTCAATCTCATTTCTGAGCTTTACAATTTCTGCTTCCAACTCTTGATGATCCTTTTCCTTCTTTGTTAGATCAGAAGTTGTAGCTTCACATATCCTCTTAATTTCTTCCAGCTGCATTTTCAAGTCAGATATAACTTCACTCGACTCATCCAGGGACTTCTTCGAGAGATCTTGTTCATCTATTGCAATATGATTAACCCTCTTGAGTTCTCTTCTTTTTTTACTCAATTCCTCAAGAGCACTAATAAGTTTGCTCTCCAAATCCATTTCACCTTCAATCTCCTCCTCTTCCTCATCTTTATCAACTGGTCTATCAAGTGCCATGAAGAGATTGACTTTTCTTTCATTCTCATGGTAATCATCTTTTGATGCATTTTCTTCATCTCTTATGTCATCCTCCATAGTATATATGCTATTTTGGTTCCGGTAGCCTCTCCTTTCTTTCCAGTAGTTGATCCTTTCTCTGTCTTTGATGGCAGATCTTCTGAACTCTCTTGACTCATCTCCACTAGTTTCTTTGTGAGGACAATTTGCAACAAAGTGTCCTACCTTCCCTTAGTTGAAACATTTAAGTGGTAGCTTTCCTTTGTACTGATCAGATCCTCTTTTGAGCTTCTTGACAAATTTTTCTACTTCTGCTCAGAGTCTTCACTGGATTCTTTATGAGTAGAAATTCCTTTGCCCTTTTTGGTGATGTTGAATGCTGCTTCTTTCCTTGAGGAAGTATCACTGGTTGTTCTCATCTCAAAGGCTTTCAGCAAGCCAAATAACTCATCCATTGAAAAAACCTTAATATCCTTGGCTTCTTCTATGGAAAACACCTTAGTATCATACTTGGGTGTGAGAGATCTAAGTACCTTCTTGACAAGAATCTCGTCTGCAATCTCTTCCCCAAGTCCTCTAATGGTATTCACAGTTTCATCGAATCTGTGAAGATAGTCTGCAATCTTTTCATCTTCTTTCATTTTGATGCTTTCGAGTTGGCCCCTTAGTGCTTGCAGCTTGACTTCTTTCAATTTTGCATCTCCTTCAAAAAACCTCTATAATTTGTCCCAAGTCTTCTTTGCTAAAACATAGTGCATGACTTTGACAAATTCATTATCAGATAATCCACTCAAGATAGCATGTTTGGCCTTTTCATTATTCTCATACTCCCTTTTTACATCTAGATCAGTGGGAGGAGCATTAGGAACAACATATCCATTCTTGACCGATATCCACACATCAAAGCCAAGGGAGGAGATATAGGTCTCCATTCTTCTACTCCAGAAGGCATAGTTGGACCCATCAAACATGGGGGCTTTTGAGGAAGCAGACTCATTTCTTTCCATTGTGTTCAAAGTCTAGAATCTACCCAAGGTTTAAAGATAACCAAGAACCTAGGCTCTGATACCAATTGTTGGACATAGAGTAACACTGAGAGGGGGGTGAATCAGTGGTTCCTAGAATTTTTGACTTTTTAAATGAGCTTCAGAATATCAGTTATTCTCTTGAACTCTAAAAAATCAAACCGATAGAACAAGATAGAAAGCCAAAGAGATCATTCACACAAATATAACTCACAACACCAGATTTATGAGGAAAACCCAATGTGGGAAAAAACTCAGTGAGAAAAGCTGCTAGAGACTATGACTCCAATCTAGCCTCACACACTGACTTACAAAGATTTAGGGCACCAACCCAAGGAGCACCAACCCCTACACTTTTAGGGCACCAACCCAAGGAGCACCAACCCCTACACCAAGCTTCAACTTAGTGATGTATATTAAAATACTACTTGAATAAAATTAAGGCTTCTTGTTGCAAATGAATTTTGCAACTCTTTGATCAAATAACGAACTGTCGGTTGACAGTCTTTTCTCCTCCACTGAAACTCACACCACCGGTTGTGAGATTACTTTCTCTAATTCTTGGACTTTGTTATCTTCCTCTCCCTTTCTCACATAGTCTCTCAACACTTTGTCTCACACTTGGATGCTGCATGCTCTGCCATACCTTGTTGGTTAGGCTCAAATGCAAAATAATAGTTATGCCAGTAGAATCCTCTCACCGGTATGCTTGCTCACATACTCTGCAACTCTTTCTGAGGCTAGAAAATTCTTTTTTTTTTTTTTAACTCTCTCTCTCTTTTTCTTCCACTCCTGAGTAGCATCAACTTCTTCTCTCTTATCTCATGATTTCCTGCCAAAAAGCAATTCAAACTTTGAAGCGGTTAGGGTTTCCTCTTCCCAACATGATCTTCATGAGATCTGATCTAGCATGTCTTGGATCGATCACCTATCCTTAAAGGACACATCTATACACAGTTTCCATTGTCCAACGCACATTTTCTGGAAATAGCAATCTTGAACAAGATCTTCTTCCTTGAAATCTGTTGACACATAAAATGCTTCAGATATTTCCTTTTTGAGGTCTTCCTAAATCATATTTCCTTTGCATTGATCTAGGTGCCAACTACTCCCTGATATTTCTCTGTTATCCTTTCTTCCTCGAGTCGCAACAGTCAGATACAATCCCATGATTTTTGGTTGTTTCATTATTGGTGATTATCTGTTTCAACGACCCTATCAATGGGGCTTCATCGACCTCAGCATGTTTGCCACCTCTTCTCTAGATGGCATCATAATGATCAAGACTTGGCCCACCAACACATAGTTGGTCCAACAAGCTCATACCGGTACATCCCTTTGCCAGTAGGACCTTCTTTTTCTATGAACTGGTAGAGCACACTACACCCGTAACACATCTTTGCCTCTGGTGGTTTGTGATAACTTTCACATTCTTCCTCTTCATCATAAACAAGCAACCAACCTTCAGACCAGTTTGTGGCTTATCGATAGGCCTTCATTCTTTATGCTCACACTCATGTGAATATCCATCAAGCCGTTTGACATCAATGACAACTTAGTGCCAAAATGCCAACATTGGTATCAAAGCCTGGTACCTCAGAGGAAGTTTAACAACTTGAGGAAGATCCTGAAACTGGAATCGTTGAACATGGCTATGGAGAAGCAACTTGAGATGACACTTGAGGATTATGATGTTGAAAGGATGAAGAACTTAAATCTGGAAGATGAATTGAATTCTGCTAATGAATTCATTCTTGTTCTACAAGAAAGGTTATCATCAACTCAAGCTAAGAGGAAGGAACTTTTGCAAAACTAGGATGATGAAGAGAAAAATGCACTTAAGGAACAATGTCAGAAACTGAGTCAAGCAAACATGCTCATGAAGAATGAAATGCAAGACCTGAGTATGATGTTGTCAAAAGATATTGAGGACAGAAAGAAGAAGGAAGAAAATCTTACTGTATGTCTGAAGAACAAATTTGAAGAATGTGGCAGATTGGCTCATGAGAATAATTTGTTGAGAACTGATTTGGTACAATCCCAGAATAATGAACAAGAGTTGGAGAGGCAAATAATGACTTTGAGAGATGATCTGACTACTGCAAGTGAGTATAAATAAAAAGTCAGGATTAGTGCTACATAGTTGGATGATTTATTGAAAAGACAAAGGCAGAGTGAAGATTCTAGAGGACTTGGATTTGTAAAAGGCGAAAGCTATGGTACTGCAAATGAAGATCAAACAACTGGTATGCATAACTCATCAGACCAGAGGAAACTGGTAAGGCAATCTAATTATTACAAATTCAATGGTAGATGCTATGTTTGTAATAAATTTGGGCATATGGCTAAACAATGTATAAATAGAGAAAATCAAAACTATAATTCAGTTCCCGATCAATGCACAAATTACAAGAAATATGGTCATTAAGAAGATTGCAGAATGAATGTTAAATGTGATGCATGTGGAAAGTTTGGATATTTGGCTAATTAATGTTGATCAAGGAATGACACCGTATATGTCAAAGTAATTCAAAAGAACAATGTTACATGTTATGCATGCAACAAAATAGGTCATATTGCTAAGTACTGCAGAAGCAAGACTAAACCGATTAGCAATGATAAAGAAAATGAGAAAGGAAAGAAGAAGGTAGATGAAATACAACAAGATCACACCAAGAGATGGGTTAGAAAGTCTGAAGAAACAAGTGGAGATGCAACTACACCGACAACTGCACCGTTAACTCCACCAATAGAACAGAGCATTCCTACATCGACAGAAAGTTCAACTGGTAACTGAGGCATATGCCTTAGGGGTTGGAAAATTCATTGCAAATCTTTCATATTCCCCGAAAGAGATCTGGAAAGAGATCTGGAGAGTGGTATTGATCATTGATGGAGGTTTATCTGGCATAAAACTATGAAACCGACATTTGGTAGGGTGCACCACTAAGAATATATGGCAGTGATGAATTAGGGTTTACTCGTTGATAAAA
The DNA here is from genome assembly GCF_030272615.1 of Cryptomeria japonica. Lineage (NCBI taxonomy): Eukaryota > Viridiplantae > Streptophyta > Pinopsida > Cupressales > Cupressaceae > Cryptomeria > Cryptomeria japonica. The sequence continues at coordinate 474,553,524 of NC_081409.1, read as the reverse complement.
AGGGAAAATGGACTCATTTTCACTCACCCAACACTCGAGAAAACCAGAGTGAGCAAAGGAATTCTAAAATATTTCGAGCAGTTATGTAAGAAGTGATCAAAATCTTTCAACTGACAATCTTTATCCAGGTATTTCTTTTAAATGGCATCCAGATCATCATCTGCTCCTACTTTCATTGTGAATCCTACTATTGTTGAGGTTAAGGATAGGCCTGGACCTATTTTCAAGGAACTTCCTCAAATTGCAATGAAGGAAGACTCTACTGGCGCATTTTCAAGGGTTCTCAATGGCGTAGTTTATGTGGAAGATGTTATGGCTTATATTCACTGCACCTTGGAGGATTTAGGCACTGAGGAAATCAAGAGAATGTATCAATCTATGATACTAGGTAGCTCCAGAACAATCAAGCCGAAATATCAAATAATTGAAGACCTAGGTTTAACCGAATCCTGTATATATCAAAATTCAAGGATGAAATAATAAATGAGACTAGAGATGGTTTGGCTAAATTCTTCCAAAAGAACCCTGATTTCGTTACTTCTCAAGAAGAATTTGCTAAGGCAAAAACTCCCACCATTCTGGTAAATTGTAAAGGGAAAAGAATTTTGGGAAGTTTAGATCAAATTTTGAATGAACCGGTAGTTAATCCTAAAACTGATGAGAGTGTTGTGAGGCCCTACCCCGACTCATGCTGGCATTTCAATTATTTTTATGATGAGACTATTATGGATGCTTTATTTTTATGCATTACAGATTTAGAACTTATATGATTCCATGATTTGGATAACATTGATGTATATTGATGCTTCATTTTTATGCATTATGGATATGAAACTTTATATGATGCTAGGATAGAATTACTTTGAGATGATGTATGTCATTATTGGATTTGCAGGACTTCATTATGATGATAGAAATAGCATGCTTATATTATGAATGGATCAAATTCCGAGGATTATGATAATTGCTTATGTGGATCAATTGGGATATATGAGATATTGATTTATTACTGTCAATTGTATGAGTCTTTGATGTGTATTCAAATTCATGTGTTTAATAATATATATGTGGTTATTTAGAATTACTAATGTGTAAATTGAGATGCGCAGGAAAATTATCCATGTGACCATGGAAATATTATGGAGAACCAAACCTAGACCTATGTACGTTTGTAAAGCCAGGGGTTGTCTATTTGGAGAGACAACACCCCGTTTGTATCATATTTTATTTGTGAAAGTAAATGATGCATGTGTGTTAAATTGATTTTATTAATTTGTGTAAATCCAACAAGAGACAAATTCCATGTGTAATTTTTATAATGTATTTTATTGTGTCACTTGACACATGTGCTGATTAGTGTCATTGATTTTGACTTGTCTCTTGGAGGGAGTTTGTTTCTACCAAAGCCCATTCCAAACATTTGAGTGTGGTCCCAAATTTGCCTTGGGTAGAGATTCTTGGGAGTGGTCAACTTAGGTTTGACCCGTAGGTTAACTTCAGTTGGGTTTCTAAGGGGTCAAATGGACTCCTAGGGTTAGTTTTAGGGATTTTCCAAAGGTCCAAAGGGTATACCTATGGGTTAGGGGTGTTTTTAAACATGTGACTACTCCCATGTGACTGTTTAGTCATCTCAAAAAGGAGTTTTTCCAAGGTGAGCGAAAATTCAACTTAGAAGGTTCCACCTAGGATAGACAACCTTCCCTTTTGATGTCAGACTCTCTTCCCCATCCTCTCTTACCTTTTCTCTTTCCAATTTTAGCAACATGTAAGAGGTTGGGAAGACCAACCAATGGGAACTCTCACTCTACCCAAGAGGTTGGGAAGAGTGAGAGAGGCCTTCTTAGGCAAGGATTAGGGACTTAGTGAGTTAATCACCCACTCTCCATTGTTGGAGATTATGCAATTTTGAAGAATAGTTGTAGGATAGAATTTTGGGCAAGTGTTGGTGAAGAGATTGTGTGGATTTGGGCTACTCATCCCCAACTAGATCTATCAAAACCTTTGGGCAGATTAAGGTTGGTTCTTACTCTCTTTTTGTTTATGTTGTATATGCATGTTTGAAGAAATGCTTGTATGGAAGAGTTGTTTATATGTCCCCATAGTTACTAAAATGATGTTTTGATGCATTCTTGTTAAATTGAAATATAAAAGTTCATTTTATTCCTTCATGCAAAATGAAATTTTGGAAATAGGAAAAGCAAGCATTTAGGCCTATGTGAGATAGATTCAAATTCAATAAATGGTTAAATAGGGTTAATATGCCTACCTCTAAGTAGATTTTAATGTTTCCTCAGCTAAAGTGGTTGTTGTTAGAATTTACTACATTCTATCATTTCATTTACTAGCAGAAAATATATCTGATTTATTACATTTTGTCATTTTAATTACTGCCAAAAAAAAAAATCTAGATTTTATTTCCTATCTCTAAAGTTAGCAACTAGTTGTCAAAAGAAAGATACAATGCATTATCTTAAATCTATTTGCTTAGAAAACTTGCTGTTAGTGTTCCTTTTAAATAAAAATTTACAGAATGCTTTATACAAAAAAAAGGATAAGGCAGAATTTAAAGTCTAGATATTAGCATTACAAAAAAAGAATATTTGCATCAATGACATGCTGTCATTATTTTATTAGTTTTCTACACTGTATATAAAGTTGAAAAAAAAGAAAAAAAAAGATAATACAGAATGCTTAAGTGTGTGCATATATATATACACACATATACTTATATATATATATATATATAAAACTAAGTGTTCGAATTTCTTTAAAAAAAAAAAAAAAATTTAACAAAAAATTTTATTGAAAAAAAAGGCTGCGTTGAAAACCCTCCCCAGGTAGGAGGCCTGGGCGGCACGGGAACCCTGTGGGCTAAGGCACACAGAGGCGCCCACGGCGCCGCTGCAAGTCGTGGACCGCAGGGACGGCCTTGGCCGCCACTGTGGGCCGCGTCCCACTGAGACGCCGCTGCGTGGCGCGACTCGCAGTGGTGCCTAGGTGCCACTGCGGTGGTTTGTAAACCCCCGCGGTCCCCCCAAATAAACTCTTGGCCCTCTGCGAAAATAGCAGCCTCTGTGGCATCCCATGGCCGCCGCTTCCTTCATAGACCTGCATAAAAAAAAATATAGAACACACACACACACACATGCCCTAACCCAATTTTCCGGTTAGGGCAAAACACACATGAATAATATAAAAAAAAATAAACATGTGTGGGTTATGTCTAAAAAGTTAGCGTTTAATTATTTTATTATAAAATAAAATAAAATAGGGGAAACCCTATTTGGAATTTGAACAGGGTATTCCCCCCCATAGACTTTGAATATGATAATATTTTTATACAACAACTCCTTGTAACCCTAGATGTAGTTAGATATTCTTTTATATATATGTATATATATAAATACATAGATATACATATATATTTATATATATTATTATAACTTCAAGGAGAAATAGTACATAGTTATATATGTAGTCACATATATAAAAATGACTTATAAATTTAGACTTTAATTGGAATATTTATTCAAATAGTGGATTTACTTTTGTTATTAAGTAGAGTTTGTCTTAGGGCTTTAATTAAAAGCTAGATTTAGAACCCTTTTTGGGTTTGATCTTTTGGGGATATAAAAATAAATGCTTCGGAAACAATTAGCCTTAGAAGATAAATTTTATTGGCCAACTTTAATAAAATTTTATAGCACAATTTCACTAGGGGTTTTATCGACCCTAGAGTGAAATTTTAGGCAAATTATAATTATTGTTAAAATAAATAATAGGTTTATAACACTAAGAGCTAGGGCTAATTAATCTAGTCCCTAGGCGATTAATAGGATAATTGCGATTAATAATATCTCTTGCAAATTTATTTAGAGATTATTGTTTAAACGAAATTATTATTATTTATTATTTGGTGGGATAATAATAATTCTTTGGAGAATTAATACTCCGCATCCAATTAGGATCATCTCGCTTGCTCGATCTAATGTATAGATTTCTATTAGTTGAAAAGAAAACCAAACTTAGTTAAGACAGGACTTGATAATGCGTTATTTAGTAAATTTAGGTTAAGTTGAAAAAAAAATTATTATTTCGTTTGTGCCCAAAAGTTTGGGCACGACATTTTGGTATCAGAGCAAGGTTTCCAACACTAGGAACCTTTCTCCATTACATTTTGCTTTAATTATTTAATTAATTAAATTATATTTATTTTTAATTAGTTAAATGAAAATTTTCCTCCAAAAATTATTTATTTATTTCATTTTATTTTATTTTCTCATAAGGATGCCTCCAACTACACGACAAGCTCGCAAACGTGGTAGAGGCCCTAGGCATGAATGCATGGCACATGAAGAGGTCGATAGGGAGGAATCGATTCTGGAAGGGAACCCAGAGGCTCCTCCCGAACGACCAGTTGACCCGAACTGAGACATCTTATTATCTCTATAGAACCTGATTGGCATAGTCCAGGATAGGCTTCCGGCAGTGGATCATCATGTTGAAAACCAAAACTCGGGGAGCCATAGAATAGTAGAATGGGAACGGAGTAGGAGTCCACCTCCTAATCCCGTAGAGAGTCATGCTGGGCATGAGCCCGAGTCCGTTCACCTACCAGCACCACCTCCAGTAGTAGCACCAGTGTATTATGAGCGGGCACGTCGGGATCCAGGGGATCTAATCAGAGAGGTTATGTGCCTTCAGCCACCATCTTTTGGGGGATCTACCGATGGGGTAGAAGAAGAGGCATCGCTTTTGAGCCTGGATAGGTGCTTTGCATTGCGCTCCTACAAGAGCAATCTAAAGGCACGTGTAGCAGTCCACCTATTCAGAGGAATGACCTCCACATGGTGGAGACAGGAGGAATATAAGTGTGGCTTAGTGGTAGATACTCTCACACGGGAGATTTTCACGGAGAGATTCAGGGAGAGGTACTTATCAGAGCACTATAGATAGCGTAGGGTGGATGAGTTCCATGACCTCCAGTAGAAGGGTCTTTCAGTGACCCAGTATGAGAGCAATTTTTTCGAGCTCTTACCGTACGTGGACTACCTGAAGGATGAGAAGCTTCTCGTCAACCGATTTATCAGAGGGCTGAATGCTGGCATAGCAGGACCGGTGAGGATGGTCGCTCCAGGGAGCCTTCGGGTTACTATGGAAAAGGCCTTGATAGCAGAGGAGATTCAGGTCAGACCTCAAGACACGCAAGATCGGTCTCAGAACCGAAACCCTATACCCCAGACTTACGGATTTTAGAAACCCCATTGGAAGGGTAACAATAGACACACATTGGGGTTCTCCAAACCCCTCCTCTGCAGCAGTCACAACAAAACTAGAGGTAGAGGCCTCCGCAAAGTCATTAGGGCGTAAAGCCCAAGCAGTGGCAGTCTTAGGATCAGAGATGAGATCAGCGATCTTAGGTTCCTTACACACCTCCGGCGAGGACTCAGTAGTCCTCCAGGGGTGGGTACAGTGGTTCTAGCAGAACAGGGGGATAGTCTTTCTCCAGACCACAGGGCATGCAGTTTCAAGCACGTGGTGTTTGCTTCACAGGTGGAGCCATGGGACACATGGCGAGAGAGTGTCCTTAGGGTTAGATGGTAGGCAGTCAGAGGATGACAGGATCAGACCCGACAGTTGGGGATATGGGCAAGTCCCATAGGGTCTTCGCAGCGGTTGACAACTGCCAGGCAGAGCATTAGGCCACAGTTATTGAGGTTGCAGGTATGATCAGAGGTAGCAGTGTATCTATATTATTTGATTCAGGAGGTACTGACTTTTTTATATCTCCATTGGTTGTGGAGTGTTGCGGGCTAGTGGCAATTAGACAAGAGGTCGGTTGGGAAGTGGAGTTAGCTTCAGGGGCTAGAGTGTCAGTGGAAACAAAGGTTAGGGGATGTCAGCTTCAAATTGGCAATACCACCACCTTAGTAGACCTTAGAGTTACACCACTCGAATCATATGGTATTGTACTTGGCATGGATTGGATTTATGCCCACAGAGCCAAGATGGATTGTCACCTGAAAAAGATCGAGTGTGAGGACGATCACAATTCACCCATAGTAATCACTAGAATTCAGAGACACGTGTCTCTTCGTATGATTTCTGCAATGCATCTTAAGCAGAGCATGCAAAAGGGATGCCAGTTATTTGCCATCACCATTAGTGATAGAGAAGAAGAAGATGAAAAGGAACCATCTATTGATGACCATCCTATCCTTGAGGGATTTTCAGACGTATTTCCTTCAGAGCTACCCGGTATGCCGTCTTGTAGAGAGATTGATTTCCATATAGACCTTGTACCAGGAGCTGAGCCAATTTTGAGAGAACCATATAGGATGACCACAAATGATCTTAATGAGCTCAAGATGCAGCTTGAGGAACTCCTAGAGAAGGGCCACATTCATCCTAGTGTATCTCCTTGGGGTGCACCAATCATCTTCATGAAGAAGAAGGACAGATCTCTCTGATTATGCATGGACTACCGTCAGTTGAACAAAGTAACCATCAAGAACCGATATCCTTTACCCAGGATCGATGATTTATTTGACCAACTTCATGGTGCCAAAGTATTTTCCAAAATTGATCTGAAGTCAGGGTACCATCAGTTGAGGATAGTGGATAGCGATATCCACAAGACCGCATTTCGCACTAGATATGGCCACTATGAGTTCACCGTGGTTCCATTCAGTCTTATGAATGCCCGAGTTGTTTTCATGAGTCTCATGAATGAAGTATTCCGCACATTCCTTGACCATTTTGTGATTGTGTTTCTTGATGATATATTGATATATTCACGGGATGAGAAGGAGCATGAGGAGCACCTGGGACAGGTTTTGCAACATTTGAGGGATAATTAGTTGTATGGCAGTTTGTCAAAGTGTGCTTTCTTTAGAATAGAGCTCAAGTACCTTGGGCATGTTATATCCGGTGATGGGATCTCAGTTGACCCATCAAAGATCAAAGCCATTATGGTTTGGCCAGTGCCAACCAGTGTGATAGAGGTCAGGAGCTTCATGGGCTTAGCAGGTTATTATCAACATTTTCTTGAGGGATTCTCTAGAGTCGCACATCCTATCACTTCTCTTCAGCATAAAGGGAAGAGATTTGAGTGGACAGAGAAGTGCGAGAAGGCCTTTCAGGAACTTAAGAAGGCACTTACTAGCGCACATATCCTTGTAGTGCCAGATCCCTCAGCTGACTTCATGGTTTGCATAGATGCTTTCCTAGAGTATTTAGGAGCAGTCCTTATGCAGGATGGTAGAGCTATAGCTTCTGAGTCTAGGAAACTTAAGACTCATGAGCTTAATTACCCTACTCATGACCTTGAGCTTGCAGTAGTAGTGCATGCACTTGTGAGGTGGAGACACTTCCTTTTGGGTCATCATTTTGAGCTACATTCAGACCATCAGATCCTTTAGTACATATTCACTCAGCTAAATCTTAATACACATCAAAGAAGATGGATGGAATTCTTGTGCGAGTATGATTTTGACGTTCACTACATCAAAGGGAAAGAAAACGTAGTTGCAGATGCTTTGAGTAGGAGACGTCACGAGGTATACACCATATCTATGGGCATAGATTTGAGAGATCAGATAATGCAGCAGTTGCAAGAGAATGGATGGTATTTAGAGGTTTGCCAGGCCATACGATCTCAGGAAACTTTAGAAGGGAAATATGTGGATTATTCCTTAGAGTCCGGTGGATTATTACACCATAAAGGACACATCTATGTACCTTCTTCCAGGGGATTGCGGGAGTTCATTATCACAGAGGCTCATAGAGCTCCCTATGCAGCACATCTCAGAGTTAAGAAGATGCATGCAGACTTGAGGCAATTATATCATTGGCCAGGAATGCGGCAGCTTATTGCTAAGTTAGTAGCCTGATGCCTCGAGTGTCAGAGAGTCAAGGCGGAGTACTGCCATCCAGGTGGGTTGCTCCAAGCTCATGCTATACCAGAGTGGAAGTGGGATATTATATCCATGGATTTCATTATTGGTCTCCCTATGTCATCTTGTCGCCATGATGCCATCTTGGTGACGATTGACAAGTTGACCAAAGTGGCCTACTTTTCACTAGTTCGGACTACCTTCATAGCACCAGCAGTAGCACAGGTGTTCTTGAGAGACATTGTCAGACTTCATGGCATTCGATGCAAGATTATTTCTGACAGGGATATCCTCTTCACTTCTTCTTTTTGGAAGGCATTATAGGTAGCTATGGGTACCAAGCTCAATTTCAATATAGCCTATCATCCAGAAATGGATAGTCAGAGAGAGAGGGTTAATTAGGTGTTATAGGATATGCTTTGCATGTACGTCATGGATCACCAGACCAAATGGGAAGAGTACCTTCCCTTAGTGGAGTTTGCCTATAACAATGGGCATCACACATCTTTGGGGATGCCACCCTATCAGGCATTATATGGCAGGCCTTATAGGACACCGTTGAGTTGGGACCGCATAGAGAACAAAGTTGCTATTGGTCCTGAGATAGTTGAGGATATGGAGCAGCAGGTGGATTTGATTAGGTAGCGTCTTAGAGAGGCATAGGATAGATAGAAGAAGTATGCAGATGCAAAGAGGATAGATCATAGCTACTTGGTTGGAGACAGAGTCTTCTTGAGAGTGTGACTGCATAAGAGTCCAATCCATTATGGAAAGGGTTCTAAGCTCGCACCTCAATTTGTAGGACCATTTGAGATCCTTGAGAGGATAGGACCAGTTGCCTATCCTTTAGCATTGCCACCTAGCCTGTCGCGCATCCATGATGTGTTTCATGTTTCAGTTTTGAGGTAATATATATATGATGAGTCTCATATTCTAGATTGGGATGCCTTGCAGGTGGAGTCAGACGGGCAGCTAGCTTTGGAGCCCATTCACATTTTGGCATGCCAGACACTGGCCCTTCGAGGACAAGAGCTGGACCAGGTTAAGGTTCAGTGGGATTGCTATGATGAGGTTACAACTTCATGGGAGGATGCAACACATATGAGATCTCAGTATCCCCACCTTTTTTATGAACTCCAGGAGGAAGTTCATGCCTAGAGGGGGAGGGTGTGAGGCCCTACCCCGACTCATCCTGGCATTTCTGTTATTTTCATGATGAGACTATTATGGATGATTTATTTTTATGCATTAAGGATTTAGAACTTATATGATTCCATGATTTGGATAACATTGATGTATATTGATGCTTCATATTTATGCATTATGGATATGAAACTTTATATGATGCTAGGATAGAATTACTTTGAGATGATGTATGTCATTATTGGATTTGCAGGACATTATGATGATAGAAATAGGATGCTTATATTACGAATGGATCAAATTCTGAGGATTATGATAATTGCTTATGTGGATCAATTGGGATATATGAGATATTGATTTATTACTGTCAATTGTATGAGTGTTTGATGTGTATTCAAATTCATTTGTTTAATAATATATATATGGTTATTTGGAATTACTAATGTTTAAATTGAGATGCACAAGAAAATTATCCATGTGACCATGGAAATATTATGGAGAACCAAACCTAGACCTATGTACGTTTGTAAAGCCAGGGGTCGTCTATTTGGAGAGAAAACACCCCGTTTGTATCGTATTTTATTTGTGAAAGTAAATGATGCATGCGTGTTAAATTGATTTTATTAATTTGTGTAAATCCAACAAGAGACAAATTCCATGTGTAATTTTTATAATGTATTTTATTGTGTCACTTGACACATGTGCTGATTAGTGTCATTGATTTTGACTTGTCTCTTGGAGGGAGTTTGTTTCTACCAAAGCCCATTCCAAACATTTGAGTGTGGTCCCAAATTTGTATTGGTAGGGAGTCTTGGGAGTGGTCAACTCAGGTTTGACCCGTAGGTTAACTTCAGTTGGGTTTCTAAGGGGTCAAATGGAGTCCTAGGATTAGTTTTAGGGCTTTTCCAAAGGTCCAAAGGGTATACCTATGGGTTAGGGGTGTTTTTAAACATGTGAATACTCCCATGTGACTGTTTAGTCACCTCAAAAAGTGGTTTTTCCAAGGTGAGCGAAAATTCAACTTAGAAGGTTCCACCTAGGATAGACAACCTTCCCTTTTGATGTCAGACTCTCTTCACCATCCTCTCTTACCTTTTCTCTTTCCAATTTTAGCAACATGTAAGAGGTTGGGAAGACCAACCAATGGGAACTCTCACTCTACCCAAGGGGTTGGGAAGAGTGAGAGAGGCCTTCTTAGGCAAGGATTAAGGACTTAGTGAGTTAATCACCCACTCTCCATTGTTGGAGATTATGCAATTTTGAAGAATAGTTGTAGGATAGAATTTTGGGCAAGTGTTGGTGAAGAGATTGTGTGGATTTGGGCTACTCATCCCCAACTAGATCTATCAAAACCTTTGGGCAGATTAAGGTTGGTTCTTACTCTCTTTTTGTTTATGTTGTATATGCATGTTTGAAGAAATGCTTGTATGAAAGATTTGTTTATATGTATTTTACTTTGTGAGAGAAAATATGATTTTTTCCCTTTGTTCTTTTTATGTTTTTTTCTTGTATGGGGAGTGTCCAAGGCCTTCTACTCTTGGGAGAGTAGGATGGTCTTGGGGTGGAAGATGTTTGATAGCCTTGGGTGAGAGGCTCTCCTTTATGGAGAGTGATCTCAAGGGTGTTCTTTTGTGACCCTTGCTGCATAGCCTTGTTTATGCATTTGGGGGTCATAAGGAGAGATGATATGGCTTATATGCCTTTGGGGGGGCATAAGGATGTGGGGGTGTACTCATGTTGTATTTGGTTGCCATGAGGTGGCTTGAGATGTTCCATGCTTGCAGTCTCCCCAATGGTATTTGGTCCACTTCCACCCTTGGAAAATCATCACAAGTTGTGGTGAAGTGTAGCCTTGGTTGGGAAAATTGTTTGTTGTGTGTTTATCCCTTGCTTGTTGTGGTTGTATGTGTGTAGCCCATCTAGTGCTTGGTTCTCTAAGCTCAGGGGTGGCTTCTAGTAAGCCTAGGCTGGGAGGTGAGCACTCCATGGTCAAGCCTTATTTTTTATTTGTAGGTTGCTTGGGATGGGAAGGAAAAAGAAAGATATAAGTTGTTGGTTTTTTTTACTTGAGTTGCAGGAGAGATTAGGAAAGAAGATGATGTATTTATGTTGTAGCTATGTAAAGGAAAGCTAAAATGTTGTATTTATTTTTCAAAAAAAAATGTATCCATTTTATATTCAAGTCCTCATTCAAAAGAAAGTCTAGTTGGGTTTCATACCCATTTGAAATGTAATCTACATCCTATTCTAAATATGCTATTAAGAAGTGCTTTATTCTATCAAGTTACTTTTGCAAACTGAAATGTATATTATTTTATTAAGTCCCCATAGTTACTAAAATGATGTTTTGATGCATTCTTGTTATATTGAAATATAAAAGTTCATTTTATTCCTTCATGCAAAATGAAATTTTGGAAATAGGAAAAGCAAGCATTTAGGCCTATGTGAGATAGATTCAAATTCAATAAATGGTTAAATAGGGTTGACATGCCTACCTCTAAGTAGATTTTAATGTTTCCTCAGCTAAAGTGGTTGCTGTTAGAATTTACTACATTCTGTCATTTCATTTACTAACAGAAAATATATCTGATTTATTACATTTTGTCATTTTAATTACTGCAAAGAAAAAAAATCTAGATTTTATTTCCTATCTCTAAAGTTAGCAACTAGTTGTCAAAAGAAAGATACAATGCATTATCTTAAATCTATTTGTTTAGAAAACTTGCTATTAGTGTTCCTTTTAAACAAAAATTTACAGAATGCTTTATACAAAAAATAGGATAAGGCAGAATTTAAAGTCTAGATATTAGCATTATAAAAAAAAGAATATTTGCATCAATGACATGCTGTCATTATTTTATTAGTTTTATGCACTGTATATAAAGTTGAAAAAAAAAAAAAAAAAGATAATATAGAATGCTTAAGTGTGTGCATATATATATATATATTACTCAGTCTAGAAATCTTATATGAAATCTCTCAAAACCCCAGAAAATTATATATATATATATATATATATATATATATACACACACATAAAATTATATATATATATATATGTATAGGTATATATATATATATATATATATATATATATATATATATATATATATATATATATATATATATATATATATATATATATATATAAAACTAAGTGTTCGAATTTATTTTTAAAAAAACAAAAAAAATTTAACAAAAATTTTTATTGAAAAAAAAGGCTTCGTTGAAAACCCTCCCCGGGAGGGAGGCCTGGGCGGCATGGGAACCCTGTGGGCCGCAACCAACAGAGGCGTCGAGGCGCCACTGTGGGCTAAGGCACATAGAGGCACCTGTGGCACCACTGCGGGCCGTGGACCGCAGGGGCGGCCTTGGCCGCCACTGCTGGCCGCGTCCCACAGAGACGTCGCAACACCGTTGCGCGACGCGACCCGCAGTGGTGCCTAGGCGCCACTATAGTAGTCTGTAAGCCCCCACGGTCCCCCCCCATAAAATCTTGGCCCTCTGCAAAAATCGCAGCCTCTGTGGCATCCCATGGCTATCGCTCCCTTCACAGACCTGCACAAAAAAAAATATAGAACACACACACACACACACATGCCCTAACCCAATTTTCGGGTTAGGGAAAAACACACATGAATAATATAAAAAAGAATAAACATGTGTGGGTTATGTCTAAAAAGTTAGGGTTTAATTATTTTATTATAAAATAAAAAAAATGAGGGAAACCCTATTCGAAATTTGAACAGAGTATTCACCCCCATAGACTTTGAATATGATAATATTTTTATACAACAACTCCTTGTAACCCTAGATGTAGTTATATATTCTTTTATATATATGTATATATATAAATACATAGATATACATATATATTTATATATATTATTATAACTTCAAGGAGAAATGGTACATAGTTATATATGTAGTCACATATATAAAAATGACTTATAAATTTAGACGTTAATTGGAATATTTATTCAAATAGTGGATTTACTTTTGTTATTAAGTAGAGTTTGTCTTAGGGCTTTAATTAAAAGCTAGATTTAGAACCCTTTTTGGGTTTAATCTTTTGGGGATATAAAAATAAATACTTCGGAAATAGTTAGCCTTAGAAGATAAATTTTATTGGCCAACTTTAATAAAATTTTATAGCACAATTTCACTAGGGGTTTTATCGACCCTAGAGTGAAATTTTAGGCAAATTATAATTATTGTTAAAATAAATAATAGGTTTATAACACTAAGAGCTAGGGCTAATTAATCTAGTCCCTAGGCGATTAAAAGGCTAATTGCGATTAATAATATCTCTTGCAAATTTATTTAGAGATTATTGTTTAAACGAAATTATTATTATTTATTATTTGGTGGGATAATAATAATTCTTTGGAGAATTAATACTCCGCATCCAATTAGGATCATCTCGCTTGCTCTATCTAATGTATAGATTTCTATTAGTTGAAAAGAAAACTAAACTTAGTTAAGACAAGACTTGATAATGCGTTATTTAGTAAATTTAGGTTAAGTTTAAAAAAAAATTATTATTCTGTTTGTGCCCAAAAGTTTGGGCACGACATTTTGGTATCAGAGCAAGTTTTCCAACACTAGGAACCTTTCTCCATTACATTTCGCTTTAATTATTTAGTTAGCTAAATTATATTTATTTTTAATTAGTTAAATTTTTTTTTTTCCTCCAAAAATTATTTATTTATTTCATTTTATTTTATTTTCTCATAAGGATGCCTCCAACTACGCGACAAGCTCACAAATGTGATAGAGGCCCTAGGTGTGAACGCATGGCATGTGAAGAGGTCGCTAGGGAGGAATCGATTCTGGAAGGGAACCCAGAGGCTCCTCCCGAACGTTCGGTTGACCCGAACCGAGACATCTTGTTAGCTCTACAGAACCTGATTGGCATAGTCCAGGATAGGCTTCAGGTAGTGGATCATCATGTTGAAAACCAGAACTTAGGGAGGCATAGAACAGTAGAACGGGAACGGAGTAGGAGTCCACCTCCTAATCCCATAGAGAGTCAGGCTGGGCATGAGCCCGAGTCCATTCACCTACCAGCACCACCTCTAGTAGTAGCACCAACGTATAATGAGAGGGCACGTCGGGATCTAGGGGATCTAATCAGAGAGGTTATGTGCCTTTAGCCACCATCTTTTGGGGGATCTACCGATGGGGTAGAAGAAATGGCATGGCTTTTGAGCCTGGATAGGTGCTTTGCATTGTGCTCCTATGAGAGCAATCTAAAGGCACGTGTAGCAGTCCACCTATTGAGAGGAACAACCTCCACATGGTGGAGACAGGAGGAATATAAGTGTGGCTTAGTGGCAGATACTCTCACATGGGAGATTTTCATAAATAGATTCAGGGAGAGGTACTTATCAGATCACTACAGACAGTGTAGGGTGGATGAGTTCCATGACCTCCAGCAGAAGGGCCTTTCAGTGACCCAGTATGAGAGCAAGTTTTTTGAGCTCTTACCGTACGTGGACTACCTGAAGGACGAGAAGCTTCTCATCAACTTATTTATCAGAGGGCTGAATGCTGGCATAGCAGGACTGGTGAGGATGGCCACTCCAGGGAGCCTTTAAGTTGCCTTGGAAAAGGCCTCGATAGCAGAGGAGATTCTGGTCAGACCTCAGGACATGAGAGATCGGTCTTAGAACTGAAACCCTATACCCCAGACTTATGGATTTCAGAAACCCCATTGGAAGGGTAACAACAGACACACATCAGGGTTCTCCAAACCCCCTCCTCTGCAGCAGTCACAGCAGAACCAGAGGCAGAGGCCTCCGCAGAGTCAGTAGGGCGTAAAGCCCAAGCAGTGGTAGTCTCAAGGTCAGAAGCAAGATCAACGATCTTAGGTTCCTTACACACCTCCGGCGAGGATTCAACAGTCCTCAAGGGGTGGGTACAATGGTTCTAGTAGAACAAGGGGACAGTCTTTCTCCAGACCATAGGGCATGCAGTTTCAGGCATGTGGCGCTTGCTTCACTTGTGGAACCATGGGACACATGGTGAGAGAGTGCCCTCAGGGTCAGATAGCAAGCAGTTAGAGGATGGTAGCATCAAAGCCGATAGTTGGGGATATGGGCAAGTCCCATAGGGTCTTCGCAGCGGTTGACAACCGCCAGGCAGAGCATCAAGCCATGGTTATTGAGGTTGTAGGTATGATCAGAGCTAGTAGTGTATCTATATTATTTGATTCAGGAGCGACTGACTCTTTTATATCTCCATTGGTTGTGGAGCGTTGCGGGCTAGTGGCAATTAGACAAAAGGTTAGTTGGGAAGTGGAGTTAACTTCAGGGGCTAGAGTGTCAGTGGAAATAGAGGTTAAGGGATGTCAGCTTCATATTGGCAATACCACCACCTTAGTAGACCTTAGAGTTACACCACTCGGATCATATGGCATCATACTTGGCATGGATTGACTTTATGCCCACAAAGCCAAGATGGATTGTCACCTGAAAAAGATTGAGTGTGAGGACGATCATGGTTCACCCATAGTAATCACTAGAATTCAGAGACACGTGTCTCTTCATATGATTTCCACAATGCAGCTTAAGCGGAGCATGTGAAAGGGATGCCAGTTATTTGCCATCACCATTAGTGATAGAGAAGAAGAAGATGAAAAGGAACCATCTATTGATGACCATCCTATTCTTGAGGGATTTTCAGACGTATTTCCTTTAGAGCTACCCGGTATGTCGCCCCGTAGAGAGATTGATTTCCATATAGACCTTGTACCAGGAGCTGAGCTAGTTTCGAGAGCACCATATAGGATGACCACAAATGAGCTTAATGAGCTCAAGATGCAGCTTGAGGAACTCCTAGAGAAGGGCCACATTCATCCTAGTGTATCTCCTTGGGGTGCACCAATCATCTTCATGAAGAAGAAGGACGGATCTCTCCGATTATGCATGGATTACCATCAGTTGAACAAAGTAACCAACCATCAAGAACTGATATCCTTTGCCCAAGATCAATGATTTATTCAACCAAATTTAGGGTGCCAAAGTATTTTCCAAAATTGATCTGAAGTCAGGGTACCATCAGTTGAGGATAGTGGATAGCGATATCCACAAGACCGCATTTCACACTAGATATGGCCACTACGAGTTCACCATGGTTCCATTCGGTCTTACGAATGCCCCTGCTATTTTCATGAGTCTCATGAATGGAGTATTCTGCACATTCCTTGACCATTTTGTGATTGTGTTTCTCGATGACATATTGATATATTCATGGGATGAGAAGGAGCATGAGGAGCATCTGAGACAAGTTTTGCAGTGTTTGAGGGATAATTAGTTGTATGGCAGTTTGTTGAAGTGTGCTTTCTTTAGAACAGAGGTCAAGTACCTTGGGCATGTTATATCCGATGATGGGATCTTAGTTGACCCATCAAAGATCAGAGCCATTATGGATTGGCTAGCGCCAACCAGTGTGACAGAGGTCAGGAGCTTCATGGGCTTAGCAGGTTATTATCGATGTTTTGTTGAGGGATTATCTAGAGTCGCACATCCTATCACTTCTCTTCAGTGTAAAGGGAAGAGATTTGAGTGGACGGAGAAGTGCGAGAAGGCCTTTTAGGAACTTAAGAAGGCACTTACTAGTGCACCTATCCTTGTAGTGCCAGATCCCTCAACTAACTTAATGGTTTGCACAGACGCTTCTCTAGAGGGTTTAGGAGCAGTCCTTATGTAGGATGGCAGAGCTATAGCTTTTGAGTCTAGGAATCTTAAGACTCACAAGCTTAATTACCCTACTCATGACCTTGAGCTTACAGTAGTAGTGCATGCACTTGTGAGGTGGAGACACTTCCTTTTGGGTCATCATTTTAAGCTACATTCAGACCATCAGAGCCTTTAGTACATATTCACTCAGCTGAATCTTAATGCACGTCAGAGGAGATGGATGGAATTCTTATGTGAGTATGATTTTGACGTTCACTACATCAAAGGGAAAGAAAATGTAGTTGTAGATGCTTTGAGTAGGAGACATCACGAGGTATACACCATATCTATGGGCACGAATTTGAGAGATCAGATAATACAGCAGTTACCAGAGGATGGATGGTATTTAGAGGTTTGCTAGGCCATACAATCTTAGGAAAATTTAGAAGGGAAATATGTGGATTATTCCTTAGAGTCTGATGGATTATTATGCCATAGAGGGCGCATCTATGTACCTTCTTCCGGGGGATTGCTGGAGTTCATTTTCACAGAGGCTCATAGAGCTCCCTATGCAGCACATCCCGGAGTTAAGAAGATGCATGCAGACTTGAGGCAGTTATATCATTGGCTAGGAATGCGGCAACTTGTTGCTGATTTAGTAGCCCAATGCCTCAAGTGTCAGAGAGTCAAGGCAAAGCACCGCCATCCAGGTGGGTTGCTCCAATCTCGTGCTATACCAGAGTGGAAGTGGGATACTATATCCATGGATTTCATTATTGGTCTCCCTATGTCATCTCGTCGCCATGATGCCATCTTGGTGACGGTTGACAAGTTGACCAAAGTGGCCCACTTTTCACCAGTTCGGACTACCTTCACAGCACCAACAGTAGCACAGGTGTTCTTGCGAGACATTATCAGGCTTCATGGCATTCCACGCAAGATTATTTCCAACAGGGATTCCCTCTTCACTTCTTCCTTTTGGAAGGCTTTACAGGCAGCTATGGGTACCAAGCTCAATTTTAGTACAACCTATCATCCGAAAATGGATGGTTAGACAGAGAGGGTTAATCAGGTGTTATAGGATATGCTTCGCATGTACGTCATGGATCACCAGACCAGATGGGAAGAGTACCTTCCCTTAGTGGAGTTTGCCTATAACAATGGGCATCACACATCTTTGGGGATGCCACCCTATCAGGCATTATATGGCAGGCCTTGTAGGACACCATTGAGTTGGGACCGCATAGAGGACAGAGTTGCTATTGGTCCTGAGATAGTTCAGGATATGGAGTAGTAGGTGGATTTGATTAGGCAACGTCTTAGAGTGGCACAGGATAGACAAAAGAAGTATGCAGATGCGAAGAGGATAGATCATAGCTACTTGGTTGGAGACAGAGTCTTCTTGAGAGTGCGACCACATAAGAGTCCAATCCGTTATGGAAAGGGTTCTAAGCTCGCACCTCGATTTGTAGGACCATTTGAGATCCTTGAGAGGATAGGACCAGTTTCCTATCATTTAGCATTGCCACCTAGCCTATCGCGCATCCACGATGTGTTTCATGTTTCAGTTTTGAGGAAATATATATATGATGAGTCTCATATTCTAGATTGGGATGCTTTGCAAGTTGAGTCGGACGGGCAGTTAGCTTTGGAGCCCATTCGCATTTTAGCACGTCGGGCGCTGGCCCTACAACAAGTGTACATACTAAATAGACAGAAACAACATTTGTACAATCTGAGAAAGGTAATATAATACCCTAAAAATGGTCTTCTAAACCATGGGCCCCTTATCTCAACAACATCACCAAGGTCCTAACCAAAGGCAATTAAATCAACCTTGGGCACATTATTAATTCTTTAATCATCAAATATCACATGGCAAATCAATTACTCAATATTAATTAAATATTTATCTAATTAATTGAATCATTTCCAAGAATATCATTTTGATCAATTATCCTATTTAATTTATTAAATATCCTTGAATATTTAATTAATTAATAAATTTGCCATTTAATGATGCAAAAGGAATTAATTTATTACAAAAAAAAAGAATTAATTACAAAGCAAGAGTTGAATTGAAAATAAAATAAAAGAATTGAATTGAGAGAGAAATCAAACTTGAGATATTATTTCTTTTTCTAAATTTAGAACTTGAAATCAGAAAAGCAATTAAATTGAATTATTGAATTATTCTCTAAAATTAGAATTCAAAGCTTTTCCAAAAAAGAAGTTCAGTTGCATTAAAAAGACTCTTTTCTTGAATAAATAAAAGAATTATCTATTTTTATCACAAATGCATGGAATTAATTTATTATTATTTCCAATGCAACTTGGACTTCTAATTTAAATGCATTTCAATTAAACTATAATTGGAATCTATCTCAAGGTTAACTAAACCTGATTTCTCAATTATTTCAATTAATCCTAAATTGAGCTTTTCTCTTGTAATTCTCTATAAATTCAACCTTCAGCTCTCATTCCAATTCACCCCAGAGATTTTTGAGAACACGCTTGGATATTATTACCATGCTAATTTCACTTTGGAGTCATTGAAGATTATTGTGCTTTCTTAGATTATTTGCATCCATATTTAGTTTATTCATTATTGATTGAATCCATATCTCTTGAATTTGTTATTGCTTGAATTATTCATCCATCTTGCATCCATTTTATCTTAATATCATGCTCATATAGATTAAATCCTTCGTCTTGGTGTAGTCTAGTCACTGGTATTGCTTATAAAAATCTGAGAGCAATCTTATACTTGCATCTTTTAGAAGGCAATTGGTCAATTTGTTATGGTTTTATTATTCATGCTTATATTTGTCTAACCATACATGTAATGACTTAATTGAATTGTTGTGTCTTGCAGATATAGATTCTTCCCACTTTTCACACACACATCTTTGGTGCCCACCATAGGGTAGAAGACTACATTTTTCGGCCTCCAAGACTGACTGCTTATTTTTTTGTTATTTTTAGATTTCAAATTTTTCGGATTTTTGTCCATACATCTCGTACGAAATTTCAAACAGACTAAAATGACAAACTGCAGGTGTCGTACGAACTAGAATCCTGTCTTGTACGAGCTAGAAGCCTATATCGTACGAGTTTACATACTGTCATATGATTCTATATTTTTTTTTGTTAAAAAAAGGAAAAAAGCAAATTTCATGATTTTTGGTTTTCTGTTCAAATTGATTATTCTGACGACTGACCCTGGTTGTTTATCTGTCTATCTTAGAATTTTTCACAACCTAATCAGTTTTTGCAAAACACTTGCCAAAGAATATGCTTGTCGCACAAAGACAATATGACTACAGATTTCGTTGTCTTTGCAGGTTGCCTAAGGAAAATCGACCAAACATTGTGTATTCTTTCAATTCATTTTTTAGGCACCTAAATTGCTATCTAGTTAAAGAACAAATCTGTCTTTTGTGTTTTTAGAAAATTTTGAGAGGTAGGAGAGTATGCTCTTATGTTTTTCTAGACAATTAGAAATCTAGACCCTTGAGGCTTTTTCTTTGTTTAAGATTTGTACATCTTTAGCAGGCCTGCCCTCCTGAGGGGTTGAAAAACTCTTAAAGTCGTTATGGCTGGTGTGAAGGGAACAACCTAAGTGGGAATGGCTAAATGCCAAGTACTCCAACCCACTATAAAATAAACGTGATTTGATGAAAATCAAGTCAACGACAGTGCTCGAGAATAGATCTCCTTTGTACCTTTGGGTATATTAAACCTTGGTTTTCAAGCCTGGGAGACCTCTTAATTGAGTTTATACCTCGACGTGCCGAATTAATCCCTTACTAGTTCCAATTAAAATTAGAAGCTACCTAGTTCACCTCCGAAAGGGGGGATAATCTTTGTGCAAGAGAGATAGTAACTCTCCCAAGACACTTGTCATTTTGTGCCCCCATTAGTGTTTGGAGTCGGATAATACGACATTGAGAATCCATTGTGTGAGACTCAGTGGTCGTATTCCGATTAGCTATTGGGTGTGTACCTGAGTCTACAAGCAAAGGTTTTCTTCTCTCACCAAATTCTTTAGGGTTTGCATGTTATGATTGGAGTTACTATTTATATGATGCGTCTTTTGTGTTTTCATCCTTGAAACAAAAAACTGAAATACCACAATTGGAGAAGACAAGAAACAACTCAGTGATTAGAAACTCTATCCGTGTCAGAACTAGTCCATCCTAAGTCAAAACTCTGTCTGTGTCAGAACTAGTCCATCCTAAGACAAAACTATGTCAGCGTCAGAACTAGTCCATCCTAAGGCAAAATTTTGTTCAAAACTAGTATATCTTGGTCAAAAAATTAGTCCATCTCAGAATTGGTCATACTTAGTTGACATACTCAGCAATCTCAAAACTCAGAATTTTAGTCTCTGTCCTATGAACAGTCATACGGAATTGATTATTTATCATCCTACATCACATCCTGTGTCATATGAGTTTTGTCATTTGTCGTCTTGCACTGTATCTTGTGTCGTACGAAACCCAGAAGTCTATCGTCTGGAGCTAAATCCTGTGTCATACGAAATAGAATTGTCCTAAGTCTTTTGTCATCCTACACATACCCATTTGTCATATGGTATGAGGTAGCAACTCGTATAAAACAGAACTATTGTCTTCCTGTAGCTGCTAAATTATCGTCCAGTTCAAAAAATCCTGTTGTACAAGTCTCTGGTTTTGTTAGAGTAGAACAGTCAAACTTGCCTAAAAAGAGTCTACAATGAACATAATACTGGTTATCATCATCCTACGCATAAAACAGATCAAGATAGTTTACCTCTGCCATTTGCGTTGCACGATTTGGTCGATCATCTTTCAGCTAGTTCGATCAACTACCTATTAAATTTAAGTCACTTAGATAACGTCTTACATAGGATAGATCATTCTTGAAACCAAACTGAATCTTACACTACTCTTAGAATCAACTTAGATAGACGTCTTATATAGGATATATCTTTCCTGAAACTAGACTAAAATCTCAGTTGTTTCTCTCAAAAAATACATTAACCTAACAAACTAGCTCTGAAATTTATCTTGACCTCTGCATCACAAACAACTTTAGGTCACACTAATCCATAAAAATGCCTATTCAAACCATGAGTTCTCGTGAGAAAGAAGCCAAAGGCAAAGGACAACCCTTCTCATATCAAGATAACCCATTCTACGTGGAGGATCCACTCGCTGACATACCTTCGTTATCAGGTAGACCAATTTTTGATGAACCTGAATCTCCCACTATACATGAGACAAAATACAATGACAAAAACAACCGTAATGTTCATGAAACCAACAATGATTCATCATCAAGTGAAGCTGAAGAAGACACAAAACCTCCAAAAAAAGATATTCTTGATTGTCAAAAGGACAAAGACTTTAGAAAAATGATGAAGCTATCCTAGCTCGAGAGAAGGAAGACTATTTCTTATAACTAGCAAAATAAGGTGCCAAACTTCCTATTGGATATGATGTTCAGACACTCGTTACTAAAAAGGAAGAATCACCTATACTCATGGTACACAAACAATTACAAGCCTTATGGATGGAGGTCATAGAACTGAAGAATAAGGATAAGTCCCCAAAACAATATTCTATGGAAACAATATGTCCCTTTCCATTTGAAAAAAATATATACATACCTCCATTTCCTTCACGAGTTGAGGTCCCAAAATTTGACAAATATGATGGTACCTCAGATCCTCAAGATCATGTTAGGGAATTTTGTGCCGCATGTATGGAGTTCATGCACGATCAAACGTACCTCATGCACCTTTTCCCAAGGAGTTTAGGGGGTCAAGCAATGAAATGGTTCTCAAGTCTACCCAAATGAATAAAAATGTTTGAAGAACTAATCCAACTATTTTTACAACAATACTAATACAACATTTGACATCCTATAACTATGATCGAGCTTTGCAATACTAAACAAAAAATAGGGAAGCCTCTTCTTACTTTCCTCCAACGCTGGAAAAAGATGTTCTCTAGGTATTCTCAACCTATCCCGAACTCTAAGAAAATGGATATATTTGTCAATAACTTGGTCCCCGAACTGAAGTATAGTATACAAATGCAAGTACACCCATCATTTAACAAAATGGTAGATAATGTCATTCGAATGGAAGATGCACTCATAAAGAAGGGAGATATCTCACCTTGGAAAGAAACACAACCAGGGTCTATCTCTAAAGAGAAGAACAAGTATTGGAAATTGGGCAAAGACAACAACAAGAATGTTGTTAATGATGGAGTAGTAGATACTGTTAAAGATAACTCAAAGCCCACAATAATCAACTTGGCTAGTAGTACACAAGCACTTAAAGCCGCTGAGGCTGCAGCAGAAAATCCACCAAAGAAAACAAAAGAATGGTTCAAAGAAAAGCCTTGGCTTTCCAAACCTAAGCGTGATTTTACTCCTCTCGAAGAATCATATGAATCCGCTTTCAAAACTCTGTTGGCAAACAACTTGATAACGCTACTAGATAACTCCAGACCATATGATCTAGAAGTCAAACCAAGATGGTGGAGAGAAAATGAATACTGTGAATTCCATCAGAATAAAGGTCATAATATAAACAATTGCATGAAGCTAAAACATGAGATTCAAGATCTCATAGATGATGGTAAAGTTGTTGTTGGGAATCATCCAACCAATGCTGATCATAAAGCATTTAAGGACCCTTTACATGTTTATGAACAAGGTGATTCCTCAAAGACCAAAGGCGGTTCCAAACTAAATTATACTTATACTAGCAATGACAACATCATTAACATGATTGAGCCTTCCCAATCAGAATATTGCAATGTGATTATAGTCCAAGATGAACCGAATGAATCACGATATGCAAGAGCTCTGACCCATTCTCAGAAGAAAGTCACTCTCCAAGGAGCTAGTTCTTCCAACCCATCTCAAGCAACATCAAACCCACCAACCTTGTCAAACAAACACAAAGAATCAACCTTGGATAAATTTAAAAGGCTAACTTCAACATCATCCTTTGGATATGGTGTCGTTGAACAATTGAAAAGGACAAATGCCCAAATCTCAATTGTTGAATTGCTAAAACTCTCATCTGCTCACAAAAAATCCTAGACAAAGCATTGCTCACCACTAACATTCTAAAATATTTAGACATTGATTGGTTTCAGTCTATGGTGGGTCATCTGACTTCACCTCACTATCTGACCTTCTCTGAAGAAGATGACAACTCACTAAATCATCGACATAACCAACCATTGCATATTGAAGCCATGATCCATAAACAAAGAGTCAAATGTGTTTTAATAGATGGAGGCGTGGGGTTGAATATCTGTACTTATAGTCTTCTTACACAACTAGGATTCTCTAAAAATGTCATTGATCTCGGCAAGAAAATAACAATAAAAGCCTATGATGAAGAAGAAAGGACCTCTAAAGGTCTAGTATCATTACCTATCAGAGTGGGACCTGTAGAAAGAGATGTCTTTTTCTAGGTACTTGATATTCCTTTTTCATATGATATCTTACTGGTCAGGCCGTGGATTCATGAAATGAAGGCAGTTCCATCAACATACCATCAATGTTTAAAGTTTCCTTATAATGGAACAGAAGTCAGTATTCTTGCTGATACGAATGTTGTCTGTAATGTGTTGACAAAAGGTGTAGATACTTTTGTGCCTCATAATAGGGCAGCCTCTACAAATGAAGATCCAGAAACACTGATGAAAGACTTAGAAAAGAAATTGAAGATTACAAATACCAGCATGGATGGCTACAAGATAGAACCGATACTTTCATTAGTTTCTCTCCCTTCATCACCAAAATAGTTGGGCAAACCATCAGAGGCTATGAGAACACAAACTTCAGCTCTGAATACCATAAATGATGGTCTCTTTGTACAATCCTCTACCTCCCTAAAGGATGAAATGGAAGAAGATGTTGTTCTTAACTAGCTCTTTAAGGAACATAGTCAAAACATGGAGGTACGACATTATGAGATTTCCTCTAACCAATATGGTCCTAGCTACAAGATGATTCAATGCATGGGATATTTAGGTACTGGTCCCCTGGGTAAACATCAAGAGGGTATTATTGAACCAATTCAGCTGCAAACAAAATCCACAAATGATAAGGTTTGACTGGGATACAATCCAAAAAAGACATCATATCAAAAACATGTTTCTAAGTCTAAGTGGCAGAAAAGGATATCATCTTCAACATTACAGGAAACAAATGCTCAACAAACAAAAGCAGAGTGTAGAAAAGAGAAAGAGGAATCAACAATCAAGAAAGAAGAAATAGTCAGTGCTCAAGCTTCAATGGTGTCAGATACAATAATACAAGAAGTTGAAGTCCTTGATGATATAAGAGATGAAATAGTAAGAATAAGAGAATTGTTTGCACCACTAAAAGTTTGAGTCACATATACTGGCAGGCAGCAAGTAGACGATTCAGAGACTGACTCAAATGAGTATGAATGGGGTCCTGACCACCTCTCAGATACATCCAGTACAAAAACTCCAAAAGAGTCTAGCGATGTCATAGATGATATTCAAGAGCTGATGTGCATAAAACTAGAGAAGGAAATCTAGGAAATTAGACAAAAGAGACAAGCAAATTATGAACAAGGACTGAAGGAAGGAAGAGTACCAGAAAGCTTTTCATCTATGTACCCCTATGCTAAAACAAAACAAATCAGGTATAGCACTACACAAGAAGAGTTAGAAGCTACAGAACAAGAACCAGTTATCAGTCCTGAGGAAGCTGAATGGAGTAAATGACAACAAATCACAGAAACAACAAGGTGTGTCAGATACAAATGATAAATGAGCCACAATATGAAGGAACTTGCAACATTAAAGATGTTGGTGTTGATACCATACATACACTTACTAAATCAATTGAAGAAGACTCAGAAACTTCATCTGATGACTCTGATGATAGTCATATTCAAGACAATATCTACTCAGCCTCAAATTCTAAATCATCTGATACAAACAATGAAAATATGTCTACTGATCTTATCACTGTTAAACCATGATATGGCATCCAGTCTGGCGTAGGGAATGATGCTACCAGTATGTCTATTGGATTAGGTCAATTAAATATTAACGTGAACTTTAACAATCATGTTCTGACTCTTCCTAGTCTTGAGACACTTACGCAAGGTATCCTTCTGGAACTCGACTTTTCGATCCGCAGTTGTGATGACAATACCGTGAATGCTCTCGAACCTGTCCAACATTTATCCTTACTACATCCAGAACTAATTGACTGTACTTTACAAAACCAACCCATGAATATACCTACTTTTGCCAATGACTGTACGTTAGCCTATTATCTCAATGTAGTTGAACCCATGTACTCTTCCACTAGCGAACAGAGTGGAAACATGACTAAAGTGGATATCAAGTATCTTAGTTGCAAAAACAAGAAAAACAAAAATAAAAGATTTGATGGCGAAAAGCACATTGTGGCGGTGTCAGAATCTAAAAAAGAGAAAATAAAGGACATACCTAAAGGTGAAAACCTCTCTGAGGCACCTAAAGGTGAGATACTTGATGTACTGTCAAGTGATTTCTAGGAAAGGTCCTCCATATTGATCGAGCCAACTCAGCCAGTGAACATTGGGAGTCAACAGACACCACACATCATTCATGTAGCTCAATCACTATCAACAGAAGAATTGAAAGATTTCACTCATCTATTCTCAGAAAAGAAAATAAACTTTGCATGGACGTACTCTGATATGCCAGGCCTAGATCCTGATCTCATCATGTACAATCTTTCTATCACACTAGGAGTTAAACCAATTAAACAAAAACTCTGTAAGATGCACCCACATGTGGCACTTCTGGTCAAGGCTGAGCTAGAAAAACTATTAAAAGTTGGATTCATTTGAGCTATAGATTATGCCAAGTAGATTTCAAACATAGTACCCATGTCAAAGGTAAACAAATCTATCAGAGTTTGCACTGACTTCAGAGATCATAATAAAGCTTGTCCAAAGGATGACTTTCCATTACCAAATATTGATATGATAGTCGACATGACTGTTGGGTATGAGATGTACTCACTAATGGATGGATTCTCCAGATATAATCAAATCAATATAGCTCCTGGAGATCAAGAAAAGAAAACTTTCACCTGTGCATGGGGAACCTTTTGCTAGAATGTCATGCCATTTGGTCTAAAGAACGCAGGGCGACCTATCAAAGAGTAGTTACAACTATCTTTCATGACATGATGCATAAGAATATGGAAGATTATGTTTATGACACCTTAGTGAAGACTATGAAGAGATCAACGCATATTCAAGAGATAGGTCCTATACTAGACAAAATGGAAAAGTTTAAACTCTGGTTAAATCCAAAGAAGTGTGCATTCGAAGTAACATCTGGTAAACTACTTGGCTACATCATTTCAAAGAAGGGAATTGAGGTTGATCCTGAAAAGGTCCAAGCTATAATGGAAATTCCACCTCCAACCTACAAAATTCTTCTTAGGCTTCGGTTTCTGCTTTTGTTTCTCCTTCTCCTTAGAGGACTGAGCAACCAATGCTTTGTTCTTAGAGCCTGAGAGCTTATCCAGCTGAGAAAGATGAGACTGCTCAAGAGACAAATGTTCACAAAAGGCATCAAAGGTAGGCATTGTGAAACGAGCACCCAAGCCATCCATGGTGGAGTAGAAAGCAGAGGCAAGGAGGCCGGTGGCAGCGGAGCTGGGCCGAGCGGCGGGGGCCGCAGGGAGGCTGACGGCGATGGGGCTGGGTCGGGCTGCAGGATGTTGCGGCAAGCAGAGGGCCGGGAAGGCATAGGCTACAGGGGAGTTGGGGGTTTGGTAGGCCAGTGGGGGTCGGAAGGCTGTCGGCGGCGGCAGGAAGACGACGGGGCATCCGGGCTCGTACTGATAGCAGCCTCAGCGTGGCAGGGGCCCCACTGTACCCTGCCTTTTGCCTTTTTGATTTTTTTTTTCAACTTTTTTGACAAAAAATCAAATTTCGGCGTGCATGCCGTAAAAGGGAAAAAAAATAATTTTTTGAAATTTTTTTCTCGAACTGCGTGTAGGGTCATACGACCTGGATCTGGAGAAAAAATACTTTTAGAGGCTCACGAACCAAAATAGGTCAAATTTTATATGACCTTAGGGGTTTTTGGGCCTTCTGAGCATGATGGTGAGGTCTATTAAGGCCCAAAGTGCTCATAAAAAAAGGCCTATCCCTAAGTACACAATAAAATTGCCTAAAACTTAGATCTGCTTCCAATGCAAAAATTCTCAAAAACAAAAACAGATGGCAACAGATCTGAGCTCTGATACCAGTGTTGGTAATTTTTTCCAATTTTGCTGTTTGACTATGTTTTTTTCCAATCAAAGTGAGGTCTCTTTTTTGCACTCAAGGGGACGTAGAATGAGCATCCGAACTCTGTTTTTCAAAAAATTTATATTTTTGGAAAGCATGTGTTGTGTAATTTCTAGCCATATGATTTTTATTTCCAGATTCTCCTCCATGCATATTTTATTCAATTTTTTGCTTTTCAGCACTTTGGTGGATATCGTGGTTGTTTCAGGTCCTGGGATCTCTTCTCTAAGTAGGGTGTCTCTATTTTGGTTCTCCTTTCTATTTCCAGTATTCTTATCATTGTAGCATTGTATTTATGCAAACACACTAAGATAAAGTGCCATCATGCATTGTTTACTTGGGATCTTGCATATCTTGTGCCTTGTTGTACATGCACAATTGATAAAGTGCCATAAAGGGGTTGATGTTTTCCTGTTGTTTGCCATCTACCTTTGTCTAGTGAGTGTTTCTTCCACCACATTCACCTCATGATGTGTGTCAAGTGAGTGTTCCTTCCACAACACCATGTACTTTTGATGTTCCTGGTTCTTCATCATGTAGTTCTTGTTGGCCATTCTTTTCAGTGTACCTATCCCTCTCCCTCTTCAGCATTATGGGGAGGTTTGTCCTATTGGTTCTAATGCTTTTGTGGTTCTATTGATCAGCTCTTTAGGCTCTGGTGTTTTCATGCCATCTCTATCTTCAATTTTAGTTGTTTTCCTTGTTTGCCTTCTGATTCAAGCAGTGTCATTTGAGGGTACTCATATAGATTACAATCTTCTCTACCTGGTCATGTTCTCTTTCAGTGGAGGTTCTTCAGATCAGCAGTTATTCTTCGACAGAGTTTGCAGGTTCTTCATGCTTCAGTGGTGTTCTTTTCCATCTCTTTTTGGAGTAGAGTTTTGTTCCCATGTGGTTTTCTCTATTTCTCCTGTTCATAGAGATTTCATTGTATTTGGGTACCTGATCAGGCCTTGTTGTCGGGACCCATCTTTATTTCTTTCAGTAGTTGTTCTAGGTTTTAGCTTCTCCCTAAGTCTAGCTAAAGGGGGGGTGTTAGAGTATTCGGGTATTTACTAGATTAATTAAACAATTTGTTTAATTATTTAAGTTCCCTTAATCTCTTTTACACTTAAGCTAACTTTAGGTGCATAATAATTAATTCTTTTATTAATTATTATGTGCAAGCCTAGGTTTTCCCTTTTAGGGTTTCTTGACCTATTAAAGGTTAAGTTCATTCTTTTCATTGTAAGAAGAAGGTTTTTTACATTACACATTTTGTGAATATTGAGCTCTCTCTTTTTGAGCATATTTTTTGTGTATTTCTTTCTTCTGTGATTTGCTTCCTTGCTTCTCCTTGTAACACATTTTTTAGCTTGCAGAGATCATTTGGGCTCCTGTGGTGTTGTATTTTCTCAACTCCAACAGAAATGAACTACACTATAATAGAAAAAGCATGCTTTGCATTAGTCTTTGCATCACAAAAATTGAGACAATACATGCTGGCACATTCAGTCAAGCTGGTGGCTAAAATTGATCTGCTCAAGTATCTACTTAACAAAGCAACACTAATAGGAAGATTGGCAAAATGGGTCATGATCCTTACAGAGTTTGACATTGAATATGTGGAATGCAAACCCATAAAAGGATAGGTAATTACTGATCAAATTGTTGAAGCTCCACTTGAGGACACTCAACCACTGCATATAGAGTTTCCAGATGAATCAATAATGCATCTTACTCAATAACCCTGGAAGATGTTCTTCAATGGGTCTTTTACTCAAAATGGTTCCAGTGCTGGAATATTGTTTATTACTCCTTAGAAGTATTCAATCCCAAAGTCTTATAAGATTCTATTCCCTTGCACAAATAATATTGTAGAATATGAGGCTTTGGTGAATGGGATCAAGCTAGCTATTGAATGGAAGGTTGTGGAATTACACATCTATGGAGATTCTTAGCTGATCATAAATGAAATCAATGATACATATCAGACTCGAGATGAGAGAATGATGCCTTATAAGATAATGGTTGATGATCTTAAGAAGTATTTTGCTTTTGTATCATTCCAATAGATTCCTAGATCCACAAATAGAGCAGCAGATGCTATGGCCACCTTGGCATCTATACCTGAGTTACACGAGTCCAATTTTCGCTTTGAATTCTTGGTGGAAGAGTTACATTGCTCGGCCTATGATTATCCTAAGACCCAAATAGTTTGTTCTATTATTGGACATGACTCATCTCGATACAACCACATCTACTCATATCTATGAGACTAAATTATACCTAAAAAACCTTACTCGTAATGAGAAAAGGAACCTAACTCAGAACACTTCATAGTATGTTATCATTGCTAACGATCTGTTTAGATGAAGTTTGGATGATAAATTGCTTAGGTGTCTAGAAACTGAAGAATCTAAATGTGCGTTATCGAAACTTCATGAAGGTATTTGTGGATCTCATTTGAATGGTCTTACTTTAGCTCGAAAACTATTACAAGTTGGCTACTACTGGCCATACATGGAGAAAGATGCTATTAAATTTCCTAAGACCTATGAAAAATATCAGCTACACAAAAATCTCATACATGCTCCAGCAAGGGATCTTATACCGTTCACTACACATTGGCCTTTTCAGCAATGGGCCTTTGATCTCATTGGTCAGATATATTCAATTTCATCTAATGGACATAAATTTGTCATAACTGCCACTGAGTATTTCACCAAGTGGGTAGAAGCGATTCCGCTCCTCAAAGCAACTGGTAAACAAGTCGCCTTGTTCATCCTAAACTATTTCATCTATAGGTATGAGATACCTTCGTCCATCATGACTGATAATGGAGGACAATTCAAGAATAAATATCTGGATGAGCTCTATGAGAAATTCAAAATAAAACAACATTGGTCATCAGTATATTACCCTCAAGGTAATGGACAAGCTGAGGCATCTAACAAAAACCTACTGACTATCTTGCACAGAACAATGAACAAATCTGGGAAGGATTGGCATCTACAGCTCAACCTTGAACTATGGGCTTACAGAACAAGTATCAGAACACCTACTGGGGCTACACCTTTTTCTTTGGTGTATGGGTCCGAAGCAGTACTACCTATTGAAGTAGAAATACCATCTCTAAGAGTTTCCTTGCAAGGTCTTGTTATTGATGAAGATCATAGAATATCTAAATTGCAAGAACTCAAATTGCTGGATGAGCATCAGCAAGTGGCATTTGATCATCTCAGAGTGTATCAAAAGAGAATATCCAAAGGATGTAACAAGAAAGTTAGACAAAGAGAATTTCAGGTTGGTGACCTAGTTCTGAGAGAAAATCCTAAAAATCAGCAGTTTCGAGACAACAAAGGGAAGTTTGAACCCAACTGGTTGGGTCCTTACATCGTAACTGTTATATTCAGTTCTCGTGCCTATCAACTCTCAAATTCAGAAGGAGAACAACTCCATGAATCAATTAACATCATCCACTTGAAGAAATTCTTTGCTTAGCATTCTCTATGCCATCAACATGTACATCTGAAAAAAGTCCAAAAGAAATCCTAAAAATTGAAAAAAGTCCTGAAAAAAATTAAAAAAATAAATAGAAAAAGAGAAAGAAAAAAAATATAAAGAGAGAAAATGCCCTGGTGAAAACCTGGTAAACAGGCATTTGGGTAAAAAAAAAAAAAAAAAGAATGAATCTTTTCCAAGCAGGTGAAAACCTGGCAAATAGGCGCCTCTTGTACTCAAATGCTCCATCTATCAACGCAACGTTGGCATTTCCCACTTTCATGCATCTTTTCTTTCACTTGTACATATATTTCAGTCACTTTTGTGACATCCTGGTTCATTTGAACCTTCATGACTTGAAACTGATCAATGTCCTAGTCTTAGGTTAATCGACTGAGCACATTACATATCCTAAGCAGTGTCAACCAAGTCATCTTTCTGTCAGTGAAACCTGGTCGTCCACTCTGAGTCAGTCACCTGTCTCCTAACTACCAAAGAGTTTTATCATTGAGTAAACAAGAAAAACAACATAACGGAAAATAATCACTAAACAGTTTAAGCTATGAATGAAAATTTTCTTTGTATGCTATCTTTTATATTGGTTTTTTATTATTATCCCTTTGAGTTACTCGAGGAAGTCTATTGTGACTAAGAGGAGCAAGGATTGGGGGCATAATATTTTCTTTGTTTTTTGCTTGTAGGAATGATCCCAATGATCTGGAAACATCTAAATTAGCTGGGTGTTTGTGATAAGAGCCTTCACATCAAGTTGAAATCACCTCACATACCTCGACTCTGCATATTTGTATGTTACAGGGAGGTCCACATCATTTCTTTGTTTGTTTTGAGGGAATTTATTTATGATGCAATTCAGGTCCCTACGAAATCTATCCAAGGATATGAACAAAAAAAGGGCCATTGCGGACAAGATAATAAATATTGTACATTGAAAAAGAAAGCAACTCTAACCTGCCTGTTGTGTTCGTTATGCTCGGTGATGAATCTTAAGCATTATAAATCCATTGGCTAGGTTTAGGTTGCATTTTGCATATCATTCTATATTTTTGTGAATTTAGAGTGATTTCGGTATGGTAATAATCTTTTTATCTTCTAAATGAGATCTGAAAGTATCATCATTTCTTATGCTAAGTGGTCTATTTATCATCATTTCTTCAATCGAGTATTTGTGTTTTGAGATGTTTAGCTGCATACATAAACATTTTATATAGATTCAAACATTTCATTATTCACTCATCTGCATTCATCTTATTGCATAGAAAATGAAACATTGCATTTCATATTACTCATTACACATTCATCTATTTGCATATGAAAAGAAACCAAAATAGACATCCATAATCATTTGCATTACATACTGAAAAGAAATGCATATATATAGAATAAAGCATATAAAAAACATCTCATAAACAAATCAACACAAGTATGATGAATTCGAATCAGATCTCGTATATATATCATATAAAGTCTAAGAGTACAAAATGATGTCGAATGACATATACAAACTCTAATTGGAGAAAGAATCGTATAGGCTACAAAAATATGGGTGTGTCTAAAAAAAAAATCCGAGCTACAAAAAGAATATCTAGCTCTCAGCCTCTCCCTCATCGCTGGTGGAGGAGGAGGAGCCTCATGATCAGGATCCTGACGAGGTGCCCAAGCTCCCTCTGACTGTGCCATATACTGTGAGTAGGGAATGACCTACTGTCCAACTAGAACTGTGACGCTATATGCTGCAACATAGTAGGATGCCCTACTAGTCTGGAGAAGTACCTTCTATTGCAAGGCCTCTATCTCTGCTCTCATCTCTACTCTCATCTTTGAGATCTGGCGATCACGCTCAATCCTAAGATCTGCAAGTTGTCGGTCCCACTCCGCTAGCTGAGTCTGAGCCACTATCAACTATGACTGCAGCTCTGCAAGACGTACTCTCATCAACCATCCCGTGTCAATCCCCTGCCCTCTCGCAGGTGTTGGTACTTTTTTATGTTGAACAACAAAATCAACAACCAGTATAATCTACAACCAAAATTTGAAAGGTAGCCAACCTCAACTATGATTTCAAAGGACTAACCGGACCAACTTAACAAGGATATTTAATCCTTCTTCTCTTCAGGCTTTGCAAGGCCTAGGTGGGTTTACCTATGATGCACTTCAAATACAGTCTAAAATCACACACAACATCACCATTAAAGTAGAAATCTCAAACATAGCTCAACAATAAGGAAAGTACTGCAAACTAGCTACATTTACATTGACTCACAACTACATTGGAGCTTGAGATAGGTGGGTCATTACCACAAAACAAAAAGAAAAGACATTAAATTCTGATTTGATTTTAAATCTCTGAGAAAACCCCAAAATGTGCAAGACCAGTGCCTTATCCAAGGGCAACAGAGTCATACATCAGACTATAAATGAAAACACTCATTGCAAATCCATCTTCATCATAAAATATTCCTACATTAATGCCTTGCATAAATGCACTACTAAGCTTATCCACAGAAAACATCAGATCCAGAAACATGAACCTCATTTCATTAATGTTTTCTCACAAAGTTTAAAATCTTCCTTGAAGATTACCTACAAACAAGCATTACACTCACAGACACAACTGCTCATGACAAACATGATCCTCCTTAAGAATCAGATTTGAATAAAATGAAAGTACATTTCAGAGACAAATTCTGTGTGAATCTGTGCATGCCTTACATACACAAGAACCTGCAACAAATAACACCCATAGCAAGAAAATAAGACTCCATTACTTAAAATAAGACATTACTCTGCAACCTTGAAAATAAACCCAGAATTGGAAATCAAGAAATCTAGAGCTTTTCTCATAGAATTCTGGAACCCTTACAATAAGAAGAAAATAAGAATAAGAAGGAGAGGGAAAAACGTTAGGTCTGCAACCGAAATTTACAAGTGTCTCCTTTTCCAACTGAATTTCAATTCCTTCATCTTTCTCGTGGAAACTACTCTCAAAATGTCGGTGATTTGTTGAAACAAACTTCATGATTGGATCCCTCGTCTTGAGGGCTTTCCAACGGTATACAATAATTGCAATTTTAGGCAAAAATTAGCCTTGAGCGAATTAATCACTCATGTGCCCCTGTCATTTAAATTTTTTGAATTTTCTATATAGTCTCAACTATATATTTAATCTGATTTTAACTTTGATTTTTCAATCCATTTTTGCCCTGACGTCCCGCCACATGGCAACCTCTGATTGGCTGATGGGATCCCCTAGGATGACACCTCACTGATTCACCACCTGGACTACCACGTGTATGCCACCTCATCGCCACATCATCGCCACCTGTGCACCACATCATCGTCACTGGACGGGACTAGCGAGATGGACTTCCACCTGGACCTGTCATCTGTCTTTCGCCATTTCGTGATGGCTAACAAGCTTGCATCTTTGGGTCACGAAGTCACGCGAGCCGTTGGATCCTCTGCAAGATGTATGCTCTTTAACTCTTCGCGATTTCGCGAACCTTAACTGGCGAGCATCTTCCTTTCGCGAAATTGCATCGGCCGTTGGATCTCCTGGACTTGCATGGTCTTTAATTCCTTTCGCTAAGCTTTTCGCCATTTCACAGAGCTTAGTTGGTGAGCATTTTTGGCTTGCGAATCCACGCGCTTCGTCGATCTCCTTGGAACATGCTCAAACTTTAAGCCGCCCTTTCTCTGCAAAACTTGTCTGGCAATTTTGGGCAAAAATTAGCCTCTGAATGAATTAATCACTCATGTGCCCCTGTCATTTAAATTTTTTGAATTTTCTATATAGTCTCAATTATATATTTAATCTGATTTTAACTTTGATTTTTCAATCCATTTTTACCCTGACATCCTGCCACATTGCAACCTCTGATTGGCTGATGGGATCCACTAGGATGACACCTCACTGATTTGCCACCTAGACTGCCACGTGTACGCCACCTCATCACCACATCATCACCACCTATGCACAACATCATCACCACTGGACGGGACTAGCGAGATAGACTTCCACCTGTCTTTCGCCATTTCATGATGGCTAATGAGCTTGTATCTTTGGGTCACAAAGTCACGCGAGCCATTGGATCCTCTGCAAGATGCATGCTCTTTAACTCTTCACGATTTTGTGAACCTTAACCGGCAAGCATCTTCCCTCTGCAAAATTGCTCTGGCCGTTAGATCTCCTAGACTTGCATGGTCTTTAATTCCTTTTGCTGAGCTTTTCGCCATTTCACAGAGCTTAGTTGGTGAGCATTTTTGGCTTGCAAATACACGCGCTTCGTCAATCTCCTTAGAACATGCTCGAACTTTAAGCTACCCTTTCTCTACAAAACTTATCTTCCTCGGGATCTGTGCATGCATGGGGTCCACCTTGTCACCACCTATCGGCCTCCTTGGTTGCCTTGGGAAGCACGCCCGCATGCGTGGGGTCCACTTGGGCACCCATCAACACCATCCGTCAAAATCCCAAAGCTTTGACACTATGGTTGGGTAAAGCCTTGCTTATAAATATTAAAAACTCCCAATGCACAGCCAATGTGGGATAATTACTTTATGCCTGAAACTGCATGTTCGAAGCTTTTCCCAAGTCTTAATGGTGGCCAATGGATTTGTTTGAAATTTTTGAATGCCTTCCCACCATGCATATGGTTTTGAACTTGTTTTAATCTTGTCTCGCACCCACCACGTAAGGAGAGACTGCTGCCAAGGGTCATGGACTTGGCACTATGCATGCCATGTGCATCTGTCTGAAAGTTTATAAACCTTTCACTATACCATGCACTAGAGGAGGGAGGCTCTGTCAAGAATCATTCAGCTTCAAATTTTATGCAACTTTAAATACTATATATTCCATGTTCCTTGAAGACTTGTCATTGTTTTCCCTAGAAAACGAACCCTTCCCTTTGTTGCAATCAGAAGCACTCTCCAAATAAATTGAGGTCTTTAATATATTATTCAGAACAGACACAAGAGCTTCAACATTTTCATGTTCCTTTATGGCCATTTCCTTGTACATTATGCACACCAACACAATCATGTTGAAGAAGGGAACATGGCTGAATTCCCAACAATTGCATTGATTCGGTTTTACTCTCCACACAGGGGCTTCAACATTAGTCTTCCAACTTCTACATAGGGAATTCAACATCAAATACCTGCCATAATGTATTTGCTGAGAGATGTTTCAAATTGTTTGCTGGCAACACATGGGAGGAGGGAACATCTGCAGATTACATTTGCATGAAATTTTCTATAAAAATCTTCTCCCAACCACCAACACAGAGGATGGAGATTAATTTGTAACTGATAATTACATTGGATTGGAGTTTTTGCATTTGATTGGAGTTTAAATGCCCCTCCAAATACCACACGAAGAGGAGAAAACTAGTTTTACAACTACCAAATTGCATTTTCTTCATGTTTTAATCGCTTCCCTTTAAACTCCACGCAAGGGTTGAAATCCTGTTAATTGCATTTGGTTGGAAAGTTTCAATTACCTTCACACTGTCCTTTGCTTCCAATGCAAGGGAGGGATTTTGGATTTGCCGTGGAAGTTTGCTATGGATAAAAGCTTTTACATACTCTTATAACAACCATCACATGGAGGGGAAGGCACGTGAGGGGAAAGATAGACTGCTGCCTACCACGTGAGAGGGGAGAGTTTAGGGAAGGGAGATCTAAACTTGCCAATTGCATTT
This sequence comes from Cryptomeria japonica, assembly GCF_030272615.1. Taxonomy (NCBI): domain Eukaryota; kingdom Viridiplantae; phylum Streptophyta; class Pinopsida; order Cupressales; family Cupressaceae; genus Cryptomeria; species Cryptomeria japonica. The sequence continues at coordinate 474,516,248 of NC_081409.1, read as the reverse complement.
ACTTCAAAGTTTCTGCAACTTTCAAGACATGCGTGGGAGGATGAAGGACTGGCAAAACCAAGGAATTCATTTTACATCTGCTCATATATATTTACCTTGTTGTTACCCTCCTCTGTAATCCTGACAATATGGACTCTCAGCTTGATATTGTTATTGCCCTTGTCTATCCGCTCAAAGATGCATATGTCCCCTCTCTGAAGATTATTTTGAACTAAAAATTGCATCCATCCATCCATAGATGACATGTACACTAAATTCGCCTCTCACCATCCTACTGGTGAATTACAGTCGAGCTGACATTGATATACATTACCATGAATTCAAAACCATCGGGCCCCAGGTCGGGCCCCAAAGTGGGTCCAACTAAAAAAAAAATTGTTTTCATGCAACTAACCTTTGAAAAACTTCAAGAACCTTAAAATTACCTCTGTAATCAATCGGCACCATTTTCGGATCATCAAACTGAGTTTTGCAACTTTCAGGCACTTACGCCACATTTTCGCATTTAATCGCGAAGACGTAATTTTCAAACCAGTCAAAGCACCTTTCTGGACCTCGCCATCTGATAGGCGTGTACTCTGATATACAAGCATGAACTCTACCAAATGGTTTTTCAAGATGAATCTCGAGCGAAGAGATATTAGTTGTCGAAAATGACCAATTGGCTTTGTCAGCACTGCGGACTTGATGAAGTCAATGTTCAAGCAACACATGATGCCTTAAAAATATCAAATGACCTCCGTAGACCCTCAAATATGAGACATAGGTACCTTGATGTACATATCAAAACTTAGAATTCTCAGTTCGATCAAAATATTGACTGGGTGGAAATGGTGCGCTCATGAAAATAGCCACAATCTACTGATATAGCAATGAAAGTACAGACCACTAAAACAGGTGGCTCAAGAAACCCTTCTGAAAACCGATCAAACGGATTGGTAGGAGCTTGAAATTTGAAACATAGCTTGTCATTTATACCAAAAATATCTTGGAGGAAACATTTTGGCATGACAGTCACTAAGGCAACTTTTACACTTGTGCAAAATAGGGCTCCGACTAAAAATTGAAATAGGGACTTGCCAAAACATACAAACTGCAAACGGATTTGGCTTTGAAAACTAAGCAAATGGATTTATAAGGAATTGAAATTTTGCAAGCTAACTCATATTTATGCATACAATTTAATACATTTTGAAATTCTTCATGACGATCAACAGGGCAGGAGATATAACACACTCAAAGTAGGCTACTTAGTAAAATCTGCATTTGTGCCTAAAATGCACTTTCAGCTCACCCCTCGAAATGGGTACCTGATAAACTTATCCAAACTAAATTTTGAAAGTTGCACATCATTGAATAGGCCAAATGAAAGGTGTGGGACATGTTTCCTGAGCCTTACCCCTTGAAAATCAACTGGCTCCATTTTGCCCTCTCTCTAACTAGGCCACCTAAATGAGATTAGGTGCCTTTCTGAAAATGCAATATCAAAATTTTGAAATGGGGCTAAAAAATTGACTCAATTTTAATGAGTCCCAATAATGGCTCTGACTGGGGATGGCTGATTGCAAGATCAACACAAGAATCCAGATATCTATGGTTAAGCAGACCACCCAAAAACAAATCACTCATCTTCTCTTCTCAAAAATAGGGCTTCCTTATTCTTCCCAAACAATAGGGCACTTTAGTGAAAACCACACAACTGGAAGCGAAGCGTCTGTACAAGATATACAAATATACCTATAAAATTGCTCCCAGCCACTAAAGTCTAAACCAACTCTTTCCCTTATCAAAAATATGATTCTCATCACTTAATAATTTAAACAATCTGAGCAAACACTGATCATCAGAAAAATGCTTCTATTACGACACACATCTTTCTGCATGCTTTTCCAATCAGCATTATATGCATACCCATCATGAACAAAATTATGAACCTTACTTTCATGATCAACCACTGAAACATATCCATTCTTTTCATCATCTACTAAGTGAAACAAATCAACATCTTTAACATCCCACTCTTGAAAAAATGAACATACCTTTGACTCAAGCATATAATCTGAAGTAAGATTTGCACATTCACTCATATTCACATAAAAAACTTCAAGATGGGGTTCAAACACACTAACAAGAAACCCATTACAAAAATCTCCATCCTGGCACATGTCACTGTTGCACGGAATGGTATCAACATCATGGACTGGTTCATCATTTACAACATCTAGCTGATCAATTATTTCTTCATACAAAGGGTTAGAAACCAAATGAAGAATCCCCTTATGAACATTATGACAATTAAGTGGTTGGTCCATATCTATATCAACATTGAATAAAACATTAGGAAAATTTCTAAATATACCATCCATTCGATCATCATAATCATCTTCATCAGACAAAGAAGAAAATGAAACTTGGCTGGAACTATCCTCAGTGTTCCATGTTTCACAATCACAAAATTTCATCCTATGACGATCATTTTGAGAATCAAGATAGTCATACTTATCTTGCCACAATTGATCCCTTTTACCAATAGAACCCTCATCACCAGTCAAAGAACAAAGATGAATACCACTGCCATTTACTTCATCTGATGAATTTTCAGCATGTTCACTTAAATTTTCTGTCATAAAACCATCTGTTAGATCAACATGTTGTTCATCAAATGTATAAGCATTCAGTTCACAGTCCTTTTCTGAAGAATCCTCTTCGCCATATTATAGAAGGTCTTCATTAATAACTCTAAGGCTCTCCAACATTTGAACCTTCATGTCCACAACTTCAAGAGCTTTCCTAAGTTTTGTAATCTTTTGGAATTGCATTGCACTTTGCTGTTCTATGTGAGATTCCATAAAAAAATGTTCATCAATGTGTGCTAAATTTTCATTGCAATCATGTGTACCATTGAGATTTTCTGAATTAACTTTGTGCATAAGTTTCATATCAGAAAGATCATCAACATGATTATAAGAAGTGAAATCTGAAGTGAAATCTGAAAATACTTTTACTTCATCCTCAACACAAGTGACATTATTAATATCTAAGTGAGGATCAACCATTGTTTGCACCAAACAACTCTAATTTTCAAAGGGAATTAAATTATCATGGTTGCCAACACAAGTATGAACACCAAAACTTTGAACATTATTTCTCACTTCACACTTAGTTGCAGCATTACAAACACTATGACAGCAGACACTGGTGGATACAAGTCTTTTAGGAATACCATATCTTAAGTTTTTCTCTATGTCCATGACTATCTCAAATGCCCGATGCAATGTCTTTGGCTCTTTATCCCTCAACCTGTAACTCATCTTACTTCCAAAGGCATCCAAATAAATCACTAAAGACACTTTGTCATTTAGTTTATACCCTTGTGGGATCTCAATCAAATCTTTGGAGAATCTGACATTGAAGGACGACACTAACTCACCTTACTCAATTCTGATCTCCATCAATTTCCTCAATGCATCATTAAAGTTTATTCTCTTAGCAAATTGCTCAAGAAAAAATGCAACTAATTCTTCCCATGAGGGAACAAAAGCTTCCTACAAAAATGAGAACCAAATCCTGGCATCCCCTTTCAAGCTTTGCACAAACAACTTCATGGAAACATCCTCATGACAGATTTCATAGTCATTCATTAAATCAACAAAGTTTTGAACATGCATTCTTGCTGATTGTAACTGATCCCCATTAAACAATGGTAAATGCTTCCTAATGTCACTTGGAATCTGATTCGGGTAACCAAGTATGCCATCAAAACAAAATGGCACATAACCTTTAATAGAGAAATTTCTACATCAATCCATTACTAGTTGCAATCTTGCCTGAATACATTCACTATTTTCAACCAATAAAATTTATTTGTAGCTGGAGTTTATCTTCTCTATTATTCAAAATACTTCACCCGTGCTTTAACTGAAACTTTTCAAAATAGGAAATATGTGAAGTATGAATTTATTTTCCTTTTTATGGTGACTTTTTCACCTAATAAGGAACAAATAACTACCCCGAATACCTTGAGGAATACTTGGTAAATTTGTTGTTGCTGTTCCCTTCACTTCTGACTAGAAATTTGAAGAATTCCTCCAAATCTCAGGTTTGTTCTTACAGAGTCGCCACCTCCCTGAAGAGGAATAAAATTTAAACCACTGATCTACACTTTGAAACACTTTTAGATTTCTGGGTCTCACCACACACAACAGAGTCACATAATGTTTTCAACTTTCTTAGCAACAAAATTTCCAGGACACACTTTCAAATCTGAAAATGACTTTCAGATTTGTACACTTCTAAGACTCTTCCCCAAATGAATTTTGGCTAGACTCATGGGTTTCACTTGACAGAAATTTTTTACATCATTCTCCCCAGCAGAGTTGCCATTTTGTTGGCACTTTTTTATGTTGAACAACAAAATCAACAACCAGTATAATCTACAACCAAAATTTGAAAGGTAGCCAACCTCAACTATGATTTCAAAGGACTAACTGGACCAACTTAAAAAGGATATTTAATCCTTCTTCTCTTTAGGCTCTCCAAGGCCTAGGCAGGTTTACCTATGATGCACTTCAAATACAGTCTAAACTCACACATAGCATCACCATTCAAGCAGAAATCTCAAACATAGCTCAACAATAAGGAAAGTACTACAAACTAGCTACATGTACATTGACTCTCAACTACATTGGAGCTTGAGATAGGTGGGTCATTACCACAAAACAAAAAGAAAAGACATAAAATTCTGATTTGATTTTAAATCTCTGAGAAAACCCCAAAATGTGCAAGACCAGTGCCTTATCCAAGGGCAACAGAGTCATACATCAGACTACAAATGAAAACACTCATTGCAAATCCATCTTCATCATGAAATATTCCTATATTAATGCCTTGCATAAATGCATTACTAAGCTTATCCACAAAAAAAATCAGATCCAGAAACATGAACCCCATTTCATTAATGTTTGCTCACAGAGTTTAAAATCTTCCTTGAAGATTACCTACAAACAAGCATTACACTCGCAGACACAACTGCTCATGACAAACATGATCCTCCTTAAGAATCAGATTTGAATAAAATGAAAGTACATTTCAGAGACAAATTCTGTGTGAATCTGTGCATGCCTTACATACACAAGAACCTACAACAAATAACACCCATAGCAAGAAAATAAGACTTCATTACTTAAAATAAGACATTACTCTGCAACCTTGAAAATAAACCCAGAATTGGAAACCAAGAAATCTGGAGCCTTTCTCACAGAATTCTGAAACCCTTACAATGAGAACAAAATGAGAATAAGGAGAGGGAAAAACATTAGGTCTACAACCAAAATTGCCAAGTGTCTCCTTTTCCAACTAAATTTCAATTCCTTCATCTTTCCCATCAAAACTGCTCTCAGAGTGTCAAAGATCTGTTGAAACAAACCTCATGATTAGATCCCTCATCTCGAGGGCTTTCCAACAGTATACAATACTTGTCATTTTGGGAAAAAATTAGCCTCTTAGCGAATTAATCACTCATGTGCCCTTGTTATTTAAATTTTTCAAATTTTCTATATAGTCTCAACTATATATTTAATCTAATTTTAACTTTGATTTTTCAATCCATTTTTGCCCTGACGTCCTGCCACGTGGCAACCTTTGATTGGTTGATGGGATCCAGTAGGATGACACCTCACTAATTCACCACCTGGACTACCACGTGTATGCCACCTCATCGCCACCTATGCACCACATCATTGCCACTGGATGGGACCCGCGATTTGGACTTCCACTTGGACCTGCCACCTGTCTTTCACCATTTCGTGATGGCTAATGAACTTGCATCTTTGGGTCACAAAGTCACGCGGGCCATTTGATCCTCTGCAAGATGCATGCTCTTTAACTCTTCGCGATTTTGTGAACCTTAACCGGTGAGCATCTTCATTTCGCGAAATCGCGTCAGCCGTTGGATCTCCTGGACTTGCATGGCCTTTAATTCCTTTCGCTGAGATTTTTTCCATTTTGCAAAGCGTAAGTGGCGAGCATTTTTGGCTTGTGAATCCACGCTCTTCGTCAATCTCCTTGGAAGATGCTTGAACTTTAAGTCACCCTTTCTTTGCAAAACTCACCTGCCTCGGGATCTGTGCCTACGTGGGGTCCACCTTGTCACCACCTATCAGCCTCCTTGGTTGCCTTGGAAAGTGCACCCACACGCATGGGGTCCACTTGAGCACCCATCAGCACCATTCGTCAAAAGCCCAAAGCTTTGACACAATGGATGAGTAAAGCCTTTCTTATAAATATTAAAAAATCCCAGTGCACAGCCAATGTGGGATAATTACCTTATGCCTGAAACTGCATGTTCTAAGCTTTTCTTGAGTCTTAATGGTGGCCAATGGATTTGTTTGAAATTTCTAAATGCCTTCCCACCATGCATTTGGTTTTGAACCCATTTTAATCTTGTCCCTCACCCACCACGTAAGGAGAGACTGTTGCCAAGGGTCATGGACTTGGCACTATGCATGCCATGTGCATCTGTTCGAAAGTTTATAAACCTTTCAACATACTACACACTGGAGGAGGGAGGCTCTGTCAAGAATCATTTAGCTTCAAATTTTCTACAACTTTAAATACTATCTATTCCATGTTCCTTGAAGACTTGTCATTGTTTTCCCTAGCAAACGAACCCTTCCCTTTGTTGCATTCAGAAGCACTCTCCAAATAAATTGGGGTCTTTAATATATTATTCGGAATAGACACAAGAGCTTCAACATTTTCATGTTCCTTTATGGCCCGTTCCTTGTACATTATGCACACCAACACAATCATGCTGAAGAAGGGAATATGGCTGAATGCCCAACAATTGCATTGATTCGGTTTTACTCTCCACGCAGGGGCTTCAACATCAACCTTCCAACTTCTACGCAGGGAATTCAACATCAAATACCTGCCATAATGTATTTGCTAAGAGATGTTTCAAATTGTCTGTTGGCAACACGTGGGAGGAGGGAACATCTGCAGATTACATTTGCATGAAATTTTCTATAAAACTCTTCTCCCAACCACCAACGCAGAGGATGGAGATTAATCTGTAACTGATAATTACATTGGCTTGGAGTTTTTGCATTTGATTGGAGTTTAAATGCCCATCCAAATACCACGCGAAGAGGAGAAAACTAGTTTTACACCTACCAAATTGCATTTTCTCCAAGTTTTAATCGCTTCCCTTTAAACTCCATGCAGGGGTTGAAATTCTATTAATTGCATTTGGTTGGAAAGTTTCAATTACCTTCACACTGCCCTTTGCTTCCAACGCAAGGGAGGGATTTTGGATTTGCCATGGAAGTTTTCTATAGATAAAATATTTTGTATACTCTTATAATAACCATCACGTGGAGAGAAAGGCACGTGAGGGGAAAGATAGACTGCTGCCTACCACGTGAGAGGGGAGAGTTTAGGGAAGGGAGCTCTAAACTTGCCAATTGCATTTACTTCAAATTTTCTACAACTTTCAAGACATGTGTGGGAGGATGAAGGACTGGCAGAACCAAGGAATTTGTTTTACATCTGCTCATATATAATTACCTTGTTGTTACCCTCCTCTGCAATGCTGACAATATGGACTCTTAGCTTGATAATGTTATTGCCCTTGTCTATCCACTCAAAGATGCATTTGTCCCCTCTCTGAAGATTATTTTGAACTAAAAATTGCATCCATCCATCCATAGATGAAAAGTACACTGAAGTTGCCTCTCGCCATCCTACTGGTGAATTACAGTCAAGATGACATTGATATACATTACCATGAATTCAAAACCATCGGGCCCCAAAGTGGGTCTGACTAAAAAAAAAATCATTTTCATGCAACTAACCTTTGAAAAGCTTTAAGAACCTTAAACTTACCTCTGGAATCAATTGGCACCATTTTCGGATCATCAAACCGAGTTTTGCAACTTTCAGGCACTTACGCCACATTTTTGCATTTAATCGCGAAGACGTAATTTTCAAACCGGTCAAAGCACCTTTTTGGACCTTGCCATCTGACAGGTGTGTACTCTAATATACAAGCATGAACTCTACCAAACAGTTTTTCAAGACAAATTCTGAGCGAAGAGATATTAATTGTCGAAAATGACCAACTGGCTTTGTCGGTACTGCAGACCTGATGAAGTCAATGTTCAAGCAACACATGATGCCTTTCTTAAAAATATCAAACGACCTCCATAGACCCTCAAATCTGAGACATAGGTACCTTGAAGTACATATAAAAACTTAGAATTCTCAGTACAATCAAAAGACTAACTAGGTGGAAATGGTACGCTCATGAAAATAGCCACAATCTACTGATATAGCAATGAAAGTACAGACCACTGAAATAGGTGGCTCAAGAAACCCTTCTGAAAACCGATCAAATGGATTGGTAGGAGCTTGAAATTTGAAACATTGCTTGTCATTTATACCAAAAATATCCCAGAGGAAACATTCTGACATGACACTCACTGAGGCAACTTTTACACTTGTGCAAAACAGGGCTCCGACTAAAACCTGAAATAGGGACTTGCCAAAACATACAAACTGCAAACGAATTTGGATTTGATAACTGAGAAAATGGATTTATAAGGACTTGAAATTTTGCAAGATAAGTCATATTTATACATACAATTGAATCCATTTTGAAATTATTCATGACGATCAATAGGGAAAAAGATATAAACACTCAAAGTAGGCTAGTTAGTAAAATCTGCATTTGTGCCTAAAATGCACTTTCAGCTCACCCCTCGAAATGGGTACCTGATAAACTTATCCAAATTGAATTCTGAAAGTTGCACATCACTGAATAGGCCAAATGAAAGGTGTAGGACATGTTTCCCAAGAATTACCCCTTGAAAATCAACCGGCTCCATTTTGCCCTCTCTCTAACTAGGCCACCTAAATGAGATTAGGTGCCTTTCTGAAAATGCAATATCAAAATTTTGAAATGGGTCTCAAAACTTGACTCAATTTTAATGAGTCCGAACAGTAGGCTCTCCACCCTTATCTCCACCTCCAACTCCACCCTGCTCCTCATGTCGTTGCTGAACCTGTCTCGGAGTTGCCTGCTCCTCTTTAGCTCCGCCCAATCTCACTCCTACACGCCCTAGGGATCCACCCTCACCCCTCTACTGTCCAACCCCAGTTGTAACCCTGCTATTGCTAGCACCAAGATCACCACCTGCTTGCATCTGAGCCTCGACTCTCTATCCTTGTCCTTGTCTTTGTCCCTGGCCCTATCCCTGTCCCGGTGCGGGGGCATCATCCTCAACATCCTATATATGAGGAGCCTGCTCAGCTGGATCTGTGAATCGAGGGAATGGATGCTGCTCGAACCAATCTTTGAACTGGGGTAATACCTCCACATCCACAATATCATCCAGGTAGTCCCATCTCAATCGTTGTAGACCAGTCAGCTCCTACATACTCAAAGCATAGGATAACCTTAGTGACCATCCCTGCCTCTCCTCATCAGCATATCAAGCATACACTGTATACTCTTGTGATACCCCATGAGGCCGGCCATACTACCTCATCACCCGTGATACTACAAACCGCTCCACTATCATCTGCAATCTGCCAATAAGAGGGCAAGTAACAAAAAGGTCCCTGCATACCAATCACCAGTCATCCCATGGTTCTAAGCCCCTATACTGTCTCCATACTACGGCTATCGAGTCATCAAGCTGCCGCCGCCAAAAATTGGTCTTGCCCAGATGGGGTTGTGTGACATAACTGACATACCTATATATAATCTGCTACCCAAGCTCTATACTATCATCTACTATAGGCTGACAAATTGGGAGGTGCTCCCAAGCCCAAACCTATAAAATAAATACACCTGCAGCCATGCTCCTGCCATCCCTATATACAATCTCATGCATCTCGTGATACATGTGGGCCAATATACAAGAACCCCAGCTAGGCCTCTGAGGGGTCTCCATCAATCTCTCCAACATTCTGCCCCATCCATACTAGAAACCCTATTGTCCTCTATTTGGCATCAGAAAATAGCCGATAAATCCTGCTAGAACACATGCTAGAGGAAACTCCTCGCTGAATCTGCTCATCATCATGTACCAACTAATGGAATGGGTAAAAATGTCTGGATCCCTGAGTACATGTCTAACCACCTGTAGTCCAGGTAATAATGTTGCATCATAATCCACCTTATCCCCATCAAAAGGGATATGAAGGATCCTATATACATCCTCAAGAGTGACGGTCATCTCCCCCACGGGCAAATGAAACGTGTTATGCTCTGAATGGAAACGCTCAACCAATGTTGTGAGCATACCGTGATTCACACGGATATCTAGTAATCCAAGAAGATGAGTCAAACCGCACAAATCAATATGAGCCTAATCAACCTCTGATAAATGTCGTAGTAATGCCATGGTGGGAAGATAAACACATCTGAATAGCATAGGAGGTAATCGAACCTGCAAAAACCCAACAATGAAGCATCAAAAAATAGTCCAAATGAGCTTACAAGAGAAATAAAACATCACACAAATCTAACTAATTCAAGCACAAAATCAAAATTTCAACTTTAGATCTTCAAAAATGCCCACTGTTTACCGAATGATAAAACACAGAAGGGCAGCATCTCATACGATTCAGGAATGACCTTCGTACGACAAAATATAAGACCCCGCATGACAAAATGGTCTTTTTACAATCATGGTGTTTGATACATGGGTAGGGTCCAAATGAAAAATCTAATGGTCTCAAATGACAAAAGATAATTCAACAGTTTGTCGTACGAGACAGGATCCTGTCTCGCACGACAAAACGTGAAACCTGACTTCAAAAATGCCAAAAACTTGAAAAATGAACAAAAAAATTCAAAATTGAGAACATAAAGAGGCTTAAGATTGACCACTTACCGTTGGCTCATAGTTTCGAGGTTGATTATGTCATCTTTTGTGCTCGAATCGATGCTCATGAGTAGGGACCACCATTTTCTTCACAGAAGGCTTTTTGAATTTTCAAACTTGGAGGGTTAAAATGATTTGAAAATGACACTTTTGTCCCATATATAGCCAAAAACCTAATTTTTCAACTTGCTCCGATGGACATGAAAATTGTACCCTTAGCTAATTTTCCTGTTCTGATTCTATTTTCGGGGTTGAAATCAAAATTCGAGATCATTTTACTAGTCAATTTCAAAATTTGGACCACTTAGCACTTTTCATCAAATGTTCATTCTTTCTTCAAATTGCGCTCAATTTCTCATGAATCAACGCTGAATCTCAATTTTATTCTACACAACAACTTTGCGCTCAATTTCTCATCAATCAATGCCAAATTTTCAAAAATTCCTCAGGATCAATTTGTGCCCAAATAACTTATCATCACCAACAATTGCCTATAATGTACCCTCATTATCTTTCGATTTTGTTCCTGAGGGGGCATACTCATGACCTTATGACCCCACATCTCACATGTCGGGAATTTTTTATTTATTTATAATCTTTATCAAAATTCGAGAAAAAAAATTTTCAACTAAAGAAAATGAATTCTTATTGCTAAGAGGCATCTCAGCTTTATCGCTTCACATCAAGTTGAGATCTCTTGATCATCTGAATTGAATCAATCGCTAGGGGCATATCAATTTCATCACTTCAAATCAAGATGATATTTGTCTTCATCTGAATTAGTCTCTTAATGTTAATCAGTTTCATCGCTTTTCATTAAGATGATTATTCATTTAAACTTAATCAAAAGTTTAAAGAGTATCTTTGATCACATGCTAAATCTAAGCAGGTGTTTAGTTTCATCACTTTGAATCAAGCTGGATAGTTTATTTTTCGCTCATCGTATCTTGATCAATCAAGTTCAAGATCGATTTTTATCTTCGCTCGTTGTGTCTAGATCAATCAAGTTCTAGATCAGTAAGATCCGATTCTTGATCAATCAAGTTCAAGTTCAGTATCTTTTGTTTTCTATTGTTCCTCAGTTCAATCAAGTTCGGGATCAGTATTGCTTTAATTAGAATTCATTCAACTTCATGCTTCAAATCAAGCTAAACACCTTGCTCTTCATCTGGTTCGTGATCAATCAAGTTAAGAACTGGCATCTCCTATACATCACATATTCTTTGAGCCAACGCGCTACTCGCACATTAATTCAAAGAGGGGCAAATGTAATACCCTAAAAATGGTCATCTAAACCATGGGCCCCTAATCTCGACAACATCACCAAGGTCCTAACCAAAGGCAACAACCTTGGGCACATTATTAATCATCAAATATCACATGGCAAATCAACTACTCAATATTAATTAAATATTTATTTAATTAATTGAATCATTTCCAAGAATATCATTTTGATCAATTATCCTATTTAAATTATTAAAACTTCCTTGCATATTTAACTAATTAATAAATTTGCCATTTAATCATGCAAAAGGAATTAATTTATTACAAAAAAAAGAAATTAATTACAAAGAAAGAGTTGAATTAAAAATAAAATAAAAGAATTGAATTGAGAGAGAAATCAAACTTGAGATATTATTTCTTTTTCTAAATTTAGAACTTGAAATCAGAAAAGCAATTAAATTGAATTACTGAATTATTCTCTAAAATTAGAATTCAAAGTTTTTCAGAAAAAAGAAGTTCAGTTGCATTAAAAAGACTCTTTTCTTGAATAAATAAAAGAATTATCTATTTTTATCACAAATGCATGGAATTAATTTATTATTATTTCCAATAAAACTTGGACTTCTAATTTAAATGCATTTCAATTAAACTATAATTGGAATCATCTCAAGGTTAACTAAATCTGATTTCTCAATTATTTCAATTAATCCTAAATTGAGCTTTTCTCTTGTAATTCTCTATAAATTCAGCCTTTAGCTCTCATTCCACCATAGATTTTTGAGAACATGCTTGGAGATTATTATCACGCTAATTTCGCTCTGGAGTCATTGAAGATCATTGTGCTTTCTTAGATTATTTGCATCCATATTTAGTTTATTCATTATTGCTTGAATCCATATCACTTGAATTCGTTATGCTTGAATTATTCATCCATCTTGCATCCATTTTATCTTAATATCATGCTCATATAGATTAAATCCTTCATCTTGGTGTAGTCTAGTCACTGGTATTGCTTATAAAAATCTGAGAGCAATCTTATAGTCGCATCTTTTAGAAGGCAATTGGTCGATTTGTTATGGTTTTATTATTCATGCTTATATTTGTCTAACCATACATATAATGACTTAATTGAAGTGTTGTGTCTTGCAGATACAAATTCTTCCCACTTTTCACATTCACAGGTAATATAGGTAATGTACAGGATACTGATAATATTGTGGATAATACTCCACCGATAGTATTAGACATTGCACCAAGTGGTGAAGCCATTGATGCAAAAGAGGATGAGAAAAGAGATACATTGGGAGATGATAAGGAAAAGGAGACTGATAAGACACCCAATACCATACCGACAGCTGATTCTCCAACAAAACTTTTGGCAATTGAGACTTCTCAAGTTGAGAAGAAATCAATCACAAAGATAAGTCCCACAGAGCTAATGATGATGGCTACTCAAAAGCTAATGAAGGAGGGATCTGTAGACAAAGGAATAATCGATCAGTCAATAATAGTTTTGCACAAATTGATTCCTGATTGTATGATTGAAAATGAAGCAATCCCTTCTGACAAGCTTAAGGTATTGACATAGCAGATATCTAAAAACTTTCAATCATTACAATAGATTTCCGACAGGAAAGCACTTGAAAGATTTACTTTGTCTAAGAAAGCCGCTTTTGATCAGATTATTGAGACAAAAAAGAGGAAGGTTGAAGAGAAACTTATAATTATTGAAAATTCTTTGAAACAATGTACTAACATCTACAGGTCTATTGTAATATAGAGATTCTTACAACAAATGTAGATAAGAGGATAAAGGAGTTACAAGAAAAAATTGCTAATATTGAAAATTCATTTGATGGACTAACTTCACTTATAACATCCATTGATGGACAAATTTTGACTTTGGAGAACCAAATTTTTGCTTTTGAAAAGGAAAGAGACAAGATTATTCGGAGAGCAAGAAGTCTCAGAGGTTTGGTGAGTCCAAGATTGGACTCACTTGGTGTACATAAGAAGGAATGCATGGATATGCTTGCAAAGCCCACACTGACAGAAGTCACTAAGAAAGAAACACTAGCACATCTACTGAGTGGACTTGTATCCATATCTGGAACACTCAAAACTGATTGGGATACCTATATACAGTTACTAGGGAAAGCTTATCCGGAAATCTTGAAATTGGTCAAGCTCTAGTAAAGTAATCTGTAATTATTCTTTCAATTCTTTCACCGGTCTTTGGCATTGATGCCAATGGGGGAGTGTCTATTATGTGAAAAATATGTGTTGGGACTCATAAAATTTGAGTATTTTGAGAGGCCCATTTCAAAATTTTGCGCTGCGCTTTCAAATGAGTACTTAGTGAATCATCTAGAGTGGCCTAGTTAGAAAGAGGGTAAAATGGAGCTAGTTAATTATCAAAGGGTAAGGCTTGGGAAATGTGTCCTACACCTTTCATTTTGCCTATGAAGTGTTTTGAAACTTTCAAATTTTAGTTTGGATCAGTTTATCAGGTACCCATTTCAAGGGGTGAGTTGAAAGTCCATCATAGGTGCAAATGCAGATTTTATTAAGCAACCTACTTTGAGCGCCTATAACTTTTGACCAGTAGATCGTCATGTTGAAATTAAAAGTGCATTGAATTGTATGCATATAAGTGAGTCCACATGCCAAGTTTCAAGTCTCTACCAATCCGTTTGATCAGTTTTCCAAGATGGTTTCTTGAGCCATTTTATTCAGTTTTCTGCGCTTTCATTGCTATATCTATTAAAGTGGCTATTTTCATGAGCTCACCATTTGCACCCAGTCAACCTCTTGGTTGAATTAAAAATTCTATGGTCTTATTTTTACTTCAAGGTATCTATACCCTAGTTTTGGGGGTCTACGAAGATCGTTTGATATTTTTAGTAAAGGCATTTTGAGGTTCCTGCACATTGATTTTATCAGGTTCATAGTTGTTGACAGAGCCATTTGGTCATCTTTGACCATTAATATTTCTTCACTCAGGATTCATTTTGAGAAATGGTTTGGTAGAGTGAATTCCCACATATTAGAGTACACGCCTATCATTTTGTGAAGTCCAGAAAGGTGTTTTGACCAGTTTGAAAATTGCATCTTTGGGTTTAAATGCGAAAATGTGGCACAGTTGCCAGTGAGTCGCAAAACTCAGTTTAATGATCAGAAAACTGTGTCGATCAACTCCAGAGGTATGTTAAAGGTTCCTAAGGCACTTCAAAGGTCAGTTGCATTAATTTTATGGTGAAGTGGTCTTAATTCGTAACAATGTATATCAATACCAGCTCGAATGCGCATTGGCAATTTGGTTTATTGAGAGCTTGATGGATTGCAGTAGACTTGATCCTTGATCCTCGAGATGGAGTATGTGGTGTAAGTTTTTAAAACTTCCAAACAAATGCAATTGGCATAGTGCCAAAATTCTCCCTTCAGATGTGTAACGTGAGGTGTCCCGTGGCAGTTGGGAAGGGCCATCATAAACTCCAACAAAAATGCATTGTGCCTGCCAATTCCTCCCTGTCATGTGTCTTTGTCCCGTGGCATTGAAAAGGCGTTTCAAACCTTTCAACCAAATGCAAATGAAATGGGAGTGTGGTGTGGTGAACAATGGGTAAAGCATTCTAAGCTTTTCAGCAAATTGTAGTTGGCATGTGAAATACCGTCAGAATCCTCCCATGTGTTAGCAGCTCTGAAACCTTTTAGCAAATGAAGATTGGCAGGAATTTGGGGAGTGCAGTTGAAACATTTAGCAAATGTGGAATAGCAGCTATGTGAGGCATTTGAGCAGTAAGAAACTTCAACCAAATGCAAATTCACAGGTGTGTCACTAAACAGTCCTCTTGTGTGGCAAATGAATAAGGCACATCTAAAACTTCTAGCAAATGCAATTTGCAGGAGTAAAGCCAGCTCCCTCTGTGCAAAATATGAAAGGAAAGGGGCGTTAAAACATTCAACAAATGCATTGGTAGGTTTAATGCCAACATCTCGAAGTGTGGTGTGGTGAAGGTTTTTTGAAAATTTAATGATCTTCCAACAAATGCGATTAACAGGTATAGTTCTAAATTGCCACGCAATCGTTGCCAGAGTCCTCCCTGCATGGAGTAGAGTTGGGAGGCCACATTAACCTTTATGCAAATGCAAATGGTAGGTGTAGACGTTTTCAAGCAAATGCATCTGCAGGTGTATTGCCAAGCCCCACGGCCCTTGCTAGCAATCCTCCCTGCGAGGAGATGGAGGGCAATGTTTTTAAATGGAAAGTCTTTAGCAAAATGTACAGGCAACATTCTCCTTCCTACCACGTGATGGCTGGAAAAAGGCTTTAGAAACTTTAAAGAAAATAATACCATTGGAAGGTATAAATTGAATGCCATGACTTCTGCCAGCATCCTTCCTCCTATGTGATGGCGTTAAAAGGGAAAGGTTAAATTAGAAAGTTTAAAAGCCAATGCAATTAGTAGGTTGAAATCCCAGCTCCTCCCTCTACATGGTTAACAAAAGACATTTGAAACCCTTCTAGCAAATGCAGATGGTGTGGAAAGCCATTAAAACCTTCAAAAAATGCAAACCAGGCATAAGATATATATCCCACATTGGCAGTGATGCGGGAGTATTTGGCATTTAAATACAAAGACACACTTATCCATAGTGTCAAATCTTTGAGGCTTTTGACACAAAGTGCAAGCTTGGTGACTGGTGGCCACTGCGTGCATGCTCAAATCCAGAGGTGATGAAGAGATAAATGGCGACCAGGTGGACCCCATGTGTGCATGATTCTCGAGGCAACCCAATTTTACAGTAAGAGGATGGGTTAATGAACTTGCAGGTTCGAGGATGATCAATGGTTGTTGTTGATTCGCTATGTGAAGGTGCACGAAAGTTACCCTTCGCAAACCAGCAACAAAGCATGTGCAGAAAAGGGCAAATTAAAGATTGAGCAAGTTTGAGATGATCAGGCGGTGGTCGCTATGTCGCTATGCAAAGGTGCACAAAAGCTACCCTTCGTGAACCAGCAACTAATGAGCTGGTAGGTCTGGGTGGCAGGTGAGTTGGCGGGTCCCAATGAGGTGGCAGTCCAGTGGCGTACAGGTGGCAATCCACAAGGCAAGTGAAGTGGTAGACAAGTGGTAGGTAGGTGAGGTGTCATCCCAGGTGGTGTCATGGGTGAATCACAGGCTACCACATGGCAAGACGCAGAGGGTAAACTAGGTAAAAATCAAAGTTAAATAATATAGTTCAAATTATAGGTCAAAATCCAAAAATTTAAATGATGGGTCTATATTCAAGATTAATTTGCGTGAGGGGTATTTTTTACCCAAATTTAGACATACTATATACTGTCAGAAAGATCTTGGGATGAGGAATCCATTCATGTAGTTAGTTTCAACAAACATCATATATTTTGAGAGCAATTTCAATGGGAAAGATGAAGGAAATATGTTTTAGTTGGGGAAAGAGGACACTTGGCAATTTTTGATGAAATCTAGTCTTTTCCCTCTTCTTCATATTCTCATTTCTTCTCAATTGTGAGGGTTCCATAATTTTGGAGAAATGCTCCAGATTTTCATGGTTTCTAGTTCTGAGTTTTCTTCAAGATTGTATAGGGAAATGTCCTTTTCCAAAGAATAGAGTATGATTCATGCTATAGGTGTTTCTAATTGCAGGTTTTCATGTATGCAAGGCATGCATAAATTTGCACAGAATTTGTCTCTAAAGTGTACTTTCATTCTATTCAAATCGGAACCTTAAGGAGGGTCAAGTTTGTCATGAGTAGCTATGTCTGTGAGTGTAATGTTTGCTTGTAGGTAATCTTTCAAGGAAGATTTTAAACTCTGTGAGCAAATATTAATAAAATAGGGTTCATGTTCTGGATTTGACATTTTCTATGAATGAGCTGAGTAATGCATTTATGGAAGGCATTAATGCAGGAATACTTAAGGATGAAGATGGATTTGTAGTAGAAGTTTTCATCTATAGTTTGATGTGTGACTATGTTGCCCTTGGATAAGACACTGATCTTGCAATTAAGGGGATTCTCAAACAATATAAAATCCAATCAGAATATCTTTATTTTATGTTCTGTTGAAATGTTTCATCTATCTCATGCTCAAACATAGCTGAGTTGTATGTGTAGATCTAGCCCATTTGCAGTAACCTACTTGTTGTGGAGCCTTGGTGAGATCTATCTGCTTCTATTGATGCTTTCATAGGTGTGTAATGGGTTTAATTTTAAGCATCAAAGGTATACCTGCCTAGGTTTTGTAGAGCCTGAAGAGTAGAAGGATTCATATCCTTGTTATGTTGTCCAAGCCCTGAAGTTTTCATAGATTAAAATTGGCTATTTCATAGATCAATTGCAGGTGTACTTGGGTTAACCAGTTTTGGTGAACAACAAAAAACTATTGGAACTCATTAAATTTGAGTATTTTGAGAGGCCCATTTCAAAAAATTTCTCTACACTTTCAAATAAGTACTTAGTGAATCATCCGGAGTGGCCTAGTTAAAAAGAGGGTAAAATGGAGCTAGTTAATTATCAAAGGGTAAGGCTTGGGAAATGTGTCCTACACCTTTCATTTTTCCTATGAAGTGTTCTGTAACTTTCAGATTTCAGTTTGGATTAGTTTGTCAAGTACCCATTTCAAGGGGTGGACTGAAAGTTGTTCTATGCACAAATTCAGATTTTATTAAGTGGCCTACTTTGAGCACCTATAACTTTTGACCAGTTGATAGTCATGTTGAAATTCAAAGTGCATTGAATTGTATGCATATAAGTGTGCCTCCATGCCAAGTTTCAAGTCATGGCCAATCCGTTTGATCAGTTTTTCGAGATGATTTCTTGAGCCATTTTATTGAGTTTTCTGCCCTTTCATTGTTGCATTTGTTAAAGTTGTCATTTTCATGAGCGCACTATTTGCACCCTAACAACTTCCTGATAAAACTAAAAATTCCACGGTCTTCCTTGTATTTCAAAGTATATATGCCCCAGATTTGGGGGTCTATGGAGATTGTTTGTTATTTTTAAGGCACTTTTAGGTCTGTGTGCATTGATTTTATCATGTTCATAGTGCTGACAGGGCCATTTGGTCATCTTTGACCATTAATATTTCTTAACCCGGGATTTGTTTTGAGAAATGGTTTGTTAAAGTGAATGCCCACATATCAGAGTACACGCCTATCAATTTGTGAAGTCCAAAAAGGTGTTTTGACCGGTTTTAAAATTGCATCTTTGGGTTTACATGTGAAAATGTGGCACAAGCATCTGAAAGTTGCAAAACTCAGTTTAATGATCAGAAAATGGTGTCGATCAACTCCAGAGGCATGTTTAAGGTGCCTAAGGCATTTCAAAGGTCAGTTGTATCAAAACGATTTTTTTTTTACTCAGGCCCACTTTGGGGCCCGGTCTGACTCATGCCCTTGCAGTGTTAATTTTAAAGGCAAAGTGTTCTTCATGCTTGCTAATGCATGTCAGTACCATCTTGGCCCATGTTATGACCCTTTATGCTTGGCATAAAAAAGTTTTATTTATTATTCCTCTGCTATCTTTGTCAATTGTATGGGATAGTTGATCTGATCCGTAATCAACATAAGAAAGAATTTATAAAGCATCATCCCCAATTTGGCGTTTGAGCAGTTGAAAACTTTTAGCAAATGCATTAACATGTGTAAAGCTCCTCCCTGGTAGATGGCATGGTAGTTTAGAGGCCAATTAAACTTCAACAAATGCAAGAGGCTTCGTGGAGTGGACTTGAGAGGGCTTTCAAACTTTCAAAATGCAATTGGCGTTAAGCCAAAGTCCTTCATGTGCATGGATGTTGGGAGGCATTAAAATTTTAGAATGCAGATTAGTAGGTTTAAAGCCAACCTCCCCCCTGTGTGGTATTTGAGCAGACATTAGACTTTTAGCAAATGCAATTTTTGGGCATGAAGCTAGCATCCTGTGACGTGATGGTTAAAAAGAGTTAGAAACTTTCATGTAAATGTGATTAGCAGGTGCAACCCAGTCTTGCATGCCTCTTTAGTTCCTCCAGAGGTCACGTGGCCAAAGAAATCTTCAAGTAAGTGCGATAGGAAACCAAAGGAATTTTTCAAACAAAGGTTCCAAGCAAATGCCATCGGCAGGTGTAAAACCAAATTCCATCACCTTTATCAATTTCTCCCTGCAGATGGTGTTGTGGATGAAAATGTTGGTGAAGGTTTAGAAACTTTCAGTTAAATGATGAGTAGGTGTATAACCCGTGACCTCCTCTCTGCTATGGCATGGTGTCTCCCTACATGGGTCTTTGGCATTGCAAGTTAAGGCATGAAATTATCTATAAAGGCAATTGGGAGGTGTAATTCCAACGTTCCCAGCTGTGGTGTTGAAAGGATGAGGAAAATCTCAATCAAATGCATTGGAAGTTGTAAGCCAAATTCCACAACTTTTCCAATGTCCTCCCTGCTGTGCAAACATAAAGTAAATAGTAATGACAGTGTGCAAAGCGTTGAACAATTAAAACCTTCAGAAAATGCATGCTAGGCAAAGCCATTAATCCCACATTGGTGGTGAGCATAAATTTTTTATATATTTAAATGAAAACCCAAACAAATTCATAGTGTCAAGAGCTAAAGGCTTTTGATAGAAGAGATAACTGGCGACCAGGTGGACCCCACGTGTGCACGATTCTTGAGGTAAGTAAGGTTTTCAATGGAAGGATGAGTTAACGATCAAGAAAGTTTGAGGCGATCAGACGGTAGTCGTTGTGTCGCAAAGCAAAGGTGCTTGACTGTTATCCTTCGTGAACCAGTGACAAAGCACGTGTAGAAAAGGCAGAATAAAGATCAAGCATCTTGAGGATCATCAGACGACTGTTGTTGATTCACTATGCGAAGGTGCACGAAAGTTACCCTTCACGAACCAGCGACCGATGACCTGGCAGGTCTGGGTGGCAGGTTAGCTGGAGGGTCCTATTGAGGTGGCCGTCAACTAGCAGGTCCGCAAGGAAAGGTACAGGTGGCGGTCCAACTGGCAGGTCTCAGTGACATGGAGCTAAGGTGGCAGACAAGTGGCGGACAAGTGGCAAAACTGCTGAGGTGGCAATGAGGTGTTATCCCAGTGGAGCACGGGCGAATCACAGGATGCCATGTGGTAGGGTACAGTTTAAGAGCCAGGCGAAAATCAAAGTTAAATAATATAGTTCAGACTATAGGTCAAAATCCAAAAATTTAAATGATGGGTCTACATTCAAGATTAATTTGCTTGAGGGGTATTGTTTACCCAAAATAGAAAGTATTATATATCGTCGGAAAGCTCTCAAAATAGTCTGATGCAAAGGATATGTAGGTAGGTCATTTGTATGCAAAATTTATATCATGCAATGATTAGTAGATGGTTTGTAGAGCATTCTTGAAGGAAAGGAGATACCGGTAGAAGGGTTTAGGGTTTATGAACCGATACAGAACAAAGCTTTAACCAGAACTCTTTATGGCATTGCAGATGCATTTTGTGAGTTCACCATTGTTGGTTTATCTCAGCAGAAGCTTGTACTTGGTGAGAATATTTTGTGTTGAGCAGTGTGATCTAGGAAGTGTTCCTTCCTGCATGTGTAGGCCCCCATGCTATGTAGTATCTTTCATATGGCCAGTAAATTGATATTGTGGGTCACAAATCCCACCGTGGTTTTTCCTCTTTGAGTTTTTCTATGTATAAAATTATGTGTGTTATGGTGTTCATTCATGTGGCTAGTTTATTTACTTCATGTTATATGTTTCTTCATTTACCGGTTTATATGTGTATGTTGTAATAAGGTAAAATCTTATATTACCGACATAACACTGATTCACCCCCCCTCTCAGTGTTCTTGGATTCCAACACCAAAAAGATAATACAATAAGTTCATAACATAAACCCACAATTCAATGATCAACCAAGTCATCTTAGGCCAAAAACAATGTAAAACAATCATTAAATCCCATCAGTAACACATCAGGAACATCCTCCAACACGTTACATAAACCAGTCCATAACCTAGATAACACCGGAACCAAAATAGGTTGCCATAAACCAAATCCAACACCACCAATAAACTAGAACATGAACAAGATAACCAACAACATCTTGAGAACCATCTAAAAGCCACACGAACACCACTTATCATGTGCATCAAAAGATCTTCAACAAAGATCTACCAATAAAACCCTTATCGGTGACCAAAAGACTTACTAGAACAAATGATAGCTCCTGAGTCATAAAATCCTGAACCAACTAATCGTGATACACATCTGAATAACATGAATTACATATCTAAACAAATTCCACAAACCAAAGCATATCGGATCATACTAGATCAATATCATAATCCAACCACTCTACCAGAACCAACCAAAAACCGGTAAATAACCAAAATAGTCGGTGTTGCCATCAATGATAAAGCATCAATGCAACACATAATCAATTCCTCCAAATTCCAACAATCTCCCCCTTTGGCATTGCTGGAAACACTAGATGTGAAAAACATCCAAGTGGCAAGAAATGCCAAACAAGTATCCCCCTATGGAAGACATCCAACAATTTGCCACAAAATGATATAGCAATGAAGCTCTGAACCAAACTCCGCTAATGAATATATCTTTGTTAAGCTCTGATCTCTCCTCTTTTGACTGATATTCTATTAAGCTCTATTTTTTTACATATATCACTCCCCCTTTGACATCAATGGCATAAATCTAACATAAACATCAAAGAAAATCCATAAATCCTCTGATTCGTATAACTGACTACTCCCCCTGAGTAGTAGCACCACCACATCAATCCAGAATGATTAGTAGCTCTAGTAATGCATACCTGACT
Source organism: Cryptomeria japonica (assembly GCF_030272615.1). NCBI lineage: Eukaryota > Viridiplantae > Streptophyta > Pinopsida > Cupressales > Cupressaceae > Cryptomeria > Cryptomeria japonica. The sequence goes on along the minus strand of NC_081409.1, from coordinate 474,493,298 downwards.
AATGCCAATTAGCATCACTCAGGTCTCTATCTAAGGGGAAGAAATCCCCAATATGTCTCTAAAGTACTCAAATTATTCTTTAGGCAAAGGTTTAGTGAAGATGTTTGCAATCTGCTCTTTAGTGTTCACATAAACCAGTCTAACTTCATTTGTTTCCACCTTCTCCTTCAAAAAGCTATACTGATAGATATGCGCTTTATCTTAGAATGAAATACCAGATTCTTTGATTTATCAATAGCAGTAGAGTTATCACAGTAAATAACTATTGATTCATTACAATCCACCTTTATATCCTTCAACATTTGCTTCATCCATAGAACTTGTGTACAGTTAGTAGCAGCAACAACATACTCAGCTTCAACAGTAGATAAAGAGGTGCATGACTACTTCTTGTTGATCCATGAAACAAGTTTCTTTCCAAGAAAGAAAGCTCCACTAGATGTGCTCTTTTGTTCATCAACATCTCCAGCCCCATCTCCATCTTTAGTGAAATCAAGCTTCAAAAGATATTTATCCAATCTTTCATACCAAGCTCAAGGGGCTTGTTTTAATCCATATAAAGATTTTTTTAACCCGCAAACCATGTTTTTGTCATCTGAAAGTGAAAATCCATCAGGTTGCTCAATATAAACTTCCTCTTCAAGATCTCCACTCAGAAATGCACACTTAACATCCATCTAATAAACCTTGTAGTTCTTATGTGTAGAATAAGCAAGAAATAATCTCATAGCTTCAATCCTAGCTATCGGTGCAAAGGTTTCACCACAATCAATTCCTTCCTTTTGATAATATCCTTTACAAACCAATCTAACTTTATTCCTCACAACTTGTCCATCCTCATTCAATTTATTCCTAAAAACCTATTTAGTTCCAATAACATTCTTATTTTTAGGTCGGTGAACTAAAGTCCATGTGTTATTCTTTTATATCTGATCTAATTCTTCTTCAATACCTTTCATCCAACTTTCATCTTTACAAGCTTCAATTATTGATGTTGATTCAACTTAAGAAATAAAACATACCTCATCAGCTACCAACCTTCTTCTTGTCATCACTCCTTTGCTTTTGTCTCCAATGATCTGATCTTCTGAATGATTCAATCTTACATACCTAGGAGTCTTCTATTTTTTTGTTCCTATGTCCTGATCTTCAGTCACTGTTGAATTTTCTGATACTGCCAGAGTAATCGGTTCAACATTATGTTCTGATGTAGGTGCTACCAGTTCAGTTATAATAATTTCTACTACCGGTTCTCTCTTATAAGTTTTGATTTTACTTTTGTTCTGCTCATCCAATTTGACATTTGTGCTCTCCACAATTCTCTGCAATCTTTTGTTATAACATCTATATGCTTTGCTTTCATTATAATAACTGAGAAATATTCCCTCATCACATCTAGGATTAAACTTTCCAATGGAATCATCTCTTTTGATATAGCATTTACTACCAAAGATTCTGAAATACTTAACTGTCAATGTATGACCAAACCATAACTCATAAGGTGTCTTACCGGTATCTCCTTTGATATGAACTCTGTTGAATGTGTATACCACCATGCTTACAACTTCTCTCCAGGAGATATGAGGTAGATTATCTTCCATCATCATAGTTCTAGCTACATCCAAGATAGTTTTGTTCTTCCTTTCCATAACTCCATTCTGCTGAGGTGCCTGAGGTGCAGACAACCATCTCCTTATCCCATTCTTCTCACAATAGCTGTTAAATTCACCGATGTGAATTATCCACCTTGATTTGACCTTAAGCATTTGATCTTCAATCCTATCTTTGTCTCAACTTTAGCTTTAAAGATTTTAAACTTTTCAAATGCTTCAGACTTCTCCCTTAGAAAAGTAATCCACATCATTCTTGAATAATCATCAATGATTAGCATGAAATATCTGTCACCCTGAAAAATTTTGATTCTAGCAGGAGCACACAAATCAGTATTAATAAGATCAAGAACATCATTATATTTATCTTGTATACTCTTAAAAGAATTTCTAATTTTCTTTCCCATTTGATATTCCTTACATACCGGATTATAGGGCTTTACAATCTTAGGTATATCTCTAACTACCTTAATAGAATTGATCTTCACAATGCAATCAAAATTCACATGACACAACCTCTTATGCCATTGCTAACTCTAATCAATTTGTGCAGTCAAACATGTCTTCTCACCGGAGTTTAAATGAAAGATATTACCTTTAGTTTGTGTACCGGTTGCAATTTCCAATCTAGATTTGTTGATAATCTTGCATTTTCCATCCTTGAACTGTAACTGAGATCCCTTATCCACCAACTATCCTAAACTCAAAATATTATGCCTTAAACCTTCAACATAATAAACATTATCAGTGTTATTCTTACCATCAATGATATTGTTCATCTTCCCTTGATCAAGCATGCTTTGTCATCTCCAAATCTAACCAGATCACCATCAAATTCTTGCATACATAAGAACTTCCTTTTATCTCTAGTCATATGATGTGAACATCCACTATCAATTACCCATTCATCATTGTCTTCAATTTTAGTAGCAAGGGCCTTCTCTTTAGGTACCAGATCATCTTCCTTGATAGCCAAAAATACCCATTCGTTTCCATTGCCGGATCCACTAGTCGAATCTTGTGTCGGTTCATCATCAACATCAATCACACCTTCCTCATCCACATAGTAACATGATTTGTCTATGTTTCTCCTGTACTTATGGTTGTTCTTATAATCATGGTTAGGCCTAAAAGATCCTCTAGCTCTTTCTTCAAATCTTGAATTCCTTTCAGGACATCTACAAGAAAAATGACCTATCTTATTACATGCAAAGAATTTAAAAGGTGATTTTCCTTCATACTTCATGCTGGTCCTTTAGGTAATATTCTAGCAAATAAGGTTTCAAGTTGTTCAAAATCTTCATCTTCTTTCTTCATATCCTCTATTTCCTTTGTATATAAATCTTTCCAATCACTCTTGCCAATAGATGATGTAGATGCATGAAAAACAGGTTCAGATTTAACAGCTCCAGAAGGTCCTAATTCCTCAAGTTCAAAAGCAGATAATTTCCCAACCAAGTTATCCCTATTAACAAAGGTGTTATCCATAGTTCTCAACTCATTAATTGTAGTAGCCTTCATCTTATAAGCCGGTGACAAATCTCTCAGTACTTTATAAACTATTTCATCTTAGCTCAAAGATCCACCAAAACATTGAATTCCCAAAATAATCTCATTAATCTCTCTCTATAAAAGTAGTAATCCTTTCATCTTCTTCCATATTTAGGTTCTCATACCTCACCCGATAACCATCAAGTTTAGCAATTTTAACAGGAGGGTCACCATCAATCAAAGTCTCCAATTTGTCCCATATAGCCTGTGTGGTTGATTTGTCAGTTAGTCTCATTATTTGTTGATTAGAAAGTGCACACAAAAGGGATTCTCTAGCTCTAAAATCATTCTCAAGCTCCTTATCCAAACCTGTTGGAGGAGGATTTCCAGATGACAGATTCAATGATATAACACCATTCTCAATGATCTCCCAAATTTCCTTTCCAAGACATCTCAGGTGAGTCTCCATCTGAATCTTCCATACCCTATAATTTGTTCCATCGAGCCTAGGAATTTCTCTCCAAAAAATAGCTGCAGATGTATTTGATGAGCTTGAACTGCTAGATGCCATAGGATCTTCCTCAAGAAGTTAAGCTTCTATAGAGAGGACCAAGCTATGATACCAATTATTAGACAACTCAAATAACCAGAGGACAAATAAGAGGGGGGATGAATCATTTGTCATCAGATTACATAACTTTAAGAATTCAAATCCTTATTACCGAAACACATAAACTCAATACCAAAATGCATAAACCAAATACCAAAATGAAAGATAGAGAAATTAAACATAAACATAAATCACAAAATAGTTTCCATCCATTCATAACACATGACACCAAGATCTGTATGTGAAAAACCTAGTAAAGGGAAAAAACCACGGTGGGAAGCCTACCCACAGTCAGATAATACTTCTGTAGTAAGTATGTGATTACAATATGAGGGACTATACATGCAGGAAGGCCAATAGCCTAGAGTGCACTTCTCATCACAAAAGGAGCTTCACTGACTACAAAATAAATCCAGACTACAATCTAGAATGAAGATTGAACTGCAAGTATAGCATCTCCTATGCTTGAGTACAGTTCCAGTTAAGCTCAAAATAAGAGGCCTTCAACCTCTTCCACAAACCCAATTTGATCACCTATGATCGACCAAAACTTTCACATATGATTACAACATTATTCACACACAAATAATTGCATAACCTTGACCTTTGATCTACAAAGAGATCTTACATCATATTATACCAACCCGGGACCTAAACAATTAGGTCAGCCACCAAAAAGATAATACAATGTTCATAACATAAGCCTATAATCCAATGATCAACCAAGTCATCTTAGGCTGAAAACAATGTAAACCAATCATTAAATCCCACCAGTAACGCATCAGGAACACCCTCCAATACGTTACATAAACCAGTCCATAACCTAGATAACATTGGACCCAAAATAGGTCGCCTTAAACCAAATCCAACACCACCGATGAACTAGAACATGACAAAGATAACCAACAACATCTTGAGAACCATCTAAAAGCCACACCAACACCACTTATCACATGCATCAAAAGATCTTCAACAAAGCTCTACTAGTAAAACCCTTACCGGTGACCAAAAGGCTTACTAGAACAAATGATAGCTCCTGAGTCATCAAGTCCCAAACCAATTGATTGTGATACACATCTGAATAGCATGAATGATAGATTCAAACCAATTCCATAAACCAAAGCATACCGGATCATACCAAATAAATACCATAATCCAACCACTCTACCGGAAACCAGTAAACAACAAAAACAGCCAGTGTTGCCATCAATGACAAAATATCAATGCAACACATAATAAATTCCTCCAAATGCTAAGACCTTACACCTTGTTTCTGTCTAGGGCATTATTCTTGATTGTTCTTTGAAACAACACTCTGAATTGCATTGCCTCAAGGAGGGGCAAAATTTAGGCATCTAAAAATGGTCAATGCTTGCAGTAACATACTTTGCAATGTTCGTGCAACCTTCATTTTAGGTTTTTCCATGTACTAACACTTTCTCTATGTCACACATTTGATCTTTATCATGCATTAGCATTTTGTTATTCTTTTGTATTCTTTTCCTATTCAATCCCATTTTCTCGAATTTAACTGAAGTCTTATCAATGTTAATCCTTATGCTCAATATATGGTTATGATCAAAATTTTCTTGATATGTAGCAACTAATCATACAAGTATTGTACAATCATTATGTATCTTCATCGGGGTTCGAGGGTGCAACCCTCGAGGAATTTTTTTTTTTGTTTCTGTTGACAAAAAACCGACATTGAAAAAATCTTTAAAATAACCAACTTTGAGTGTTGCCCTAAAATTGCTTGTTATAAGTGGTTGGATAGTAAAAAGGCATTGTACTGATTTACTAGATAATAAGAAAAGATTGGACGACTGTGTTCTATGGATGTATCCCATCTTGGGTGAACCATGTTAAATCTCTGTGTTATCTATGTTATGTATTTTTATTCATCTTTTGTGTTTGTATCTGCATATAATGTTAATTTGTATTTTCTTTGGATTTGCCTAAACCTTAATAATTGGTATCAGAGCCGTGTATTTCTATAAATTGGCAAGGACTTTTAGATTTGAGTGAGAGAAATAGAAGAAACTGAATTCAAGGTTGAGAAGTTCAACGACCAGAATTATCAGTTATGGAAAATGCAGATGGAGGATTACCTATATCATAAGGATCTGTGGCAGCCATTGGAAGGAAAGACAAAGAAACCAACTGTGATGTCAGATGAAGATTGGGATATTATGGACATAAAGGCACTAGAAACCGTTCGGTTGTTCCTTGTACCATTTGTAGCATTCAATATATCAAAAACAACAACGATGACATATTTGATGTCGGTATTGGCTAAACTATATGAGAAACCCTCAGCTTCGAATAAGGTATTTCTTATGAAGCGTTTGTTTAATATGAAAATGAGTGAGGGAGGATCTATAGAAGATAATTTAAATGAATTTAATATAGTTACCAGTCAATCGACTTATGTAAAAGTTAACTTGTATGAAGAGGTTAGGGATCTCTTAATTTTATGTTCTTTGCCAAAAAGTTGGAATAGCTTGGTTATGGCTATAAGTAACTCTGTCTTTGGTTTAAATATTTTGAAATTTGATGATGTTGTTGGTGTTATCTTAAGTGAGGAAATGCGACATAAAAGCACAAGTGAGACTTCAACATCATCGGGTACTATTTTGAATGTAGAGAATAGGAAAAGATCAAAGGAAAGAGGAAAAGGCCATAGGTGTGAGAAGTCATGAGGGAAGTCAAAGAAATGACACTCTCAATCTAGAGGAAGAAAGGATTGATGGTATTGTGGAAAGACGTGACATTTAAAGAAAGATTGATAGTCTTGGAAAAAAACAAGGAGACAAAAATGAAGATGATAGTAAGGAAGCTAAAATTGCAAGTAATAATTTACAAGATGTCTTGACTCTGTGTTTAGATAATGTTAATGATTCTTGGGTAATAGATTCAGGGGCTTCATTTCATGCCACACCCCATAACAAATATTTTCTAGATTATGTTCAAGGTAATTTTGGACAGGTATATGTGGGTGATGATGAGACCTATCAGATTGTTAGAAAAGGAAAGATAAAAATCAAATTGTAGAATGGAAATGACTAGTTGTTGCAGGAGGTAAGGCATGTTCCTAATTTAAGAAGAAATTTAATTTCTACATGACAACTAGGTAGTGAAGGCTGCATAGTTACCTTTACAGATAATGTCTAGAAGGTCACTAAAGGTGCAAATGTAGGCACATTGTATTTGTGTACTGGTAATAATTTTCTACCTTAGCTGCTACAGAAAAAGTTGCTTCAGGGACAACTACAATAGATGTTTCAAGGATAGATTCAAAATTGTGGCACCATAGACTTGGGCACATGAGTGAGAAAGGGATGAAAATCCTTCACTATAAAAATTTGTTGCTAGGATTGAAGCAGATTGATTTAGAATTCTATGAAAATTATGTTTATGGTAAACAAAAAAGAGTCAGATTTGTCAAGGTCGGAAAAGAGAAGAAGAGTGAGAGATTAGAGCTTATGCATTCAGATGTATGGGGACCAGATCATGTATCATATCTTGGTGTCTCTTGTTATCATGTTATTTTTATAAATGATGCAATGAGGAAAAAATGGGTATATTTCCTAAAATATAAATCAGATGTTTTTGAAACTTTTAAGAAATGGAAAGCCTTGGTTGAGAATGAGACAGGAAAAAAGTTGAAGTGTCTCGGATTTGATAATGGAGGCAAGTATTGCAGAAAAGAATTTGAATATTACTATTCTTTCAATGGAATCCAAAGGTAGAAAATGGTTTGAGGAACCCCACGATAAAATGGTGTGTTTGAGAGGATGAATACGACCATCATGGCAAGGAGCATGAGATTGCATGCTGGATTGCCCCTATATTTCTGGGAAGACACTGTACATACTGTTGTTTATTTGATAAATAGAGGACCTTAAAATCCTTTGGATGGTGACATTCCAAAGGACACATGGACCAGTAAAAATGTAAATTATTCTTTTCTAAAAATCTTTGGTTGAGAAGCTTTTGTCCATGTTGATAAAGAAAACAAAACCAAGCTTGATGCTAAATGTTAAAAATGCACCTTCATTGGATATGGAATGGATGACTTTGGTTATTGGTTATGGGATTTTGAAATCAGAAAATAATTAGAAGTAGAAATGTTATATTTAATGAGAAGGTCATGTATAAAGAACAAATGCAGGAAAATAAGCATGAACGGGTCAGAAAGGAATATGTGGTGCTAGATGAGATTCCTGAAAATAAAATGCCATTGGTACCTGATGCTCAACAACAACAAAATATCCCACAAACTCCTGCAAGTGTTAGATGCTCTACGAGGTTAAGTAGACCTCCTAAAAGATTTTATCCTTCTTTGTATTCTATTTTATTAACTGATTGTGGTGAACCAGAAGGATATGAATAAGCAATGCAAGTGGATTCCAAACATCAGTGGGAGATAGGAATGAAAGAGGAAATGGATTCCTTGATGAAGAATCAGACTTGGGACTTAGTCCCATTACCTACTGGAAAAAGAGCCTTACCAAATAAATGGGTTTATATGCTGGAGGAGGAGGATTGAGGACATAAAAGATATAAGGCTAGACTCATGGTTAAAAGTTTTACATAGAAAAAGGGTATAGATTTTGATGAAATATTTTCTCTATTTGTAAAAATGACTTCAATTATAACTATTCTAAGTCTTGTAGATGTAGAAGACTTGCATCTTGAATAATTAGACGTTAAAACAACTTTTCTCCATGGGGATTTGGAGGAAATCTACATGCAGCAACCACAGGGATATGAGGTCAAAGGTAAGGAGGAGTTAGTGTGTAGGTTAAAGAAGAGTTTGTATGGCCTAAAGTTAGCACCTCGACAATGGTATTTGAAATTTGACAGTTTCATGACTGAACAAGGTTACCATAGATGTCATTCTAATAATTTTGTTTATTTTAAGAGATTGGATAATGAAAGTTATATTGTCTTGTTACTTTATTTTGATGGCATGCTTATTGTTGGGTTTAACCTGCAACATATAAATGAACTTAAACAAAAATTAGCAAAGTCATTTTCTATGAAGGATTTGGGTGCAGCTAAGAAAATCCTTGGTATGAGGATTTAATGGGAAAAGAAAAATAGAACATTAAATTTGTCCCAAAGTGAGTATATAAAGAAGGTGTTGAAAATATTTAACATGCAAAATGCAAAATCAATTGCTACACCTTTGACTAGTCATTTCAAACAGACTAAGGAGATGTGTCCAAAGACATAGGAAGATGAAAATAAAATATCTAACATCTCATATTCATTAGTTGTTGGTAGTCTAATGTATGTGATGATATGCACACAACTAGATATTGCACATGTAGTGGGAGTTGTGAGCAGGTATATGAGCAATCCAGGAATGGAACATTGGAATGCCATCAAATGGATTCCTAGGTATTTGAGAGGTACTTCTACCAAGGCATTATGTTTCAAAGGATCAAATGCTGCTCTACAAGGATACGTTGACTTTGATCTGGTAGGTGATATTGATACAAGAAGGAGTACTATAGGGTATGTTTTTACTGTAGGGGGAACTATAGTTAGCTGGATTTCTAGATAGAAAAAGGTTGTTGCACTTTCAACCCCTGAAGTTGAGTATGTAGTTGCTACTGAAGCTAACAAGGAGATGATTTGGTTACAAAATTTATTGGAGGAATTGGGCTAGATGCAAGAGGATAGCCCATTGTATACTTATATCTAGAGTTCCATTCTTCTTGCCAAGAATTTTGCTCTTCATTCGAGGATACAACATATTCAGCTCAGGTACCACTTCATACGATCTATTTTGGAGGATGGTCAGTTATGGCTTGAGAAGATTCACATAAGTGACAATCCTGTAGATATATTCATGAAGGTAGTCCCATGGGAGAAGCTGATTTCCTCCTCAGTTTCTCTCAACCTTCTTGACTGAAAAATTGTAGAATTAAGGAATAGATGAGTTCAGGAGTTTTATCTAGTGGCAACTACAAGTTCAACAACGTCGTTAGGCTCGGTCTCCAAGTGGGAGATTGTTGATATGTGGAAATTGATCATGCAAGTACTATACACTCATTATGTATCCTCATCAAATTTTGGGGCCGGGTCGGGCCCTGAGCGAGGGTTTGGGGGTGGAATCCCCAAAGGAAATTTTTTTAGCTATTTTTGTTGAAAAAAATCGACATTGAAAAAACCCTAAAAATAACCGACTTTGAGTGTTGCCCTAAAATTTCTTGTTATAAGAAACTAAAATGTAAAAAGGCATTGTAATGGTGTTGTACTAATTTACTAGATAATAAGAAAATATTGGATGACTATGTTCTGTGGATGTAGTGCATCTTGGGTGAACCACGTTAAATCTCTGTGTTATCTGTGTTATGTATTTTTCTTCATCTTTTGTGTTTGTATTTACATATAATTGTTAATTTGTGTTTGCTCTAGATCTGTCTAAACCCTAACACCTTTCATATCAATTAGACATCATTTTAAGCCTAAACAATGTCAATTAGGGTTCTTAAATTATTATCATTTTGGTATTAATCCTCTTTCAATCAGTTGTCAGTCAATTTGGATCCATTTGCATCATTATCAATATTTATCAAATCAATCCTTGTCAATCCTTATAAAAAAACTCTTGTTAATCCTTGATCAATTTGTCATCAATCTCAATAAATCATCAATTCTTGTCAATTTTGATCAGTTCTTTTTAATTTTGATCAATTCATCATCAATCCTATATCACTCATCATTTATTAAATCAATCTGTATCCTTATCAATTCAATCAATGTCAGTTATTCATCAATTCTCCCCTTGATAATGATCATCATTATTTATTTATTGCATTAATTGTATCATGATATCATGTTGGCCTAATTTATCTCCTTTTTCTCTTAGGGTTTGGTGATTCTTTAATAATTAAATTCTTATAACATCATTTCTTAGGTTAAATGAATTTATTTCATTTATCCTATATCTCGTGTCACAATTAATTTTTTAATTTAATTGGATAATTCATCCCTTTTGTGGGCTAATTAAAAAATGAAAAATTATTAATTATTTCCACTTGTCCCTCCCCTAATTTCTCCACTAATTTGTCTCCATCTTTTGCTCAAATCAATAAGCTATTTTGTGCTCAATTTGTCATAATTAATTTGCTATAATTTATCTCCAATTTGTCATAAATCATGAAGCACATTTTTCTCTCAATTTGTCATAACTTGTCATAGCAATATGTCATGAATTTGACATAGCATTTGTCATAATTTTTCCCTCAATCATGCTATTTTTTTTTTAATCAATTTAACTATTCTATTTTTTCATGCCAATTTAGATATATTTTTCTCTATAAATTGAGTCCATTCTTCAATGATTTTTAACCATATTTCAAGTATCCTTACGTTGTCCAAATTGATTCATCTTTCTATCAAATTTATTTCAATACACTTGCATTTTAAAGTTGAGAACCACATACCCACATTTGAAGGAGAAAGAAGAACAATGGAAGAGAATGGAAGAGATGTTTTCATTGGCTTGCATTCCTTTTAAGCATTTTATTTCCATACTTTCATTGATTGTGTTAGGCTTACTTTCATGACATTTATGATTTTGTGGGCTTATTGATGTTATGATGCCTTTGCTTAATTCCTGATCTACATTTTCTTGTGAACTTGATGTGAACATGCTTAATTTTTGTTTGAGTGATAGCGGGTCCAAATTGTATCAACAAAAGCCTTTTAAAACCTTCATCGGGACTTTTGCACACTTGTGCCCAGGAATTGCACACATGCACCCTCTATTTTGTGAACTTGCTTGATATTTCTAAGCACTTGCAGCCCAGAATTGTACACTTGCACCTTTTTTTTTTGCGCAATTGCTTTGATTTGTTCTAATTTCAAAATTCTCAAGTTTTCTTGAATTGCAAGGGTAGAATAGGTTTTTGAGATGATTAATAAAGGCTTAAAACTAATTCACAATTTTAACTAGGCCATGGGTTAAATAACAACAAATTTTTATCTTTCCTTTCATTTAAATGGTTAAAATTAAGATCAACTTTCACTAAGTATTGGCCTAAATGAATACAAATAATTCATTTTACTAATTCCCAATCCACCCCTATAATAACCAAGGCCAATAGAGAGTAGAATTCCAATTTTATTCCTTTATTTGTAGCTTCAATTTACTTCTCTATGGTTGTAAATGCACACTCCAATGAGAAATTGTATGTGATTGAAGGTTTTGTCATTGATGGCAACTTTGCAATCATATGATACCGGCAAGATAGGATATCGGCACCGGCAACGAAAAACTCTACACCGACACACAGAACACCGACAGTGAAAGGAAGGATACCGACACCCTGGCCGACATGAATTTTGTTTATAATGTATTTTGTAATTAATTGTAAAATCATTGTAAGCCGACATGGCGAGTTGTAATATGACTCATATATGTATGAGATCATTTTGTAATAGAAAAGGTGTGCAATAGGATGCGAGATAAGTAGACCTAATATGCGAATTATAGGTTAAGGGTTTATGTATGTAGAAGAGCTTAAACTGGTACTGGATCTGGTATAGCAGATGCTAATCTGAAGCAATACAAGACATTGGATTAATATAATCCATTTTTGTAAGTCATTGTGACTTCTTTTGTAATTGAGCAGTGAGCTCTAGGCCCTTGGCCTTCTTGCATGTGCAGGCCCCTATTGTAAGAGTAATATTCCCTTATTGGCCAGTAAGCGAATATTGTGGGTCACAAATTCCACTAAGGTTTTTCCCACACTGGGTTTCCTCATTAAAATACTGTGTTATGGTGTGCTTCTCATGTGGTTGTTGTTATTCTTGTTTACTGCAATATTTCTTATTTACCGGTACATAGTTTTAATATGCTTTTCATGTTTTAAGTCAAGTAAATTTATAAACTGGTTAGATACTGATTCACCCCCCCTCTCAGTGTCTTTGGGAATCCTAACACTCTAATTGTCCTATAGAGTTATATCAAGAGAACGTACCATCTACATACCTTAACAACTTATATGGAGAGCCATCATATCCTCCAATTCTCATATAAGTGAATCTTGGAATCTGAATGAAGTAGGTCTCATAATTATTGATAAAAATAGTTGCTTTTGGAGATAATCCAAGTCATTTGTGTCCTTGAATAAGTATTATGGTTAGCATGGTAAATGGATCATTCACTCTTCTAAAGTTTTTGTAAATCTATTCTAAGCATAGTTATGGATAGAAATCATAATTTTAAGCCATGTTATCGTATGTTCTTCTAGTGCTAAGATCTAACCATGTCTTCATGTTTGCAATTATATAAAAGTGGTAAGAAGTGTTGACCATATATTGTCATTGATGTGAAGGTATGTTAGATGTATTCATTTGGTGTAAAAAAGAGCTCACTCTAGAGTTAGATCAACATGTAATTGTATAACCACAACCATCACAATGTCTCCGTCTGAGTATTTGAGTTTCATAAATATAGTGACACGTCATAAGATTTTTTGTAGTGTAAATGTAATATAATCTTGTATCTATTATGAGAGTTGAAGGTGATCTAAAATTTATGGACTGATACTAAGGTCTATTTCTCAAGTAGTGTGTTTACATTGGCAACTTGTTCTATTATGCATTATACTACATTTGAGAGTTATGACCTGTAATTTGGAAGGAGAGTATGTCTAGACATTTTGTGTCATATTCCAAAGTTTTTAGAGTTGAGATTCTATGATTATAAAGTTAGAAGTAATAATGGTCACTATGCTAATTGACCAACTGGATTGATGTTCCAGTTTGACACACCAAAGGTTTGTAACATGTAATCATTAGAGATACGATGTGGATGTCCATTAGGACTTGATAAGTCTACATTGGGTAAAAATAGTGTGTTATTTCTTTTGGTGTAACATGTGGGATTTTTGCATTGGTCTATTACATGTTTGGTGAAGGTTTATGCTTGTGGCTGACTTATAGATGTATTAATCTTTTCTTAGATTGACATGTGAATGTAATAATCATCATAAAATTCATATATTTGATCTAGGTTCACTCCTAGTGTGTCCATCCATTAATATTTTCTTAGGTTGACATGTGAATGTAATAATCATCAAAACATGCACACATATATAGTTGATCTAGGTTCAGTCCTAATGTTTCCATTATTGTAATATCTAATAATTGAATGATTAATGTGCAACATGTGGGTGTTTCCATATGAGTTGGATCCCAATAATTGTGTGGTTCCATCAAAAGATCAAATGTACTATGAGAGAATGTTCTAAAGGTTGTTCAAGTCAAAATCTAGTCATGTATTTAGTCTTGAAGGTCCACAATTTATATCTTTTGTGTTCTAGTGGGATTGGTGTCTAATTTGTTGAGTTGGTGCTCAAATCTTGGAGTAGGGGGTTGGTGTTTCCTATAGGTTGGTACTTATGAATGTAATTGGGGATTGATTTCTAGGATAGGTTGGTGCCTAATTCATATTGTTAGTTCTTTATTATATTGTGAGGTTAGAATTGTGTAGTAGATCGAAGCAACTATTCTCATTGTGCTTTTTCCCATTCTAATTTTTCATGTAAATCTAGTGCTCTTTATGAAAATGTGTGCTTGTGTGTTGACTATTTTATTTATTATTAAGAAAAAATTTGCAAATGTTTTTGATAAGGGTAAATGAGTTTTACAAGGACCCGGAACCTAAATTTTTACAATAGTCGACCAACAACCAATCTGGCAAGAAACTATAGCAAAACAGGGGATCAACCCTGGGCATAAACAGAGACAAAAAAAACAGACAAGCTAAAGCAAAAAAGCTCTCAGTTGAGTGAGAGCACCCAATCCTTGTTCTTTTGGATGGAAATCCTGTTGATTTCCTCAAGTTCCTCCATGATGAATTTGGAGGTACCCTTGTTGTTGCTTCTGCTCCTAGTTCTCGAACTGGGTCCAGTGGTTTTGTTGTCTCCAGCAACCACATCATCTCCTCCAAGATCTTTCACTGGGTCATTGTGGAAGGATCTATAATCAACAACCATCTCATTAATCTTTTAAAGCCCCTCAATGTTGTTGTTCATGGCTTCTTTACTAATGTCAACTAGGTTCTTGAGATTTTTCTTAATCTCAGCCATGGATTTTTCCACCTTATCAATCCTCTATTCATGGTTACATTTCATGACCTCAACATTCTGAGAGAGTTTTTGAGTCATGATCATGAGTTTTTCCATCTTGCTGGGTTCAGGGGAAGCAGTGAAAATGTCAATTATTTCCTTAACCCCCGTCTTAAGGGTGTCAATTTCGTGCTCAACCCATTCCCAGTAGCGCTTCTAGCTTCTGGTGGCTTCCATGACAAGATTCATCAATCTACCATCTTTCCCCTGATTATCTTTCTGGACATTGATAGGGATGTTCAGTTTAATCCCTTGGTCTGTAATCTTTGGGCTATGATCCTTCATTGACACCTTTTTCTTTTTGGTGAGGGGTTCGGTCTTGGAGATCAACTTGATGTTGGTTTTGTATTTACTAGCTACCCATCTGGGGGGGTTCTTGCTGCCGAGCATCTTAGGAGTGACAATCTTTTCCTTTTCATCCACAGGATCATATTCTGGGTCATCAACAGGAACCCCACTATCTTCCAGGTCCATCTCCGAGTCAGAGATGTCTTGGACCTACGTCTGCAGACCAATCTCGGCAAGCGGGGGCACAATTTCAAGGGATTTGGCATGTTCCATGATGAGGAAGATAAATCCCTCATGAAGAATAGGGATGCTAGGGTTTTCTAGGTGCTTTTCCAGGCTATTCTCAAGGGAGGAGGCAAGATAGTAGGGAATAGAGATAATTTTACCATGGTAGAAATGATTTAAAATAGTGAAATGGTAGGAGAAGAGGCTAGCATACATGCCATCAAGGGTGATATATCTCATTATAAACTTAGCTATATCTGCCCATGGGGCCATGAGGTCTTTTCTATTGTAGCTGTCGTCGGCCATCTTGGTGACTCTGGAGCGCTCCTTGTCTTTGTCAAAGAAGCTCGACAAGTCCTCCTCCCCCAGTTTTTTGTCTATGTAAAACCTTCTTCTAGTCGTAGCCAGACCAGTGACCATTGCCACCAGAGTTTCATTAATCTGATAATCAGCACCATAAGCCCCAAGACTCCCTTTTTTCCATCTATTAACAAAGGCCTCCGTAATCAAAGGAGAGGGGCCATGAAGCCTGTCCAGGTAGGGGACGAGACCACCATTGATGACTTCCTGCCAGACATCTTTATTTTTTTCCACTTCTCACAAGTAGAGGGCTCTTGTCTATTCTTATCCCCTCCCATTATGATGTTGGTTGTCAAATAATAGGAGGCCATTATTGCCAACCAGTCACAGAAAATGAGCCACACCCAAAGGATATCAAAACAGTAGTAGAAAAGCCACACAATGGGATGGGAAAACCAAAAAGATCCATTTCCCTATCAACTCAGTCATGTCATGATGAGGGGTCATTGATTAATGCAGTAATCTTTACATGCCAGATCACACAAATTTTCAGGGAAAGCATCCCTGCTACTCCACTAGTTGGTTGCCACGTATCCCACTGCCAGATTGGCCAATAGATCCGCTGCCTTATTGCCTTCCCAAGATATGTGCAAGATTTTGAAATCTGTCAGACCATTAATTATATTTCAGTAATCCTTGATAAAGCTGGTAATCATCCAGCTAGGATCCATGTGACCACTCAAGCAATTGACAGTGTTTAGTGAGTCAGACTCCAGCCAAACTTTAGTAAACCCCTCTCTTTTAGTCATGTGTAGCCCGATGTGGGCAGCACTGGCTTCCACGTAATGGTTAGTCTAGGTGCCCAGGGGGAGTGCCACCACGGAAACCAATAGACCAAAGTGATTCCTAGCCACTCCCCCACACCCGACCGACCAAGGATTTCCTTTATCCACCCCATCTACATTGATTTTGATCCATCCCAAAGGGGGAGGATGCCAAACAACATTTTGTCTGCACTTCTTTGTTTTGTGGATAGGGTTGGCAATGTTCCAATCAATTTGCCACCGATTGGTAGTATCCCAATCCTCCTAGAGGGTATGAATGGGGGAGTCATTATTTCTGCTAGGGCAAGCATGGAGAAAGTTCTCTGATAGAATTGTGTATTCTAAAAACCACAACAAAAGGAGGAGAGTCCAAGTCCCTGAAGACTCTATTATTTCTTTCTTTCCAGATGCCCTAGGCAATATGAGGAAGAGAAAGATTCCAAAGAACACTTAAGGCCTGATTATCAGAAGGGAATTTCCATTCAAACCACATTTTTTGAGTAGAAGCAGGGAAGACCCAATCAATGTTCCAAATGTTAAGGAAGTGGTTCCAGATATCTTTGGAATAGGCACAATGCAACAGAAGATGGCCAGCATTTTCCTCCACCTCTTTACAGAGAAAACTTTTTTTAGGGAGAGGAATACCTCTTCTGCAAAGATTATCGATGGTAGAGATCTTGCCCTGAATAAACAACCAGAAGAAGATGTTAATTTTAGGAATTAGGACATTGTTCCAGATACCCACCCAATAGGGGGGGGAGAAGGATCTAGAGATGAAATTATAAACATCAGCAACTTTGAACTTCCCAGAAGAGGAGGAGTTCCAGAACACTTCATCCTCCCCTTGAGAGTGGGGGATGTGGATGCAATTCAACCAAGGTTGCATAGGTCTCAGATCATTATCAATAGAAGAGAGGTCCACCCATTCTCCATTTCTAATTCAATAAGCCACCCAGGCGCCATTTTTTCTGAGGCATAATTCTTTGTAGGGGGAGGCCAAATAGAGTCCGATATGGGACCCTCACCAATCCACCAGTCATCCCAAAACCTGATTCTAGTACCATTGCCAAGCATCCATCTGCAACCATGCAAGATAACTTTGGAGGAGCCAAAGATATTGCTCCAGAAATTAGAAACCGCATTGGAGAGCTCATAAGTTTCCAGAGTGTTTTGGATATCAGGGATGTGATACTTAAGTTTGAATATATCAGTCCATTCATTAGTCTCCTTAAGATATCTCCATAGCTTCTTGGACATCAGGGCCTTATTGAAGTCTCTCAAATTTTGGATATCCAGGTCTCCCATGAGTTTGGGAAACCAAACTTGATTCTAGGCCGCAAGCTATAATCTATTTTTGGATTTAGTTCCAATCCATAAATTTTTGTTTTGAATTCTTTCCAATTTATCTACAATTTTGGCTGGGATTTTGAAAAGACTCATAGCCTAAACTGGAAGGCTCTGAAGAGAGGCTTTGATCAGTTGGAGCTTACCCACTTGGTTTAGTAAGGCACCTTTCCATCCAGCCAGTTTGTTTTGGAATTTGTCTATAAGATTCTCCCAAAAGGAGTCAGGAGTCAGGAGTCGGGCCCTAGCAGAGGGGAAGGCCCAGATAGGAATCAGGTAAAGTTCCAATTTTGTATCCAATAATTGAGGAAATTTAATCTTTCCTGTGCTCGGGGGAGTTAAAGAAGAAGATGGAGCTTTTAGCCAGGCTAATGTTTTGCCCTGAACCATGTTCATAAATATTCAGAGTCATTTTTAAATTCTTGTCTTCTTTGATCGAACCTTCCCCCATCAAGAGAGTGTCATCCATAAATTGCTGATGAGACCAAGTGGGGGCTTGAGAGGAGGGCCAAAGCCCCATAATATTTCCCTTTCTGACTTCCCTCTGAATTATTCTGCTAAGAGCCTCGCTCATCAGAATGAAAAGGAAAGGGATAGAGGATCCCCTTGATGAATGCCCCTAGACCCAGAGAAAAAATCGGAGGCAGATCCATTAATCAACATAGAGAATTTAGGGGTGGAAACACATTGCTCAATAATCTAGATGAAGTTATCTCTGAATCTAAAGGCCCCAAGGATTTTGAGAAGGAAGCACCAATTAAGTCTATCAAAAGCTTTCAGCAGGTCAAGTTTCAGGAGAAAACCTAGTTTTTTGTTAATAGAAAGGGAGTGGATGTTCTCATGAACCACAATAGCATAATCTAGGATCTGCCTCCCAGGAACAAACCCATTTTGATGCTTATAGATTAAAGAGGGAATGAAAAGATTAAGCATGTGCACAAGAATCTTGGTGAAAATTTTATAAATAGAATTGCAAAGGCTAATAGATCTAAAATCTTGAAAAAGAGAAGGCATTGGGTTTCTTTGGGATGAGAACCAAGAAGGTGGCATTCATCTCCTTGAGGAGGGAGTGGGATCCAAAAAAATCTTGAGAAGCAGCGACCACATCAGTGCAGATAATATGCCAAAAGATTTGAAAGAAAAAAAGAGGGAATCCATCAAGTCTGGGGATCTTGTTACCTTTAAAAGAGAAAACAACATTGTGAACTTCTTCAGGGGAGGGGATTCTCGTAAGCTCCAAGTTCATGTCCCTAGAGATGATGGAGGGAATTTCCTAGAAGATTTCAAACTGAGCTGAAGGATCCAGGGGATCGTCCATAGAGATGAGATTGGAGAAAAAATTGATGGCTTCCTGATAGATCTCATCATGCTTGTCAACCCATCTCTGCCCAATCTAAATTTTGTTTATTCTATTGGTAGCCCTATGCTTAAGAGTCATCATATGAAAGAACTTAGTGTTTTTGTCACCGCTTTTGAGCCCTAAGGCTCTATATCTCTGCTTCCAATATTCTTCTTCTTTGGAGATAATGTCATGCAATTTGGTCAAAATGTCAATTTCGTTATTCGAGACATCAATATCAAACTCATAAGCTTGGATATGCTCTTAAACCTCTGCAAGTTCTAGTTTGAGCTTCTCTTTAGCTTTCAAGATGTTGCCAAAAGTGGATTTATTCTAGCGTTGGATATTAGACTTAACATTGGAGAGCTTCTTTACTATTCGAAACATAGTCATTCCCTGGATATTGATACTCCACCACTCCAAAAATTTATCTTGGATTTTCGGGGCCATGAGCCACATTTTCTCAAATATGAAGGGGTAAGCCTTTATGCTAGACAATGGGGAGACTAAGAGGCAGATGGGGAAGTGATCAGATCCAACACGGGCTAAGGTGTTGAGTCTGCAGGATGCTAGCCAGAGCCAATCTGGAGAAATAAGGCCCCTATCAAGTTTGACTTGAATGAGATCCTCCCCACTACATCTATTGGACTAGGTGAATTTAGCCCCAATGAGATCAAGATCTAAAAGGCTCAAAGAGTTGATCAGGTCAGCCAAGTCTTGTCTACTATTAATAGAAATTGGCAAACCACTAGATTTTTCCAAATTAGAAAGAGGGGTATTGAAATCACCCAGAAGGATACATTTCTCATTAGGGAAGAGAGATCGAGAAAGGAAAATGGAAGACCATAGAGATTTCCTAGTTGATCTCCCATTTTGAGCATAGATGTTAGAAACGATCCAAGAGGATCCATCCTTAAGATTAAAGAATCTAGTAGCAATGTGATTGGGAGAAGAGAGGACCACCTTACCACAAAGTAGTCTAGGATTCCAAAGGGTGGCGATACCACTAGATGCACCATCAACATCCATGCAGTGAACACCACAATCTCCAAAAATCACCAATTTGAGTTTTTCCACTTTACTACCAGGCATTTTCATTTCTTGGACAAGACAAATATCAGGCTTGTGATCTTTGACCAAATTAGAAAGAAGGTCATGCTTATGGGGGTTATTTAATCCCCTTATATTCCAAGAGATGACCTTAATTTAGCATGAGGGGGGATCCCATCCCCATTTCTGGTAAAGTTATCTGGGCTCCGTCGCAATGGCAACCCGACTCTATCTTTCTCTACTAACTGCATTAGAAGGTCTCTCCACCCCCCTTGAATCCAATCCACAATCTTCTCTTTGTCTATTTCTGGTTAGGACCCCCCTAGGAGATGAGGTGATATGGCCAATAGGGGAGTTCCTTCTTCTATTTTTGGGCTTGACCTCAATAAAAGGAGCGGGGTTCTCAGGAGGAGGATCTTGCAAGGGGCCAATCTGGGCATTCAACTCAAAAGAGTTATCCATATCAACAATCAACTGATTGGGAATATCCTGGGCAAAACGAGGAGAGGCTGGGGAAACCCCATTAGAGGAAGAGGGAGCCCCAACAATCTCCCCAGGGTTTGAGTTGGACGGGTCAAGGTTAGCAGGAAGGACTAACTCAGGACAAGAGACAACCAAAATCGAGTCTGAAATAGTCAAGGGAGGAACAACAGCCAAGACATCTACCTTTTCTAGGGGTGGCTCATTCCTTTTTCTCCATTCCTTCTTAGGCTTATATGGGCACTATCTAGCCCAGTGACCAACTTTTTTGCAGTGTAAACACACAAAGGGGATGGATTCATACTCTACTTTTTGCACCCATCTACCGAGCTTAGAGAAGAGATCTACCTCAGAAGGTAGTTTTGAGGACTGTTTGATGTTAACACAAAGTCTAGCATAGACTAGTCATCTGACCCAGATAGGGGCTTCATTGCATTCCCAGTCTTTGGGATTGAACCCTAGTTTCCATTTTTTGAGGGCCAATGAAGCTTTTCCTAGCATCCAGGGACCTCCCACCAGAATAGATCAAAAAATCTCATTCACAAGAGAAATAAAAGGAGAAGAAGCCACCAGCCATAGCCACAACATCAGTTTGACCTTTACCTTTCCATTTCCTCGCCACCCAGGAGCGAACAACCTCAATATTAGGATGAGGGCCTATAAATTTTTGAACCAAGACCATATGCATATGAGCCATATTCTGATCAACAATACTAACCGAAATGGATATGGAGCAAGCACCAGACTCCCACTCAACCTTATGTGGTACTAGCAAAATGGTCTTGCCTTTAAGTTATAAGGAAAAAAGAGAGGCTCATTTCTTGTTGCATTCCATAGAGGGAATCTTATTATTGGGGCCCTCAACCTCCGCAGTTTTGTCGGAGGTGACAGAAAAACCATTGGTAGTATTGGTACCACCATCCCAGGTATCATTTGTGGCCTCATCCAAAGGGTCAGGGGGGGATCACAAGTGCTCCTAGATCCCAAACTCAAACCTGAACCAGTTACCGTGCCAACTCCAGTTTTGACTCCCGCTCCTATCATTGTTGATGCATTTATATAAAAAGTTTGGAAATGTTGATTGATGCTTTGGGGTTCATGTATGAAGAAGTTGTTAATGATATTCAATAATTAATTAAGTGTATTGATTTACCCCTCGCACTCATCTGACACCACCATAGCCTCACCCCCCCTCAATATATTGTGTGTCGTTCACATAAAAATATTGATTCAACTCAAAATGAATCTTATTTTGAAAATTATCATCAATAATGTTTCCTCAATCAATAAATTGGTTTCCAACACATATGATAACAATGAAGACATACATCCACCTTTCAAACTTATTTCATATGATAACAGTGAAGACATACATCCACCTTTCAAACTCATTTCATATGATAACAGTGAAGACATACATCCACCTTTCAAACTCATTTCATATGATAACAATGAATACATACATCCACCTTCCAAACTCATTTGAGTTCTCATTTTCCATCGACTTGTGAAGAAAAACAATAATATTGAAAACATATTTGATGAAGTGGGACTTGTAAAGAACATTTGACAATTGTTATTTACCTAATTTCAGTACCAATAACCAATTTCTTGATATGGTGCTGAGGCATTTGTTTTTCCTCTTAGTGAAACATTATTGTGCAATTATTTTGTCTATTCTTGTAAGCTAATCACTAATAGGCATTTTGAGACTAATCCCAATAGAAATATCATCAACTCTGACCACTAGTTTGTTAGTTATGGTTTTCACTTCTCTATTTTTGAGATTGTAACCCTTCATGTGTTGTAGAACTGAATCAAGATAATGAACCACCACAAGGAAATTAGTATTATGAGCTAACCCACTTTCAAATATTTTTTGTGCCAATGACCTTTTTCCAAACATCATGTAAGCTAATGTATCCCAACCTTGTGTCAGAGACTTGAAAAACTACAGATTCTAGAATTGATGAAGATTCAAATTCTTAATTAATGAAATTCATGATTGCAATGGATTTATTAAATAATAATTCTTGTAAGAGTGGATTCACTTGGAACAATATACCTCTTAACCGTCTAATCAAACAATGTCTTTACATCCTTGCAAATTCCATAAATCAAGGTTTGTAGCTATGGACTTAAATTTCTTTCCATCTATGTTTTAAATTCTCAATTTATAAGTTTTTAAGTAATGATTTTATTTCAGTGAATTGTAAAATTTTATTTTTAGAGAATATTACAGAGAGGATGAACTATTCTATTGCAAATTTCTTTTTAATATTACATACATATTTTAATTTTAAAAAGTATATATTTAAAAAAATAATCATTGTCAATTTCATTGGTTGAGGAGTTTTGAGTTATTTTTAGGTCTTTACATAATTCAAGATAAACAAGTACTTTTCAAACAATAAAATATTGGAATTTTAAATATTTTAAAATTAATAGTATTTAAGAAATATTAAGTACATTTAATAAATATATTTAAATATATAAAAATTGTCTTCAAAAGTTCAAAAATTTCAACTTAAACAAGTATTTATCTTTTCAAATGTAAACATATTTATCAATGTATGGTTTAAGTATAATTTAAAACATAGCAAGGATAAATGACGACAATATAATAATTATTATAAAGTATGATGATGGTTTAATGATTATAATAAAATAGTGTTTAATACCTAAATCAATTTTTTATTATAATTGTGAAAAATCAAATCTCTATAAACTAGAACAAACTATCTCTTCTATGTTAATTTAAAGACGTGATTTAATTCAATTTTTATTTTAATAGTGAGAATTCATATCCTTATTAAACAACTAAGTAATTTTATTACTTATATTTTGAGAAATATTTTTTTTTTTTGAAGTTTTTGATTAAGGAAAAACCAAGTTTTGAAAGCACCCGAAACCCTTTACATAGAGATTACACTAGATAAAGCATTAAAGCATAGAAAGAACATGACAAGACTAAAAGTCTATAGAATAGAAAGTTGCCCATAAGTATAGAGAGAACATCAGCAAAGAGCCAACACAAAGCAAAAAGCTAGCAAAATACCAACAGAAAGACAAAACGGATGGACTTGTAAAGCACTGAGAGGGGGGGGGTGGTGAATCGGTGACACTAAAAACAATACTACTTTAAACACTGACCGGTAGATATACTTAACAAGTTTTTTAAACAATATGCATGTAATCCAAAATGATATAACAACATCCACAATAAGTAAAACATCCACCATAACACAAGTGTTTGTACGTGGAAAACCCAAATAGGTAAAAACCATGGTGAAATGGGACTCACAAGTTAACTATTTGCAGTAATAGATAACTGGTCGGTTAAGGTATACAAAAGGTTGCTCTTCTAGGAGTGAATCTTGTTAAAGATCCCAAAGCTTAGTTAAAAGCTATACCCTGTAAAAGGTAGTACCCTATAAGGAGTAACCTTAGTAGAGGATTTCTGAATCCAAACTAATGGATCACTTTGTTAGAGGATTTGTACAATGAAGCTTGTTAGAGCTTACCTGGTTAGGGGATTTGACTGTTGCAGTGATTAGAAACAACAGGTGTTGTGATTTAGTAGTAGCACAACTTGCTTGTATAGATCCTCTTTTGCACACTCAACACGTCATTACCAACATACTCTGCAACTTAATACTTTTGCCTTTGCATCAAATCATCACATAACATATCTCCTTCGCTCATACAAAATAATTCATTATGATGTCAATATATAGACATTTAGATTTCATGTCGGCCTCTAGAAATCATATCACAATTTCCTAGGTGCAGTGTATCTAGTCAAATAATCATAACTCATCACAAAATACCACCAAAAATTGTCGGTAAGGATAACTCATCAGGACTAGTGATAACCCATCACATAATCAGTGAATACTGGTTGGAACAAGCAATACCGGTTGGAGTTAAACACATAAATTGTTTATCGTTTGATGCTCCTTTGATAATCTCCATTGGATCTTCAGCTTGATGCTGAGTTATGTATATCCATTGGTTGTCTTCATGTATATACTAGTTGTACTATAAACAACCTTGAAGTCACACCGATAGACAATGTGAACATATGTGTGTGTATGTGTTTCATCAATGACAATATATGATGAAGTTAATCATTACAATTATCAAGCCAACAATCTCCCCCTTTAGCATTGATGGCAACACTTAGAAAATTTTACAATAATATCACTAAGTGTGCTTACAAATTTTTTTTATACACATATACATATACTCCCCCTTACTACATGCATCATACAAAAAAAAAATTCACAACATACATACATATTTATACTCCCCCTTTGACAACAATGCCAAATTGAAAAGCAAAATACATATATATAGAGAAAAGTTTGTATCAAAATGTTTTACATATACAAAAACTTTAAAAACTGAATCAAGATTCATGCATTGGTAGCCTCATAAAAATGTCACTAAAGTTTCTCTTCAATTGAGAAAAAGCATGTTCCCATGTCTCCAGTAAGTTCTCAGTGAAATCAAGTGTAGACATAATTTGAGTATGGAACTCTTCCATTGAATCAAGTGTACATGTCTTTGGAGTAGCCAAAATAGCTTTTGCAATCTTGTAGGCTCTTTGCAATATGTCCACTTGGGGTCTAAGTTGATTCTTCAATTCCTTCAGTGATTGGAGTCTTTTTGCAATTTCAAGATCATAGGTATTTAACTTGTTTTGCAAATCATCCACAAATTTGCCAAAAGCAAAAATAGAATCTTGAAGTGGTACATATGTATTGCATATTTTCTCTAGCTCTTGCTCTATTTCAATTCACCTGTTATTGATATCAGAATAAAAGAATGAAACATTAGAAGAAGATGCAAGGAATTTCCCTCCTATTTCAATAACTTTTCTTAATAAATCTTTATTAAGAGATAGAGCAAATTTTCCTGTATCAATCTCTTTCATAAGATGCTCTCCATGCTTCTTCCTGTAACTCTTATTAAGATAAGTTTGCATTGCTTCTTCTAGGGACTTAAGTTGGTCAAATGCATCAGCAACCAATTTACCAAGTTTTCTAATAGGAGTTGTCAAATGCCCTGTAGTAGTTTCCGGTAGTAGACTTGTCAGAATATCCATGACATTCTGAATGGTTTATGCTTCCATTCTTTGTTCTTTAAGTCTCTTCTTGTGTGCCCTACATTGCATGACAATTTCAATCTTCATCATTTTAGTTGCACTCATATTATCAACAATTATAGGCCCTGAGATGCTTAATGAGTCATCATCATCTTCATCAATATGTTGTATGACTAATGATTTTACTGGTTTAGGAGATGTTACCTTAATAATCTTTTCTTTCTCTTGTTCTTTCTTTGTTTCCTGTTCAAAAATATTTGTATCAAATTTTTCATCAGATTCCTTCTAAGTGTCCTGTGAAACTGATGGGAGTTGGGGTTTTACTGGTTGTTCCTTGGCAGGTGGAATATCCACTCCTTATTGAGTTGTTGATTTCTCAACTTTAGTAACCTGTGAATCTGAAATTGTTGGTGGTTGCATATCTGGTGCAATAATGTCTCCATATAGATCTATTGCATCCTGAATATCATCAACAAGTATGACTCATTGGACAATAGTGTCATCCTTTTTCTTGACAGGATAGACAACATCAGCTTGCACAATTTCTTCCTCATCCATTTCAGGTCGATCAACAATATATTGCTCATCCTTAGAGGAGTGTATAAGTTCTTCCATCCATTGGTTATTACGAGCAATCTGATGAGTCTCACTCTCAACAGGTTGCACCTTTCCACTAATTAGCTTCAATCTTCTTGTCTTGAAAGCAAAATGGACTTTGCACTTATCAACCAATTCATTCAACTTATCCTTTGACAAATCAGCAAAATATTGCACAAATACATCATCTATGATTTGTTTTTCTTTCTTTATTGATTCCTCCCATTTATTCAAAAGAATAGTATATAAGGAATTAGAGATATCCTTTTCAAGATCATGAGGTAATATATTATAATGGCACAAAGAATTGATTACCTGTTGAATAATTTGTTCCTTTTCATCTTCATTGAATGAGTCAAAATGATCTTTAACATTATCAAATTTGTTTCTTCCTAATGTCTTCACTTTTCTCTCAAAGTTAGTCTCAGGCTTGTAAGTTAAGACACCAAAAGGCATAGTTTCCTTTGGCACTTCCTTCACTTGTTTGGCTTCTTTACCAGTTGCTTTCATTTTCTTGGGTTCCTCCTCAGTATCAGTACCTTCAGATTCTGCTTGGAGAATTAGTTTCTGACCTCTTTTCTTTGATGCAGTCTCCTTCTTTGCATATACTTTAGGTTCTGGTTCCCTTTTGGTTTGGACACTTCGTGTCACTCTTGTATTTTTTATCACCGGAGGTGCTTGCTCAACCTTCTTCTTCTTACCTTTACCACTTATGGTTGGAACACTACATGTTTCAGCTTTTGTAGTTTGAACTTCAATTGTATCCAATTTTGCCTTCTTTTTGTCCACTAGAGATGCCAACAGGTTATTGGCATAACTGATCAATAAGTAATAGTTGACCTCATATCTCATGTCTTCTATTTCTTCTTCTCTAGGCTCAATAGCCTCCATCAAATAGAAATCAATGGTAACTATGAAAATAATGTCCTTAGCGATGTGTTTTACCATATCCTCAGGAAATCTTACTCTCATACTCAATTTGTTTTGAAATTCATTGAAATATTTATTCATGTCAACAGAGAAGGTGTTCCTCATAGCCTTGATGTTGTTCCTAATCTAGGTAGATATCGGTAGATCCTTAGACCATTCAAGATCACCAATTCTCGGTAGGAAATTTTGGAAATAAAATAATAGACCGATCAACAACTATCCACATTTACACTTTTGACTGCTATCCTTCTTGATAGACTGAATATTCAACAATAATTGGCTCCTTATGGCCTCACATAGGTCATAATTAGCATTTTCAGCTATCATCTTATAAGCAGTATGCACTGCTGCAGATGGAAAACTATTCAATCTACTAGAATATAATATCCGGTAGCCTATAACCATAGCTTCCAACTTAACCGCTAGGTACTTGATGTTATTGACAGAAAAAGAATGCCCATCAGAGGTTGATCCAGTTAGAGTGTTCACTGTCTCTTTTGAAATTCACCTCAGCTTAGGTACTTCACCGGTTGAGTATAAACTAGTTATAGCTTGAATAGATTCCTTGGTTATAGTATGAGTCCTTTCTAAATACATGTTTTCCCCATGAACACGACTCAAAATAATTTGGATATGTTCCTCTTCAAAATCTTCAAGAAAATATGTTGCATTATGAAAACCTTTCTCATAAACCCTAATATATTCTGGTTGATTTTTTCCATTTTCATTACAAAGGGATTTCAACTGAGAATATATCGACAATGATCCTAAATCCTCAATCTTGAAATCAATGTAGCTGGACAAATCTCCTTTCACTATGACACTAATAGGAACTTGTGATAAAGCATTATAAGAAACAATTCATTTCGCCTTTACAACTTCCATAGGTTCAAATGCGATCATCAATTTCTCTACTAGTTTAGAAGACAATGCCATTTCGGACAGATTAGATTTGAAGCAAGATTTTCAAAGAAATACCTTATTTTACGTGCGCTACCTCATTTATCAGTTGAATACTCAAGTGCACACCAGTTTAGTCTTCACCAACCTTTAAATCAGCTTGATTACTCAAATCATGATACAACTTCGACTAAAATCAGCTAACAATCCTTTCTTAGCTTTGCAAGCGCTCAAAAATTCTTTCTTGAATGCATTAGGGTATAAATAACAAAGTGAAACTCACTTTTTCCTTTTTTACCTACTGCATTAAATGCTCGCTCGTTAGGGTTACAAACCCTAATAACATCGCTTAATGATACATACAACATTGACATATGTAAAACTAGTTGATAACGATTGATAAAAAGTTATCAAAATTCCATGCATTCAAATTCTCTTACCACTCATTCATCTCAAGGGGTCCAGAAATAGATTTACCATTATGCTCCCCTTAGCCATATTGAAAAGACTTAGTTCACCAGTGCAGGATTCTCCACACTGGGTGAAGGATTAGTTTCTTCTCCAGGTAAATCATCACTCTTCTTCTTCCATATTTGATTCATTTCTTCTCTAGTTTCTTCAATATTGACCTTTTGCTTTCCTTTCTAATCTTTAGAAGGATTAATCGGCTTTCTCTTTTTGGATCTACAAAACTTTGCCATGTGTCCAAGTTTACGACAATGATAGCAGGCCATTCCAGATGATCTCCAAGGTCCTACATTACCTCTCCTAGTTCTTCTTCTGCAATTCATAGCCACATGACCATAGTTGTTACAGATGGTGCGAATGACATTTGTTACCTTTTCCATCTCAAATGGACTAAACCGATTGTCGTAGGGTCTTTTCCAGTTCATGTTACCCTGGTTAACATAATTTCTCATCCAATTGCCATTTGGTCTTGGATGCATAAGTGGTATTGGATTATTTGCTCCACATCTGCATTAAACTGATCTATGTCCATACATTTTGCATGTGAAGTAATGACCTTCAAATTTCTTGGACACATACCTAACATTTGTATTGTAGCATGCATTTCCATTAGGTTAGTTTCCATAAACATTTGCAGTGTGACCAATTTTATGGCAAACAAAACAAATAGTTTTAAAGATCTTCTTACCGGTAGGCTCTTTAGCCTTAGGAGCAGATTTTTTCTTATGAGTGTTGCTTTTGGTACCGGAGGATTCTCCTTTTTCAGATGTGTGAAAACCAAGTCCAGAGGTATCACCATTCATCCTTTGTGATTAAATTTGTTCTTCTAGCCAGCTAGAACTTTTGTTGAACTTTTCCAATTTCCCATTTGCTTCAGTGAGTTGTCTGGTGAGATCTTCATTATGTTTTGACAGTTTCTCTCTCAGAGATGATGCTAATTCAAGATCTAGCTGCAAGTTCTCTTTTTCTTCTTTCTCTACATTTAGATGCTAATGCAAAGTACCATTCTTTTTCTTGATATTGGAAATCTCATGATCTCTTTCCTTGATGAGATCTTCAGAAGTTCTCTAGGCTTCCAGTTCATGACTCATGCAGATAGTAAGACCTTCTAGCTCTGTCCTTAGATTTAGCTTTTCACTGTTTAGTTTTTCAACTTCCTCAACTAAAGCATCAATATTGGCCTCATCTGAAAAACTATTATCAGATATTTCTAATAGTTGTTCATTTATCTCTCTCCTTTTGACTTGAGAAGCTTTCAATTTGACCCTTAGGGTTTCAAGATCATTTCTACTAGCCTCAAGATCTCTAGCCATCTCAAAGTAGCTCATATCCCTCATGGTAGCTTTAGGGTTTCCTTACAAGTGACTAGGCTTTAAAGAAGTTAGGCTCTGATACCAATTGATGGACTTGTAAAGTACTGAGAGGGGGGGTGAATCAGTGACACCAAAAACAATACTACTTTAAACATTGACCGGTAGATATACTTAACAAGTTTGTTAAACAATATGCATGTAATCTAAAATGATATAATAGCATCCACAATAAGTAAAACATCCACCATAACACAAGTGTTTGTACATGGAAAACCCAAATATGAACAAACCATGGTGAGATGGGACTCACAAGTTAACTATCTACAGTAATAGCTAACTGACTGGTTAAGGTCTACAAAAGGTTGCTTTGCTAGGAGCAAATCTTGTTAAAGATCCCAAAGCTTAGTTAAAAGCTATACCCTGTAAAAGGTAGTACCCTATAAGTAGTAACCTTAGTAGAGGATTTCTGAATCCAAACTAATAGATCACCTAGTTAGAGGATTTGTACAATGAAGCTTGTTAGAGCTTACCCGGTTAGGGGATTTGACTATTGTAGTGATTAGAAAACAATAGGTGTTGTGATCTAGTAGTAGCACAACTTGCTTGTATAGATACTCTTCTATGCACTCAACACTTCATTACCAACATACTCTGCAACTTAACACTTCTGCCTTCACATCAAATCATCACATAACATATCTCCTTGGCTCATACAAAATAATTCATTGTGATGTCAATATATAGACATTTAGATTTCATGTCGGCCTCTAGAAATCATATCACAATTTACTAGGTCCAGTGTATCTTGTCAAACAATCATAACTCATCACAAAAATACTGCCAAAAATTGTCGGTAAGGATACCTCATCATGACTAGTGATAACCCATTACATAATCAGTGAATATTGGTTGGAACAAGCAATACCGGTTGGAGTTAAACACAAACTGTTTATCCTTTGATGCTCCTTTGATCATCTCCGTTGGATCTTTAGGTTGATGTCAAGTTATGTATATCCACTAGTTATCTCCATGTATATACCAATTATAATATAAACAACTTTGAAGTCACATCGGTAGACAATGTGAACATATGTGTGTGTATTTGTTCATCAATGACAACATATGATGAAGTTAATCATTACAATCATCATCAAATAATGAGAATAGGTAAGAGTTGAAATGGAGAGTGGTCGGGTCCAGAATTCAAATTTTTCGAGCGGGAGTTCTGGTCCGGTGCAGGGACAGCTTGTTGTAGAAGATTCAGAGAGTCCTACAAAAGGGGGGAGCTCAGGTTGTAAGGATCCCGATGCTCCCTTAGATTCGGGGGACCCAGGGGGAGGACCAAGACCACGTGAAGAGCAGGTAGTAGGAGGCAGCGGGAAAGGTCAGGTTTAAATTTCAAAATTAGAAGGTGACAACTTGGAAGGATCTAGCAGCTCAGAAAACATGGTGGAAGGTAAAGTTTCCTCTGGAAGGGATCTTGAGAATCTGATGATCACAGAGGATCTTAAGGGGGGACCCAGCTTGAATGGGCATATTGGCAAGTGGTCCTCTCTATTTGGGGTCAAACCCAAAGGTAAGTCTTCACTGCCCCCGATTAAAAATACCTCGAATCTCTCTCAGGGCAAGCTTCCCATCTCTCTTCTAGACCAAATCATAGACCATAATATTGCTAGAAAGGAAAATACATTGATTGGTAATTTTTTTGGGACAAGACTAACTATAGAGATCGTCCGCAGATTTGTTAAAAGAAAGTGGAACTTGAAAGGTCAGGTAGATGTGGTTGCAATGAACAAAAGTTGTCTATCCTTCTCTTTCTCTTGTGAGGAGGATAGAAGAAACATTCTCTGTAGTGGATCCTGGGCAATCAGAAAATATATCATGTACATCCAGAAGTGGTACCCTAATGCGGGAAGAGAAAAAAAATTCCGGTTCAAGTTTTGGTCTGGATTAAACTCCCTGGGCTCCCAATGGAATACTGGGAGGAATATATGCTTGCAGGAATAGCCAATACCTTTGGGGAGCTTATTGCTATAGATCAGGTCACGACATCCAAAAGAAGGCTTATTTATGCAAGGATTTGTGTAGGAGTTGGACCTGATACGAACATGTCAAAGGAGATAGAGATAGAATCTAAACTTGGGATGTGGAGACAAAATATTGTTTATGAATCAATCCCTTTTGCCTACTTTCATTGTAAAAAAGGAGGACACTGGGCTAAAAAAATCCCAAATAATGAGGTCAAATCTCATCCCCAAGCTAAAGTTTGGAAAAAAGTAGATAGCTCTCTAAAATCTTATGATTCTAATAATCTAGATTAGGAAAAACAGTCTCAGGTTGGAAGGATAGAGGTAGAACTCATCAGTGAAATGGGAAACAAATTGAAGAAAGGAGATAGTGAAAAAATAGATCATCAGGAGATGGAGCAGAGTGGCGAGGATCCAGGGCAAGGAGAAAGAAAATCTAAAGACAACAAATAGAATGAGGAACCAGAAGAGGATAAGACAGACTTAATCTTAGATAAGCATGAGAGTAATGGAGATTAAAAATCCAAAGGCAATAAAGAGGAAGGAGATAATTTTAACCTTGTATCTAATTCTCTTGAAATAGATAAAGAAACAAACTAGATTCAGGATGCCCAACTTGATAACATTCTAGATCAAGGGCTGTTGGAGATCTCATTAGCTTCTCCAATAAAGATAAAGCTGACCTTTCTGGAGGAAAAAGAACCAAAATGGGGAGATGAGGAAGACATCAAAAAGGCACTGGGGAAGAGTGAATCAAAGAAGGAGGAAGAAGAAGGAGCAAAGGACAATAGAAAGAACAAGCAAAAAAAAAAATGAATAACAATAACATTAATAATGGTACCCTGACTAGAAACACCAGAAGCAGACTTGGGGATGTGGGGGCACAACATACTTCTCTAGGAAGACATTCAAATGCTAAAAAGAGGTCAATGGAAACAAGCAAGAATATTGCAGATGGGACTCAAAAAACCATCTTTGAGGCAGGTATTTCTAAAAAACCATGAAGATCATCTCTTGGAATATTCGAGGACTGAACAGTCCTCACAAACATGATTTAGTTAAAAGTATGATTAGAGATAAAACCTTGATATTTTTTTGATTCAAGAAATCAAGATGGAAAAAGATAAAGTAGAAAGTTTGAAGATGCTCAAAAATGGAGGAGTTAATGGAGGGAGTTCAGAAGGTGCCTTAGGAGGTATTGTTACTTTCTGGAACAAAAACAATGTAGAAGGAGAGGTGTTGATTCAAGACAACAACTTGGCTTGTATCAGATTTAAGCCTTTTAAAAATTGCACTACTTGGGTCTTAACTAATTTGTATTCTCCTAATACTAAGACCGACATAAGTGATTTGTGGAGAAATCTTACTTTTTTAAGAAGCGGGTTTGTTGGGGATAGCTAGGTTATTATGGGAGATTTCAACACCCTTTGAAGGAAAATGAGAAAAAGGGAGGGAGTCAAGCTAATCTGGATAGTAGATTGGACTTGATGGACTTTATTAACAATAATGCTATCCATGACTTGGAGCTGCAAGGTGTTAAATTTACCTGGACCAATAGAAGGAGTGGCGAGGATTTAATTCAGGTTAGACTTGATAGAGCTCTTATGTCCCTAGATTGGCTTAACCTTCATGTCTATTCTTTATCTTCTCTTATAAGGGTAGGATTAGACCATTACCCAATTACCTTTATGGCGGAGACAAAGAATAGAAGGAGGCATTTCCCTTACAGATTTGAAAGAATGTGGACTAAACACCTGGATATGGAAAGCAAGATTAAGGGTTGGTGGCAAGTCAGTATTGAAGGAAATGCCATGTATAGAGTGGTTAAAAACCTGAAGATTGTAAAAGAAAATGTTAAGAAGTGGAATAAGGAGTGCTTTGGGAAGTCTAAACAAAGTTATGAACTCTATGGTAAGAGTTGAGGAGGAAGACCAATTAATTTGGAAATTCACAGAAAGTGGTACATTCACTGTGGCTTCTCTTTATCATCAACAATACTCTAACATGGAAAGCCCATGCTGGGCTAAGGCATGGGTGAAAGGCCTCACCCCTAAGATTAACATTTTTTTTCTGGACAACCCTTCAAGATAAAATTCTAACAATTGAGAATATCAGAAAAAGAGGTGTGAGCATGCCTAGTGTCTGTATTCTATGTAAATGAGGAGACCATTAATCATATTCTCTTTCATTGCCCTTTCTTTGCTGAAGTTTGGGGAAGATGTTTGGACCACTTCAAAATCAATTAGGGCTTCCCAAAATCGATTCAGGAGGTTTTCAACTCTTGGCATCATCCTTCAAGGAATAAGTCTACTACTTTATTGTGGAGACTTGCCTTACCTCATATGTGTTGGGGTATATGGAAAGAGAGAAATGACAGAGTTTTCAGAGAGAAGGTTTCTAAGGCTAAAATTGTGTTTGAGAAAATAAAAAGAAATATAGTGGAAAATATGAATATCATAGGAGGCATTGATAATCCTCAAGACAAGGATGATCAATTTATCTATAATAAGTGGAGATTAAAGGATCAAGAGCACATTTAGATCAATCCTAGAGAGGGTGTGATATGGCTCAGCCCGCCCAATGGGTGGATGAAAATTAATTTTGACGGTGCTTCAAAGGGTAACCCGGGTGTTGTAGGATGTGGAGTGGTCCTTAAGGACGAATGGGGAGCATGCAAAATCACAAAAATCATACCCATAGGAAACCAGACAAACCATGTAGCTGAAGCTATGGCGGCTTACCATGGGATGATCCTACTAAGGAAGCCAAATGCACTAGAGTCTGGTGTGAAGGAGATTCATTGAACATAATCAATTGTTTAAATATGAAATTCCCACCTTCTTGGTCAATAATCAATGCTATTAAAGCAACTAAGAAAATTAGTGAGGAATTTGAAATGTGTGTTTTTACACGTGTATTGGCCAATTCCTGTGCTGATTGGGCTGCCAACTTGGCTTGCCAATCAGAAGACATCATTACTAGTTATGGCAAAAGTGAGATTGCAAGTGAAATGAAATCCTTGCTAAATATGGACCGCAGCGAGGCTAGGCAATGTGGTACTTTTAATCATAGTTTCTAATGCCTCTTCCACTTTTTTCGATGCAAGGTTGTTTCGGAGGTAATGAGCATTTATATAAGTGTCTTATCATAATTGTCTGGCACAGATTCTGGGCATTTTTACAGGGCTTCCACAGAAACTAGAGAAGAGGTTTTGAAGCCGAGAGAAGGAGTTTTAAGGAAAGGACTGAAAAAATGGGAGGTAATAAGAAAAGATTCGAACCCACGTCTTGCTCAGACTAGAGAAAGAATAGTGAAGTGTGGGATATCCTTTAGCAGGGGGGTCTGAATGTGTTCATGGAAAGGCTAAGTGGGAAAGATCCCACAATTACCAACTATTTCATCAAGAACTAGAAAAATGGCAAAATCCTGGTCGGGTCCCAGATGATGAATGTTGATGAGGAGGTCATTATTGAGGCTACGGGGATGATTACTGAGGGTATGAAAATTTATAGGGACCACAACATATCAGATAAAGCAGTGGACAAGTTCCCAATCACGGATGATGAGAGGAGAAAGATGGTGAAAAATGACAATTCCTACCATGCCCTAAAGAGGATTTGCAGACCATGGAGGTTTGTTTTATTTGCTTCTATCACCTATATTAATTTGGATGGTAGGTTTACTAGAGCCTATGGTCATCACTTTGTTCTGCTCAACCATTTCCGACATGGAGAAAAGGCGAGCTTGCCTTATTACCTAGCATGTTCTATGGACCACACTATCAAGGAGGTTTAGAAAGATCCTAAAGGTGACCATGCCCTCCACAAGGGGCTTATGGTTCTAGTTTATAAAATGCTTAAGGGGAAATGCATTGATAATCCTATTTAAAGATCAATCAAGTCTAAGATCAATCAAGTTCTAGATCAGTAAGATCCGCTTCTTAATCAATCAAGTTCAAGTTCGGTATCTTTGTTTTCTATCGTTCCTCAGTTCAATCAAGTTTGGGATCAGTATTGCTTTAATTAGACCTCATTTAGCTTTGTCACTTTGAATCAAGCTAAACACCTTGCTTTCTTATTTAGTTCATGATCAATCAAGTTCAGAACTGGCATCTCCTAGACATCACACATTCTTTGAATCAAAGCACTGCTCGCACATTAATTCAAAGAGGGGCAAATGTAATACCCTAAAATTGGTCATCTAAACCATGGGCCCCTAATCTCGACAACATCACCAAGGTCCTAACCAAAGGCAATTAAATCAATCTTGAGCACATTATTAATTCTTTAATTATCAAAAATCACATGGCAAATCAACCACTCAACATTAATTAAATATTGATTTAATTAATTGAATCATTTCCAAGAATATCATTTTGATCAATTATCCCATTTTAATTTATTAAATATCCTTGCATATTTAATTAATTAATAAATTTGCCATTCAATCATGCAAAAAGCATTAATTTATTACAAAAGATGAATTAATTTATTACAAAGAGTTGAATTGAAACAAAACAAAAAATAAAAAAAAAGAATTGAATTAAGAGAGAAATCAAACTTGAGATATTATTTCTTTTTCTAAATTTAGAACTTGAAATCAGAAAAGCAATTTAATTGAACTATGGAATTATTCTCTAAAATTGGAACTCAAAGCTTTTCAGAAAAAGAAGTTCAGTTGCATTGAAAAGACCTTTTTCTTGAATAAATTAAAGAATTATCTATTTTTATCAGATGTGCATGGAATTAATTTATTATTATTTTCCAATGCAACTTGGACTTCTAATTTGAATGCATTTCAATTAAACTATAATTGGAATCTATCTCAAGGTTAACTCAACCTGATTTCTCAATTATTTTCAATTAATCCTAATTTGAGCTTTTTGTGATTCTCTATAAATTCAGTGTTTAGCTCTCATTCCAATTCACCCCAGAGATTTTTGAGAACACGCTAGGAGATTATTATCACGCTAATTTTGCTTTGGATTCATTGAAATCATTGTGCTTTTTTAGATTACTTGCATCCATTTTACATTCATTATTGCTTGCATCCATTGTTGCTTGAATTGATTATTTGCTTGAATTATTCATCCATCTTGCATCCATATAGCTTAATATCATATAGATTAAATCCTTCGTCTTGGTGTAGTCTAGTCACTGGTATTGCTTATAAAAATCTGAGAGCAATCTTATACTCGCATCTTTTAGAAGGCAATTAGTCACTTTGCTATGGTTTATTTCTTATTTGATTATTGATTACAAACCATGCATATAATGACTTAATTGAAGTGTTGTGCTTGCAGCTACAGGTTCACTTTTTCACACACACAATATAAAGGCTATTACAAGAGTTACGGTTGGTGATAAACCCCTAGCGGAACATGTTAAGGAACTGGTTGTTGTTCTTCACAATGCAGAAGCTATTGAATGTATGGTGGGTAAAATCATAGAAACAAAAAAAAAAGGTCAATGAGATGGAAGAAAACAAGGAGATTAAAGGAATGGAAAATAAAATGAACAATCTAGGTAGTAGATTTGATAGACTAGAACTTAATGTTAAGAAGATAGCAGATCAAAAATTTCAGATCCTCAAAGCTTCAGTGGATAATATGAACATCCTAATCAATAGATTTGAGAAAAATGCAGAGAAGGATGGTGATAAAGATCAGTCAGACAAGAAGGGTCATGAAAAGAGGACCAGAGCTAATACAAGGACCAAGGGTGATATCAAAGGTCCTGAGTTGGAGGAATTAAAGACCTCAAGAAACAAATGGTTGTCCATGCCAAGGATATCATGAAAAGTATTTAGGTATCTCTCTCTTTATCTACAAGGGTTCTAGGTCATGTCTTTTTGCTGTCATTGTGTTGTCCTTTCGCTATCTGTTTCTAGTTTTTTATGTTATGTAAGTTGATCCCTTTTTGTTTGGATGGGATCTTTCTATTTTTTGAAGTGATCATACATGTTTCTTTCATGTCCTTCTGATCTCCTGGCTTGTACAAGGTTTAGGTACCTTTCAAATACCTGCTTTTACTTAATCAAAATAAAAACATGACCATCAACCAAAATAGGCCTAGGCTAGATTCTTCAACAACTCTGTTGCCTCCAACTCCATCTAGTTCATGTTGTCTACAACATTCTTTAGCTCAATGATATTTTGAGGAAGCTTCATCATCTTCTTCTTGGTATTAGCATGAGTACGTTTGCTGGGGCTAGTAGAAGCATCTTGTCCCATCTCCTTCTCTTGATCCAACTCAACAATAGCCTTATCCTAGAGCATCTGCTTTGGCTTAGCCACCATAATTTTCATGTTGTCAATCGAGGAGTTAAGCACCTTTTTTTTATTAAAGTTTATATATATTAAAAATTACTTTATTTATAATATTATAAATAAAAAATAAAAAACTTTAAACTGGAAAGATGGATGGCCTGTAGTTGTAAATCAGAGGCGTGCAAACAAAGAAACACCAGACCCATTGAAAAGAACAAGTTCTCATCTTGAAGAAGATAGCCCATGGTGTATGGCATGTAATTTTCCACATACACAAGCCCAATGTGCAATAGAAAAAGACATGGAAGAAGATGAAGATGTGTCTATGAGATTTGGTCCATAATTCACTATAGCTACCCATGTGTCTATGAGCTTTCCATCAACAAAAAATATTTTTCAAACTCAGTTCACTAAGTCTAATATATGTTCTACATCAAGAAATGCAACTGGAGGATCAATAGAAGAGCTGCAAAGTAAGTTGGAACAAGTAAGAAGAGAAAGGGATATGATGGTGTAGGAACTATTTAATTTCTTCATTCAATAGTCTATGAAAATGCATGCCCATGGGATGTCAAGTCAGACATCTAGTGTCCCTACTACAACCAGTTGCCCTTTAGTTACTTATGCATCTTTGTCTTCTCATATGAATACCATTAATGGCTCAGCCCCTATTGTTACAAGTACTATTACCCAAATCTCGTTTGTGAGTGTTGTTCCAACACATGCAACAACTACTGCCCAAGTTAATACCCGAGAATTTTTTTCTAGTATGTAACCAGTACTGTACCAATGTTGCATGCATGGAAAACTAGAATGCCTAGTCTGTCCTCTATTTTTGCAAGCATAAGTGTACCTCCTGCTACTATCCAAAATAGAAACAATTTTGTAGAAAGTGAAGATGTCTTCATGAAAATGTTAATGCAATCTTTAACTGATGATACTAGAGAATGGTACAAACATTTTCCTAATTTATCTATCAGATCATTTTAGGATTTCAAAAAAAAATTTAGAGATTAGTATGGTGATCATTTAGACCCCAAGTTTTTTTTGCTTGTGCTAACAAGTATTAGAAAGAATCAGAATGAGGATGTTGTATTTTTCAATAATACGTTCATCAAAATACTGAACAAAATTCCTCTTAGTCTGAAACCAACTGACAATATGAACTTAGTATTCTATTTTGATGCTTTTGAAGCTAAAATAGGGTATGAGTTGAGGTCAAATAACCCTCCAAATTTGGGAGCTTCTTTTAAAATTTCTCAAACCATAAAAAACAATAGGAAAGCCTCAAGAAACATCAAGAAGAGATGATGTTAGGATTTTACATAATCCCAAAGGAGACCACAACAAAGCGCCTAAAGAGGAGGATAAGTTGGACAAAGTTATGAGTGCCTTAAAAGATTTAAGCTACAAAGTGGTCAGAAATGAGAAGGGTATGTCTCATGACAAACCTAATTTTCAAAGGCATGATAGACCCAAGCTGCATGATATTCCCTATAATACAAACTAGAAAGATGGAGGGCCTATAGTTGTAAATTAAAGGCCTCCAAACAAAGAAACGTCAGACCCATTGAAAAGACCAAGTGCTCATCTTGTAGAAGATAGCCCATGGTGTATGACATGTAATTTGCCACATACACAAGCCCAATTTGTATTATAAAAAGCCATGGAAGAAGATGAAGATGTCTATGCTAGCTACATGGAAGATGGTTTCACTGATCACATGGTGAATATGATTTATTTTCAAGCTGATAATGAGTCTAAGTGTTCAACCTCTGAAAAAATAAAGCAGAAATAGATGTGGATATTTAGAGACTATGGAGTAGTAGCCATCATTAGGAAGTATTTTCTGATGAAGAAAATAAAGAAGATTATAGGGTCAATGCTTCTTATAATCAATCTAAAAGCATCAACCCAAGGAAACCTTCTAAAGAAGAAATGAAAAGAATCACTATGGTTGTTGTCACCCAAATTAAGAGTGGGTGCAATTTGAGGCTAAGGGGTGCTTTGTCCAACCAAGGAAAACCTGGTGGAATGTTCATAAAGGACAACTAGCCAGAACCTAAGCAACAGACTCCTCCACCATCCATAGAAGAAAATAAAAAGGTAGAAAATACCACTCCTACCCAGCGGTATGTGCCAAAAGGGAGCACTAAATTCAAGAAGATTGAAAAGGAGATCACAACTGAAGCTCCCAAAAAAATAGAAATAGCTGAGAAGGAGAAGCAACCAAAGACAACTAATCAAAAGGAGGTCAATCCAGGTACTTTTACATCATCTTCTTTTGATATGATGCAATCATTGTCTCAGATATAGATTTATGTTTCTTTGTTAGAAATGATGAAAATCCCAGAACATAAAAATAAGGCTTTAGCTTTGATAAATGGAGTTCCTAGTATGCCTCAAGATTCTTTGCACAACAATGTTGTTTTAGAGAATGAAACCAATTGTACACAAGGGGAACACTCGGGGATAATGCAAATTTATGAGGTATACTTAGGAGACACTATCACCAAAATCCCTTCCCAAGTGGGTCCCTTTTATATGACTTTGCTGATCAATGGAGGGCATGTAAAAAATTGTATGATTGACTTTTGGGCTGCTATTAATATCATTCCTATAGGAGTCATGGAAGAAATTGGGTTAAATGTTGATTATAACTATGAGAGATGTTATGCCATGGACAATAGGTCCATACCTGTGATAGGCATCCTAAAAAAATTAGAAGTCAAGATAGAAAACTTCCCAGAAGCTTCATACAAGGTAGATGTAATAGTTGTAGATGTCCCCCCAAATTATGACATGATTTTGTCAAGACAATGGATGACAGTGGATGGGGGAAATGCTTAACTAGATTTATCATATGCTACAATCCCTATTAATGGACAAGATTCCAGGTTAGAAAGAGAACCCAGGTCTGATACTACTATTGAGCAAGATGAAATAAATAATATGGTGATGTTTTGTGTCTTTGATATGGGAAATTTTAAATTTAAACCTATTAAACCATACCCAGAAGTTGTAGACCCTGTTATAACTGAAATTTAGAATAGCCAAGAAGATTTATGACATATGTAATTTTGACAGAGCCTATTGTAAAGAGGGGTTAGGTGCTAGAGTGATCTTTATTGCCCCTAGTGGAAGAACATTCAAGTTTTCTTTCTAGTTGTTTTTTGAGTGCACTAACAATGTTGCCGAATATGAAGCATTATTACTGGGTTTAAATCTTGCCACTAAACATGGGATATAGAAACTATCAGTATGGGGTGATTTAGAATTGATTGTATCTCAAGCTAGATCAATTTATTCCTCCAAGAATGACAGATTGAAATAGTACAGATCAGCTGTGTGGGATTCATTGGAATTTTTTGATGCCTTCAACATCATATGGATAGATAGATCAAAGAATATTATGACAGACTTCTTAGCAAATGTTGCTTTGAAGACTTATGATATCACCTTGGCTGGAATTTCAAAGGTGGAGGTAAAGACCAAGCTTGTCATACCTGATAATATTTACAACTGGCAAGTTTTTAATGATGATGATGACTTATTGAGATTCTCACATTGCATAGATGAGTATGATAGTAAAAAAATAAACTTTAATGCTATTGTGGAAACCATAGATGGGAAGAATACCATTTTTGGGAATGAAATAGTGTAGCTAAAGATGAATAAAATCCCAAAAGGATTGGTAACTCTGGAAAGAGTGTTTGACAATCAGGATAGTCAAACAATGATGCACTCCCCTATGAACAAAGAGGACTTTGAGGAGATTAATTTAGGAACTGATTCATCTCCTAGAAAAGTCTACATTTGTAGAAAGATCAGCTGAAATATCAGATCCATGCTGATTACTTTACTGAGAAAATATAAGCATCTTTTTACATGGTCATATGATCACCTAAAGGCTTACAGAGAAGACTTGTTCTAGCATGAAATCCCTTTGGACCTAGCTGCTAATCCTTTTAGACAAAAGGAAAGACCAATCAACCTAGTGCTTAGACCCAAAATGCAAGAGGATCTAATGAAGCTCATAGATGTTGGCATTATCAAACCTATAAGGCATTCATCATGGGTTTCTAATCTTGTCCCTGTTAGGAAGAAAAATGGTGATATTAGATTTTGTGTAGATTTTAGGAATTTAAATGTTTCATCATTGAAGGATAATTACCCTATGCCTAACATGGAAGAAATGCTACAGAAGGTCATAGGATGTGAGTTATTATCCATGATGGATAGATTCTTTGTTTACAACCAAGTGAAGGTAAAAGAAGATGAACAACACAAGACTGCCCTCAATACCCCATGGGGAACCTGTGTTTATGTCATAATGCCTTTTGAATTAACTAGCATCAAAGAAACATTTCATAGAGCTATGGATGTATCTTTCTCAAAAATTATAGACATCAAGATGATTTAACAATATTCTCCAAGAAAGCAGAGGAGCATTATTTACATCTAGAAAAGGTATTCACCAGAGAATTGGAGTATGAGATTTCTCTTAATCCTAAGATGTGTCAATTTTCTATAACAAAAGGTAAACTACTAGGACACATTGTGTCCAAGGATGGAGTAAGAATAGATCTTGAGAGAGTGGCTTCCATTGACAATATACCTATCTTCAAAACTATCAAAGCCATCAATTCTTTCTTTGGCCAGATAAACTTTGTCCGTAGGTTCATATCTAACTTTTGTGAAATAGTCAAACCTATTTCAAAGATGCTTAAGAAAGGGACTATAATAGACGGGACAAATGAAGCTTTAGAGGCCTTTGTGGCTATCAAGAGAGTCATCAAACATGTTCCTGTTTTGAAGGCACCATATTTCAGCAAGCCCTTCCAAGTCTTTTCTTTTAGTTCATTTCACATTGTAGCCAATGCTATGTTACAGAAGAACAATCAAGGGTATGAACAAACATTTTCTTTCTAAAATAAATCCCTCTAAGAAGCAGAGCCCAAATATGACATTATGGAAAAGCAAGCCTATGCTTTAGTCACAACTATGAAAAATTTCAGACAATACCTTGTAGGCACCCATGTCATAGCTTATGTACCAAATGCTACAGTGAAAGATATATTTGTCTAGGCAGAGACAATAGGAAGAAGATGTAGATGGATCAACAAAATTGAATAATTTAATATTGATATCTAGATTACTAAGTTGGTCCAAGGCATGGGCTTAGCAAAGTTGATGGCAGAAGAAAATTTGGATGCTGCCCAGATTAATGTTTTTTCTACCACGGAAGACAATGTGTGTTGCCTGAAACATAACTCATGGTATACCATCATTTTTAATTTTATAAAACATGCAAATTGTCTTGATGAACTCATTGACACTCAAAAAAGAACTTTGAAACTACATGCCCAAAGGTATGTTTTTTATTTCTAGAGATTTATACTACAAAAACATATATGGTCTGTCATTGTTATGCTTAGATAAGCATCAGTCTCAGGTAATGCTTAAAGACATGCACTTAGGAATATGTGGGGGGGATAATAAAACAAAAATTAATACTCATAAAGTGTTAAGGGTTGGGTATTATTGGCCTACATTATTCAAGGATGCTCATGAATTTGTCAGAAAGTGTGAGCCTTGCCAAAAGTTCTTAGGTAAGTTGAAGTATTCAAGAAATCTGCCTCTCAGACCTATGCATGTTGAAGCTCCTTTCCATCAATGGGGTATAGATTTTATTGGGGAGATGGTTGAAAGATCTAGTGGGGGAAATAAATGGATTCTAGTAGCCACATACTATTTTTAAAAATGGGTGGAAGCTATTACCACGAGGAAGGCAACTAGTAA
Source organism: Cryptomeria japonica (assembly GCF_030272615.1). Taxonomy (NCBI): domain Eukaryota; kingdom Viridiplantae; phylum Streptophyta; class Pinopsida; order Cupressales; family Cupressaceae; genus Cryptomeria; species Cryptomeria japonica. The sequence goes on along the minus strand of NC_081409.1, from coordinate 474,449,166 downwards.
AGTTGTACTTGATTTCTTGATGAGTAACATAATCACAAGGTTTGGAGTTCCAGTTAGATTGATAATGGACAAAACAATGTGCTTCAAATCTGAGGAGTTTATATATTTTTGCAATACTTATAGTATCAGTATCTCCTATTCATCCCCCTATCACCCACAAGGAAATGAGCAGACTTAATCTAGCAACAAGAGTCTATGATAGATCATCAAGAGGACTTTGAAAAAGAATAAAAAGGGATGGGATTCAAAGTTAAAGATTGCACTATCAGGTGATAGAATCACTGTTAATAAGGCTACAAACATATCTCCATTTGAGTTAGTATATGGTGTACAGGTTAGACTACCCATGAACAACTTCTTGCCAGTATATAAGTTTATTTAGGAGCATGAATGGGATATTCCAGACCCAATGGAGGAGAGAATGGAATAATTTATAGAACTTGATGAGATCAGAAATGATGCTCATAGGAGGAACCTGAAGCTGCAAAAAAAAATTAAGTACCTATTTGACAAGAAAACATTAGAAAGAAAATTTGAAATCAATGATTTGGTGCTACTTTGGAATGCTAGAGCTCAGGATAAGAGTAAGCATGGCAAGTTTGAAGCCCTATGGCTCAGTTCATTTGTTTTTGCTGAGAAAAAGGGTGAGGATTCATATTTCCTCATAGATATGAATAGTGAGATGCAGGAACTGCCAGTGCATGGACAATTCCTTAAAAAAAAATCGTTTGATTGTTTTTCCATTCACAGTAGGTTTAGGGTATGTATATAGGTTATATAAGGGTTTTGTAAATTTTCTAACATTTTTTTATTGGTTTGGTGTCCCAGAGATCTAGATCCTTGCTTTGACCTAGCGGTTCAAACATCCCCAAGCTAGATCCACTGTTAGAAGTGATAAAAATTGGATTTTTATTGTGCTTTTCTTATTATTCTCACTCCCTAGGGTTTAGGTTTTTTAAGGGTTTTTTCCTTGCTGAATTTTCCCTTTGTTCTCCCATATCATGTTATATTTTATAGTGGACTTGTGTTCACTAGTGACCTGGTTTTAAGTCATGGTCGAGAGGCCTTTCTATCTCAGGTTAGATTAGTTTATTCCTCCAAGAATGACAAATTGAAATAGTACATATTAGCTGTGTGAGATTCATTGGAAGTTTTTGATGCCTTCAACATCAGATGGATAGAGAGTTCAAAGAAAATTATGGTAGATTTATTACCAAATTTTGCTTTGAAGACTGATGATATCACCTTGGTTGGAATTTTAAAGGTGGAGGTAAAGACCAGGCCTGTCATACCTGATAATATTTACAACTGGCAAGTTTTTACTGATGATGATGACTTATTGAGATTCTTGCATTGCATAGATGAGTATGGCAGTCAAGAAATAAACTTTAATTATTTTGTGGAAACCATATATGGCAAGGACACCATTTTTGGGAATGAAATAGTGCAACTAAAGATGAATAAAATCCCAAAAGGATTGGTAGCTCTAGAAAGAGTGTTTGATAGTCAGGATAGTTAAACAATGAAGCATTCCCCAATGAACAAAGAGGACCTTGATGAGATTAATTTAGGAACTGATTCATCTCTTAGAAAAGTCTACATTTGTAGAAAGATCAGCCAAAATATTAGATCCATGATGATTACTTTATTGAGAAAATATAAGCATTTTTTTGCATGGTCATATGATGACCTGAAGGCTTACAAAGAAGACTTGTTCCAGCATGAAATCCCTTTGGACCCAGTTGCTAAGCCTTCTAGACAAAAGAAAAGGCCAATAAACCTAGTGCTTAGACCCAAAATGCAAGAGGAGCTAATGAAGCTCAAAGATGCTGGCATTATCAAACCCATCAGGCATTCATCGTGGGTTTCTAATCTTGTCCATGCCAGGAAGAAAAATGGTGACATTAGATTGTGTGTATATTTTAGGAATTTAAATGTGTCATCATTGAAGGATAATTACCCTCTACCTAACATGGAAACAATGCTATAAAAGTTCATAGGTTGTGATTTATTATCCATGATAGATGGATTCTTTGGTTACAACCAAGTGAAGGTCAAAGAAGCTGAACAATACAAGACTGCCTTCACTACCCCATGGGGAATGCATGTTTATGTCATAATGCCTTTTGGATTAACTAACATTGGAGAAACATTTTAGAGAGCTATGGATGTAGATTTCTTAGAAATTATAGAAACCAATATGGTTTCTATCAAGATAATTTAACAACATTCTCCAAGAAAGCAGAGGAGCATTGTTTACATCTAGAAAATGTATTCACTAGAGCATTGGAGTATTGGATTTTTCTTAATCCTAAGAAGTGTCACTTTGTTGTAACTGAAGGTAAACTACTAGGACACATTGTGTCCAAGGATGGAGTAAGAATAGATCCTGAGAGAATGGCTCCCATTGATAGGATACCTATCCCCAAAACTATGAAAGCCATACAATCTTTCTTTGGCCAAATAAAATTTGTCCATAGGTTCATATATAACTTTTCTGAAATAGTAAAACCTATTTCAAAGATTCTTAAGAAAGGGACTATAATAGACTAGACAATGAAGCTTTAGAGGCCTTTGTGGCTATCGAGAGAGCCATTAAATAGGCTCCTTTTTTTAAGGCAGTAGATTTAAGCAATCCCTTCTAGATCTTTTCTTTTTTCTTCATTTCACATTGTAGCCGTTGTTATGTTACAGAAGAACAATGAGGGGTATGAACAACCTTTTGCTTTCTACAATAAATCCCTCCAATTAGTATATCTCAAATATGACATTATGGAAAAGCAATCCTATGCTTTAGTCAATACTGTGAAAAATTTCATACCATACCTTGTAGGCGCCCATGTCATATCTTATGTACCAAATGCTATACTGAAAGATATATTTGTCCTATCAGAGACAACAGACAGAAGATGTAGATGGATCAATAAAATCCAAGAATTTAATATTCATATCCAGATTACTAAGTTGGCCTAGAGCATGGGCTTAGCAAAGCTGATGGCAGAAGAAAATTTGGACACTGCCCAAATTAATGTTTTGTCTACCATAGAAGAAAACGTGTGTAGCATGCAATATAGCTCATGGTATACCAACATTTTATATTTTCTAAAGCATGCAAAGTGTCATGATGAACTCACTGACACTAAAAAAATAACTTTGAAAATACTGCCCAAAGGTATGTTTTTATTTCTGGAGATTTATACTACATAAACATATATGTTAATGTTATACTTAGATAAGCATCAGTCTCAGGTAATACTTAAAGACATGCACTCAAGAATATGTAGGGGTAATTATGTAGAAAAAACTACTGCTCATAAAGTGTTAAGGGTTGGGTATTTTTTGCCTAAATTATTCAAGGATGCTCATGAATTTGTCAAAAAGTGTGCCTTGCCAAAATTTCTTAGTTAAGATGAAGTATTCAAGAGCTCTACTTCTCAGACGTATGCATTTTGAAGCTCCTTTCCATCAATGGGGTATATATTTTATTGGGGAGATGGGTGAAAGATCTAGTGGGGGACATAAATGGATTCTAGTAGCCACATACTATTTTACAAAATGGGTGGAAGCTATTCCCACTAGGAAGGCAACTAGTAAAGTTGTAGTTAATTTCTTGATGAGTAACATAATCACCAGGTTTATAGTTCCATTTAGATTGATAATGGATAATGCAATGTGCTTCAAATCTGAGGAGTTTATTGATTTCTGTAATACTTATGGTATCAATATCTCCTATTCATCCCCCTATCACCCACAAGGAAATGGGATGGCGAGATCTAGCAACAAGAGTCTATTAAAGATCATCAAGAGGAATTTGATGAATATTAAGAGGGGGGGTGAATTAGTATACCAAAATTTACTGAACTCAAACTTCTAAACAGTTTAGCAGATAACCGGTATAACAGATTCACTAATAAACTGGTTAAGATAAATGCAAACCAAATAGAAAATAAAGCATTCACCCACAAGAGAACAATCACCATAACACAAGATGTTTGATGTGGAAACCCAAAATGGAAAAACCACGGTGATCAAAAACTCACAAGTAACTATCTACAGAATAGAAACCAGACCGGTTAAGGTCATACAATGTTCTTCACCAGAACAGATCCTGTTAGGAATCTAGATCTCTGTTAGGAGATAAGTCTTGTTAAAGACTACCTTGTGAGAGGATTTTAGATTCACAGTTGTAAACCACCTTGTTAGAGGATTTACAAAGGATTTGCTAGGCCTACCTAGTTAAGGGTTTTAGACTTGTCAAATATGTGAGTAATCAACAAGTGAGTGATCTAGATACTAGCACAGTATGCTTGGTTAGATCCTTGATAGCTCACTGTTAATCCATTTCAGCATTACTTTAGTCTTCAATATCTCCACACTCTTTTTCTTCACACAGACCTAATCTTCTCTTCTATGATCGCACATACAAACCATCATCAACTTTTAAAACCCTAGACATGATGTCCTTATAAAGGAGTCTGATTTCATGTCGGTCCAATAGGATTAAATTACAAGTTCCTAGGTTCAGTGCATCTAGACACATTTGGTAACACCGCACAAAACCACCACCAAAGTGTCAGTGGATTGGTAACTCATCACAAAGTAATATTGGTTCATACAATTTACCGATTATCGGTTGTCAAAATGAAGACTGGAAAAATGTTAACTACTGCTTTGTTCCTTCATACCGCTTGAGATCCTCAAACTGCTTGAGGTCTTCATACTGCTTGAGGTCTTCAGTCAATTTGTGACTGGTAAACATCTTCTGCAAAACACTAATAGTCTAAAGACTATAATACATAATACCAACTGGAACAAATATTGGTTGAGCATAACTCATACATTAAGAAAGTATACACAAAGCAAGTGCGTGTCCATCAATTACAATCACAACATCATCAAAATGCCAACAATCTCCCGCTTTGGCATTAATGGCAACACTTAGGAAAATTTTGACATCTAAGTGTTTTTACAACAAAAATATGCCATAATCAAAATTACTCCCCCTAAGCATATACACTATCCCTTTTGCAGAAAGTACAATGTATACTACTCCCTTAAAGTGGTAACATGAAAATATACATAGCATTCACCAAAATTTAAAATACTACTCCCCCTTTGCCAACAATGACAAAGTAATGTAGAATAACCCCTGTTTCTCATTATCATTAAAATTGAGTAAATGTTTATGACAATAAGGAATGAAACTTGTCAAAAAAATATTTAAAATCCTACATAAAAGTCTTCATGGCTAATGACCATGACTCAAGTAATGAGGTAGCAACCTCACTTTCAATCTACATCTGAGATACCTGTTCTTCCATGGCATCAATGGTATCATCTCTTGAGTTACCGTTAAGGCTTCCAGATTGAAAAAGCACTTCTGAAGAATTTGCAGTCTGGGTAATAATATAAGTTGGAGCTCCTAAAAATCTCTTGACCATTTGTTGATCTCCAATTATATCCTGGCAGACTAAAGCTGATAACGATGAATTGTTTGCCCATATGTAGTGAATGAGTCATAGGGCAACTTGAAACTGTTGATGTATGCTTGGAACTCCGATTGGAGTTTATCTTTTTGTTTGAGCACATCATCACAGAATAGATGGGGTTGGCTGATTTTGCTCAATGGTAGTTTGCCCTCATCCATAGCAACACTTATATCCTTTTGTTGTTTCTGAAGTTGAGACCGGAGCTCATTCAGTTTCTTGACTAAGGCAGTGTTGAGTGCCTTTTCATGCTTCTTCTTTGCATTTGCTTCAGCAACTTCTTCCAGGCATTGGACCTGGTCCTCTACAATGGTACATAGAAGTTTAAGCTTTGAAAGAGAGGAATCAGTACTAGGGAGGTTAGTACCAGGAATCAAACTGGTAAGAGTGTCAACCGTAGTTTGAATAACATCTTGTTCCTTCTTCCTCCTGAATGCTTCCAATTGTTCCTGTGCAAGCTTTATGCTTTGAAGTAGCTCTGATTCATCTACAGATTGGAGATCAATAGGACTAGCGATGTCAATCAGTTTGGCTTGACTATCGGTTGCCTTGGGAGTCTCCTCTTGTTTGGCTTGTTCTGCTTCCTTCTCCTCTGCTGCTTTTTTCTGTTCTTCTTCTTTCTTCTTTTGTTCCTCTTCTTGCTTCTTCTTCAGTTCTTCCTTCTTCTTATCTTCTTCCTCCTTTTTCTCCTCTTCTTCTTCTTCTCCTCTTCTTTCCTCTTCTCTTCTTTCCTCTTCTCCACATCTTTCCTCTTATTTTCTCTTCTCCTCTTCTTTCCTCTTCTCTTCTTTCCTCTTCTCCACATCTTTCCTCTTATTTTCTCTTCTCCTCTTCTTTCCTCTTCTCCTCTTCTTTTCTCTTCTCTTCTTCTTGTTTCCTCTTGTCTTCCACTTTCTTTTTCTCCTCTTCTTTCTTTTTCTCTTCCTCTTTCTTTTTCTCTTCCTCTTTCTCCACTTTCTCCTTATCAGCCTTTTCCTTGTCCAGTTTTTCCTTTTCTGCTTTTTCTTTATCCTGTTTCTCCTTCTTTGTGTCTTCTTTATCTTGTTTCTCCTTCTTTGTGTCTGGAGTGACATCTTCAACATCCAATGCATCCACATCAATAGTGTCAAATTTTTTTGTAACTCTTTCTCCTTCACCATCAAATACCTCAGCCAGTTTGGTTGAAGATAGGTTAGGTTCTTGTTCAACCTTCTTATTGGCCTCAGACACTTGATGTAATCTAACAGCAACTTTTGCATGTAGATGAGTGTCCTTCTCCACTTCAAAGGTTCTGCCTTCTAGCAGCCCGAGTCTTCTTCTTCTCATGAAGAAGAGACCTTTATTCTTGTCCATTATCTCAAACAATTTAGAATTGGAGGCATCAGGAAAGTATTGAGAAAAGACTTTCTCCCTTATTTCTTGTTCTTTCTCAATGGAAATGCATCATTTATTGTCCAAAGAATTGTATAAAGAATCAAGTGTCACTGATCTAATTTCAGATGGCGATCGGTCATTAACACACATATATTTTATCATTTCTTTCTCTACTTCTTCCTTCTCATTATCAGAAAAATCATCAAAATATTATTTAAAGTCATCAAGCACCTTTCTCTTAATATTATTTAAAGTCCTTTGGCAATGTGTCAAAGGCTTATAAGAAGAGATGTCTATATTTACCAGTGTTGATGATGCAGGTGTATTATTGGTAGACTTAGCCTTCTTGCTTGATTGCCTGGTTTTCTTAGGTTGCACTTCCAGTTTGGTGTCCTCTGACTCCGATGAGTTGTTTTTGGTCTTCCGCTTCCTCTCAAATACTTTAACAGGTGCAACTTCTGATTTCTTCTTGGCAGGTGACTGCTTGGTCACTTTTGGGTTGGCTGAGGTAACCAGTGTCGATACCGATGGCACTACCTTGCCCTTTTTCACTGTAGGATCTTCAACCAGTGTTAATCTCTCCAAGTAGGTGTGGGTTCTCTTTTTCTTAGCATCTAGAGGAGAGGCAATCAGGGTAGAGGCATACCCATCCAACATGTCATACATTACCCCATAGGTTCTACTACTTCCATTATGCATTCATCTACCTTTATGATAAAACAGATGTCATCTTCATATTTCTTTACAATATCTCCAGAAATCCTCATCCTTTGGCTCATTTTCCACCTGAATTCATCAAAATATTTATTTAGAACCTCAAGATATCCGGTTCCCATCGCTTGGAGACTTTCCTTGATTTTCTTAGTGACTAGTTGGTTAGCAGACCATTGAATATCACCTACTCCAAGAAAATAGCCTTGAAAGTAGAAAAATAGACTGACCAAAAGTTGTCCAAACCTGAACCTTAAAGCATTATCCTATTTAATGGACTTCAGGTTCAATAGCAGTTGCTTCTACAAACAGGTACACAAATCAAATGAGGTGTCTTCCTAAATCATTTTGTAGGTGGCATTCACTGCAGCAACGGGGACAGAGTTTATTCTACTGGCATAAAACACCTGCTAGCCGATCACCATGCAAGCATACTTAACCAAATCACCTTTGATGGGGTTGACATTCATTCCTCATTGGTCACTCAGAGAAGTGGTGAGCTTAGTCATTTCAGGCTTGATGACCTTCCTTAAAGCTGGCACCTCACCAATGTTATATTCTGGTTTGATTTTCTTGTCATCCCCACAAAATAGACCTAGTTGGGAATGGATCACTAGGGATCCTAGGTCTTCCAATTCGCAATCAATATAAGCTGAAATATCTTCCTCAACTATGACTCCAGCAGGTATCTAGGATAGGACATTGTATTTCATCTTCTTTTGAATAAAATTCATTGTCTACAGGTGCACTAGAGCTGCAATGCGATGCAGAAGCCATGATTAAATGATAGACAAAATTTTTGAGAAATAATTTCACACTTTGAAATTTAGGGTTTTGCAATGTTGCTCACAACACACCACTTCGGTTGTTGGATTACCGCTTTGGTGTTCTTCACCTGATTGATTGAAAATGATCTATGAATTCTTCTGCAAGATTTTGAATTCACTTTGAATCGCTAGACGAATCGCTCTTCTCGCTTTGCACTTGAAAATTCTTCGCTCAAAAATAGATAAGTGAAAATAGCATCAAAAATCCCTTTTAAATGATCTTTCACCTACCATAATAAATGCTCCACCGCTAGGGTACAAACCCTAATTTTACCTTTTACCAGTTCAAAATCTTCTGCCAATTGGCAGGTAACGTATACCGGTTAAGGTCTTTATCGATATAAACTAGGAGTTCAAATATTTCACCGATATGTTCCCCCTAAGCTTTTCTAAAGCTCAATTTGTCGGTTCAGAGACTTCCACACTAGGTGCAGAAACCGGTTCATCTTGTGACACTTCTTCAAGTTTCTTTTTCCATCTTTTATTCATTCCTTCTTGAATGGTTTCAACATCAATCTTCCCTTCTGGAGTGATCGATATATTATCCAATAGGTTCTTTCTCATTCTGCAAGTTCTGGCAGTGTGTCCCAGTTTGTTGCAATGATAGCATACCATTCCAGGTGTTCTCCATGGTCCATTGTTCATAATACCATTCTTCCTTTTGCATGTTGCAGCAGTGTGACCGCTACCATGACAGATCAAATAGGTTTCTCTCCAACTAGTTGCCACTTGATAGCCACCACCACCTGACTAATGGTCATAGGCATTATACCGGTTTGGATTCCAGTTCACTGTGGGTTCCAGGATAACTCCTTGAGTCCTTGGAGGGTATCTCCCAGTGTTGTGCAAAAAAGACCTGCATTAAAATGCTCTATGCCCAAACTTGTTGCATGCATAGCAGTTTCCATTGAATCTATTGGATCTAGGTTTATTGTTTAGAAAATAAGGAAAGTTATTGTAGGCCTTGCTTCTACACACATCAATAGTATGTCCTTCTTTGAGACAATTAAAGCAAATAGGTTTAAAAGATTTCTTACCTTTATCCTTTGATGTTGGTTGCTTCTTTGATGCTACATCTTTTGTTCTAGAGGTCTCACCTTCCACTTAACTAGAGAAACCAAGTCCAGTGGTATTCTTTACCAATTTTGCTAATTCAAGCTTTTGCTCTAGCTTAGCAGTACTTTGACTGAATTTGGCAAGTATCTCCTTTGTTTTAGTAATTTCTTTAGAAGTAGAAGCATTGGAATCCTTCAAGGTTGCATTCTCAAAAATAGCCATGTTTAGTTCACCTTGCATTTCTTCTTTTTCCACTTTACTCTCTTGGAGATGAGCAGTAAGGGCACTGATTTCTTTCTTTAGCTTAGAGATCTCATGATCATTGTATTTTACTAGATCTTCAGCTTTCCTTCAGTTCTCAAGCTCTTGACACATTCTGATAGTTAGTCCTTCCAGCTCCCTTCTCAGGTTGGCATTAGATTCGTTCAGTTTTTCAACTTATTCAAATAGGGCATCCATGTCTGCTTCATCAGAAGAACTATTTTCAATAAGCTCAATAAGTTTCTCAGCATGCTCTCTTGTTTTTTCTAGAGAGGCTTTATACTTGACTTTGAGTTCATCATATGCTCTCTCAGTCTGAGTGAGACAATGAGTAAGCTCCCTCATAGTGTATTCCCCCATATCTCCTTCCAAGTGGTTAGACTCATAGAAAGGTTGGCTCTGATACCAATTGATGAACACTAAGAGGGGGGTGAATTAGTATACCAAAATTTACTAAACTCAAACTTCTAAACAGTTTAGGAGATAACTGGTATAACAGATTCACTAATAAACCGGTTAAGATAAACACAAACCAAATAGAAAATAAAGCATTCACCCACAAGAGCACAATCACCATAACACAAGATGTTTGACATGGAAACCCAAATGGGAAAAACCATGGTGAGCAGAAACTCACAAGTAACTATCTGCGGAATAGAAACCAGACCATTTAAGGTCATACAATGTTCTTCACCAGAACAGATCCTGTTAGGAATCTAGATCTCTATTAGGAGATAAGTTCTATTAAAGACTACCTTGTGAGAGGATTTCATATTCATAGTTGTGAACCACCTTGTTAGAGGATTTACAAAGGCTTTGCTAGGCCTACCTAGTTAAGGGTTTCAGACTTGTCAAATATGTGAGTAATCAACAAGTGAGTGATCTAGATAATAGCATAGTATGCTTGGTTAGATCCTTGATAGCTCACTGTTAATGCATTTCAGAATTACTTCAGTCTTCAATATCTCCACACTCTTTTTCTTCACATAGACCTAATCTTCTCTTCTATGATCACACATACAAACCCTCATCAACTTTTAAAACCCTAGACATGATGTCGTTATAAAGGAGTCTGATTTCATGTCGATCCAATAGGATTAAATTACAAGTTCCTAGGTTCAGTGCATCTAGACACATTTGGTAACACGACACAAAATCACCGCCAAAGTGTCAGTGGATGTAACTCATCACAGAAATACCAGTTGGTAACTCATCACAGAGTAATACCGGTTCATAAAATTTACCAATTACTGGTTGTCAAAATGAAGACTGGAAAAATGTTAACCACCACTTTGTTCCTTCATACCGCTTGAGATCCTTGAACCGCTTGAGGTCTTCAGTCAATTTGTGACTAGTAAACATCTTTTGCAAAACATTGATAGTCTAAAGACTATAATACATAATACCAGTTGGAACAAATACCGGTTGAGCATAACTCATACATCAAGAAAGTGTACACAAAGCAAGTGTGTGTCCATCAATGACAATCACAACATCATCAAAATGCCAACAGAATATGGAAAAGTATAAAAAGGCTTGGGATTCAAAGTTAAAGACTGCACTATGGGCTGATAGAATCACTGTTAAGAAGGCTACAAACAGATCTCCATTTGAGTTAGTATATGGTGCACAGGTTTGACTTCCCATGAACAACTTATTGCTAGTATATAAGTTTATTCAGGAGCATGAATGGGATATTCTAGAGCCAATGGAGGAGAGGAAGGAATAATTTATAGAACTTGGTGAGGTCTGAAATGACGCTCATAGGAGGAACTTGAAGCTGTAAAAAAAGTAAGTACCTATTTGATAAGAAAGCATCAGAAAGAAAATTTGAAATCAATGATTTGGAATGCTAGAGCTCATGATAAGAGCAAGCATGGCAAGTTTGAAGCCCTATGGCTAGGTCCATTTGTTGTTGCTGAGAAAAGGGTGATGATTCATATTTCCTCATAGATATGAATAGTGAGATGTAAGAACTTCCAGTGCATGGATAGTTCCTTAAACATTTTTTGGCTTGATTGTTTTTCCATGTACAATAGGTTTAGGGTTTGTATATAGGTTAGACTAAGGTTTTATAAAAAAAATCGGTGTTTTCTAATTGGTTTGTTGTCCCAAAGATCTGGATCCTTTCTTTGACCTAACAATTCAAATGTCCCCAAGCTAGAGCCACTGTTAGAAGTGAAAAAAATTGGCTTTTTATTATTCCTTGCTTATTATTCTCAATCCCTAGGGTTTAGGTTTTTAAAGGGTTTTTTCCCTGCTGCATTTTCCCTTTGTTTTCCTAGGCCATGTTATATTTTATAGTTGACTTGTGTTATATTTTATAGGAGGCCTCTCTATCATTCATTCATCAGCCCCATGTGTTAGGAATCATCGATCATAGTAGTTCTTTTAATTTTTATTATATCCCTAAGTGTTGTGTTATCCCCGTGACAAAAGGTTTTAAAATCCCCTAGGAAGGTCCCCACGCATGATCACTTCACGCATGGCTAATTTCCACATGCTCAAAAGATCCACTTAAGTGGCTACCTTAGTGTTGCTACTATGTGGGATAAGCATGTCAAAGGAAATATGAATAAAGTTACCCCACAAGTATTTTAGCGAAAGGTCTCAGCCTCGCGGGATAAAGGGGTAGCATTACTCAAGGAGAGATGTTATCCCATGGAACATATGAAGCAATAGTTGAGCACCATGTGATAAGAAGTCTACAACAGATACAAATGAATCCTTATCACATAGTCACTTCATAACAACAAAAGGATTGCGCGGGATAAGGAGCATTCACAAGGGTGGTAATAGTTTTTAGTATGCATTGTGACCACGTGGGATAAGGGAAGATAAGGACAATTGAAGAAAGCCTTATCTTGTGATGTCCTAGGGACGCCAAGATGGGTCCATGAGATAAGAAATAACTCAAAGACACAAAGGAAATGTTATCCCGCAAGGTCTCCAAGCCATCAAAGTGATCCCACAAGATGAGGAATTATCAAAGGATTCTTAAAAGGCTTATCCCACAAGGAATTTTGCCTATTCAAATGGAGTCATAGGATAAGAGTTACAAGCCAAATCAAGAGGATCTCTTATCCCATGCATTCCCATGGGGACAAGAGATGGGTCATGTGATAAGATAAAACTATCTTAAAAGACATCCTACGTGGAGTGGACACACAAGGAAAAGCGATTTCAAGTAGTAGACAAATAAAGAACTACAAGCAACATAGGATAAGGATATTCTTAGAAGACATGCTCAGAGCTTTATCCCGTGAGGAAAAACAAAGATGACTGATGTGCTACAGGATAAGAAGGGACAAGTGCTAACAAAGGAAAGATAACAAAGCCTTATCCCACGAAGGTGAAAGAGATGCCCTTGGATGCCACTGGATAAAAAAGGCAAAGTAAATACATCAAAACCTTATCCTATGGGGATAGCTAAGATAGTAAAAGATGGTGCGGGATAAGAGTAAAAGAGGGATCTAAGGAAGGCTTATCCCATAGAGATGGTAAGAATCATAGAATGGTAAAAGTATCTCAAATGATATAATTTTTGACAAAGTCTAAGGTGGCCAGGAGAGTCTTATGAATGCCATGTCACCATCCTTGTGCATTGTTAGGGTACCATAGTTGTGAATACATAGAGCTCTTTGTGTGTGCCCTAGATTCTATAGGATTTGTGTTTGATTTTCCAAGGTCTCTTTTGCTTTAAGTGTTAAAATCGCTTCCCCTACTAAAGATTCTGCTACTCCCACTACTAAAAGTGTCCCTGAGACTAGTGCTAGTTCTGCAATGCCAGAACTTACTTACATTGTCTCCATTGATGTAATTCCACCCATGCTAGCAATTGTGAGTTCTCCCATTGCAGAGCCAAACCCTCAAACTCTCCTGCAAATGTCTGAGGAGGACAAAGAAAGTTCCCCTTTGAAGGAAAAGGCCTCAAAGAAGAAAAGAAAGACAATTAGGAAGACTATCACTATTGTTTCAAATAGTGAGTCTTAGGATGAACCTGTCCTCCCCCTAAAGCTAGGAAACCAATGCAGAAGAGGGGAAGAGTTGCCCAAAAAGCCTCCTTTGAAGAACCCTCCATTGAAATCCTTCCTCTTGCAAAAAATGCCCGTGTTGTGGCCAACCTTCCTATTGAGGAAGCCCCAATTCCTCAAGAGAAAAATCCACTGAAAGAAAACCCTCAGGAGTAGACTAAAGAATCTTCTCCTGCAAAAAAGAAAGCTCCTGAAGCTACAAGGTGGCCTAGAAAAACTTATAAAGGAGAATCATCAGCCCAGACAAAGAAACCAACAACAATGCCTACTACCCCTCTTGCTCCTGCAGTAACTACAAAAGAAATGCAACATGAAGTTGAATAGAAATTAGAAGTTGCAAAGAGGCCAACCAGACAAACAAGAAGCCTTCATTAAGATCTGTTAGAATTGTTTGAGGGGTCCTCCATGAATGCTAGCATCATAATTTTCTTCAATGATAAGGAGGTTGGATGTAGAGATGCATTCACAAAGGAAAGGGGGTGGGATATATTTTATTTCTTTCATGGCAACAGAGACAAGCATGTCCCAGTTTTCAATCCTTGGACACTGAATTTGGGAAAGTTAGTAGTGCCGAATGTTTTTGTAAAGCCTATTTTGATAAGATAGTTGGCCAATGTTTATGATTCCCCAAGCTGGACTGTAAGAATTGTAGAGGGCTATGTCCTATTGTACATATCATATAGGGCCATTATTGAATGTTTTGGTCTAGATGGGTCTGCCCTCTTGCCCTATGTCCTACCATCTGAAAAGGGGCCTTTAAGATTAGAATGCTTTGAAACCTATTTTGTTAAGACCTACTATGCATTAGGACAACTCCTTGATGTGGATTTTAGGATTACTCAAATTCCCATAGATTTCATGATGATTGCCATTAATATCCAACACCCCTCAATAAACAAGCTATATGATTTTTCAGCTATTATTCATGACAAGCTTCATGAGGGTTTAATGGGAGCACAAAATAAAGATGAGAAGTTGGATTTCAAACATTATTCTTTATTCT